>NC_041231.1:29340627-29392756 GCF_002837175.3 Physeter macrocephalus
TTCCTAGGTATTTTATTCTTTTTGTTGCAATGGTAAATGGGAGTGTTTCCTTAATTTCTCTTTCAGATTTTTCATCATTAGTGTATAGGAATGCAAGAGATTTCTGTGCATTAATTTTGTCTCCTGCTACTTTACCAGATTCATTGATTACCTCTAGTAGTTTTCTGGTAGCATCTTTAGGATTCTCTATGTATAGTATCATGTCATCTACAAACAGTGACAGCTTTACTTCTTCTTTTCCGATTTGGATTCCTTTTGTTTCTTTTTCTTCTCTGATTGCTGTGGCTAAAACTTCCAAATTGTGTATAGTTTTAATGCATTGCTTTTAATTTCTGTATAGCATTCTTTTCTGTGAGTATAGTACATTATTTATCTTTTCAACTGTGGTTAAACATTTAGGTAGTTTCCATTTGGGGGCTGTTATGACTAGTGCTACTGAGACCATTTCTCTACATGTCTTTTGTTGAATATATATATAATCAGATTGGGGTTGACTCATACTTTGTGCCTAATGATACTCTCAAAAAATGATAAGAGGGGGAATGAATGAACTTTTGTAAGTCTTTGCACTATGAGACATTGTCACCGCACCCCTGTCTGTGCCAGCTATCAAAAGGGGACCCCTTGAGGAATTACAGTAGCCACATGGCAGTCACCAATACAACATTTATGTTTGGGACTGTTTGCAAGGACTCTCAAAAGCCAAAATAAAGTCATGACATTTTTGTTAATATAAAAATCTGTTCTTTAATTTGCTTTTGTTTTTACTTATTTTATTTTATTTTTTTTTGCGGTACGCGGGCCTCTCACTGTTGTGGCCTCTCCCGTTGTGGAGCGCAGGCTCCGGACACGCAGGCTCAGCAGCCGTGGCTCACGGGCCCAGCCGCTCCGCGGCATGTGGGATATTCCCAGACTGGGGCACAAACCCGTGTCCCCTGCATTGGCAGGCGGACTCCCAACCACTGTGCCACCAGGGAAGCCCGAGAAGATCTACCTTTTTATGAGCTGTATAACATTCCACGGTATAGATTGTTACATTTCATCTATTGCTACTTTTTTGAGACCATGAATGATGGTGCAATGAGCATTCTTATGAATATGTAAAAATGTTTCTTGATGGCCGATATGTTAAAGGGGCTTACTGGCTCACAGGTTGTGTACATTTTGAATACTTCCAAAATGGCCCGTCCAATTCACACTGTCATCAGCAGTCTTTCATCAGTTTACACTTTCCTCAGCAGATGCTTACCTGCTTCCCCTCAAAACTGCCATGATTGATATTATCAAACTTTGACATTTTTCCCAAAATGATATGTGAAAAATGTCGTTTAATATGTGTTTCCATCCCTATTACTGGAGTTGGGCATCTTTCCGTATATTTGTTGATTAGATTACGGTTTGATTCAAGCCTGCTGCAAAAAGCGAGTGTATAGTTGGAAATAACTTAGTGGGTAGATGAGACCTTCCAGCCCCCCAACAGGGCACCTTCTTTGGCCATGTTATTCCTTATTCTGATCTTCAGACTGTAGGAATCCCAGACAATCCCTGCTTATATCTCTGCTCAAATGCTAAGGGTGTAAAGAAGTGATTTAACCATTCCTTCAGCATCCTAGGGGATAAGCAGAATCTTGACCTGTCTAGTGTATTGATACAAAACAAAAGCATTTGGAGACTGGATTTTCCAGTTAATTATCCTAGTGCTTTCTCTTTATCCCAGCAACTGCAAGGAAAAAAACAAGTTCTACTATGTGGCTTACCTATCTTTGCCACCAGAATGGGGTCTGAGTTCTGAAAAATGCTGTATGGGGTATGAAATTACAACTAAACCTGCAACGAGCATCCAGTTTATATTCCTGCATGTTGGGTTCATTACCCAACCAGTTTCTGACCAACATTAAGGGCAGAGATTCTAGGGGTGAACCGTGCAGCTTTTAATCCTGGTCTCTGCTGGTTTGTAAGCTAGAGCATGTTTCTGAACCTCTGCTTCTCTGTTTCATTTTCTATCAAATAGAGCAAATAATAAAACTTACTTTGTAGAATCATCAACAGAATTAATTTATCAGTAAATGTAAGGTACATAACATAGAGCCTGGCTTATACTAAATATTCAATAAAGGTTACTATTATTATTAATAGGGTTAGCTCTGATTGGGTCAGAGATCAAGGTTTAAATCGGAGTTGAGAACATGTTCAAGTTCTTTTCTGCTCTTATACTGGGGAAGAAAATCACTCTATTGGGCCCTTCACATTCATCCACAGATGTACGCTCACGTTGGGTAGAAGTCATGTTGGCCTCTGATGTGGATTTTATACACAGCTCCTTGCAGGTTTTTAGTCCAGAACATGCAAATGAGGAATACTTAACAGAAAGGCTTGCCAGACCACTAACTTGCCTATGAATTTTTACCTAATGCATAAATTGATTCAAGTTTGCTCTGATCAGACCTTGGCCTCATGAGCCCTTGGCTGACATTTCTGTTTGAAACCTGACACCCTGCCAGAAAGTTTCTTCAGTTTGAATGAAATGAAATGGGGAATTTAATTCCAATAACAGATGGACCCAGCAGGGCCAGCAGTTGGTTCGGATTTTTATTGTCCCACAAGAACTTGGCTTCCTAGGCCATGACCCCAGACTTCTACACGTTCACCTCGCGTTCAGGATAGAATAACCAGAGGCTCACAGAGGGGTCATCTGGGCGGGATAAAGTCAAACTCCAGCTGCCTTTGTTCTCAGCTTCCTCAACGGCTCTTTGAGGTCCAACCACTCTTGGTCTTGGGGATGAGACTGATTTAATGCCAAGGCATCTGCCGGGTACCATTTGAGTAACGCTGGAAAGATGCCCTCCTCACTACACTCATTCCAGAATGGGCCTTCCGTACGGAACTCCTATGTGAGAATTCTGAGATTAAGATGCATCCTTCGTTAGAATCGTCTTTCAAAATGCAAGTGTAGCTGGGGAGAATATTAAGCTATTATTATTGCATCAATCCCTCTATTTATTCATTCATTTACTTACTCCCCACATATCTGTGAGGACTTACCCAGTGCCTGACTGTGGACCAAAGGGACAGTGGCTAACAGGGCAGACACAGTCCTTATGGTCCTTATGCCCTGCATCACCCAGTCAAATGGGGAGACAGCCACTGGACAGGCAAATACCTCAAAGTGTGATGAATGTAAAAGAGTCACCAGGAAAGGCCCTGAGGGTCTCGGGGTTCAATGTTTGGCCTTGACTCTGTGTGACCTGGATCATTGCTCCCTCTTTGTGAGCTTGCATGGTCATGGGGTGCCACCCTTGATGCTCTCCCAATGACAGTTTTACCTCTTGTAAGGCACCGGAGCACGCAGCCAGCTCAGGACTCCGGGGTGGTTTATGAAAGTCTCATTACAGTGTCCCTCTTGGGGTCTCTGCCACAGGCTCACAATGCAGGTGAGACCACCTTGTAATGATGCTTTTCTGTGCATTTCACCCTGGAGTAAACTGAAATCCAAGTTGAGACAGAAAGAGAGAGGAAAGAGGAGAAGGGGAAGGGGAGGGAGGAGGGGGAGGAGGAGGAAGAGAAGAGACAACAGTGACCCTGAGTAAACAGAGACACAGGAAGAAGAGAGAGACAGGTAGAGTGTGATCCTACTGTTCTTATTCCCAGTGCTTCTAGTACCAAACACCCTTCCTCTGTCCAGGAGGAAACATGAGAGTTTGACTCAGGGCAGCTGGGCTTGAGCTACACTTCCCGTCATTCGCCAGCTCTGACCTCGTCAAGTCATGGAACTTTGGTTGCTTCAGCTTCCTCATTTGCAAAAAGGGATTTAAATCACTGTATCCCATTCCCTGGGTGGTTTTGTCCCTTGAATGAGATCAAACAAGTCAATACCCATCAACAGTGCTTTCAAAACAAAAAATATGTTAACAAATACTAGTTGTCATTGTTATATATACGCATTCACTACGTGTATGTACAGTGGATGTAAATGACAGAATCTATACTTTTGAGTTGGCTTGGGGTCAAAGGGTGGACCGAGGCTGGAAACCTGGGTCTCCCAGAAAGAATGGATTCTAGCATTCTTCTCCGCTTCCTCATTATCTCCCAAGTGTATTTCCATGACGCCCCTAACTTTTCAGAGCACTCACACATCAGCATTTCACTGTCTCAGTAGGTTTGTTACTGAGTGACCAAAGGTGCTCAAGGGACCCACCTCTTTCGGTCACAGAGTTTGAAATGGATGTAGCTTGACATGACTGCATTGCTATCCTCATGAGGCTGGAGGGGGACGGAATACGTTGTAGGCTGGGAGACCTTCGTTCCACAAGCCACATCCTCTTAAACCTCTGAGCTTCTCATCTCTATGGGAAAGAGAAAGTGCAGAGTGGGGGCGTGCCGTCCGACGTGAGGGGGACATCACTGATGACAGCCACGCTTGCCAAGTCCAGAACAAGACTCTGTTAAGTTTATAAATGGTTCCCTCTAACACACCCTAAAAAGATGCTTCACCTCTGGCCTCTAGTGCCCAGGGTGCCACTCTTCCTCCAAGAAAGAGCAGCCCTCCTGGGGAGCTTCCAGAAACCATGCATTTCCTGACATTTGCAAAAGGCTCTTCGGGAACTGCTTCTCTACATCTGTCTGCTCCAACTACAAAGAAATGGATTTCAAAACCATGTGGGAAAAAACCGTGACATATGGGGCGGGTCAGCCACACCACCTGCAGCTGTGACACCCAGCATCACCCGGAGAGCACCCAGCCTCAGAGCAGCCCTGCCCCGGAGGGCAGCACTGCAGGGTGACTTTCTCAAGACGGGGGCTGGGCTCAGTGCTGTTCCTCTCCTGTCACAGCCCCCAGCCTCCCCACACTTCAGCATCCTGGTTGTCAAAAGGGCAGGGGCCGTCGGAGCTGGAGGACCCGAGTTGAAATGCCAGCCTCATCACTTATTAACTGAATCATTCTGGACAATATTTTTTATCTTCTCTGAGTCTCAATTTCCTCATCTGAAAAATGGAGATGATCTTCTTCTTATAGGGTCACTGTGAGGATTCGGTGAGACATTGTGGATAAAATGCTTAGCACAGCCGCTGACACATAGCAGGTGCTTCATCAGTAGTGGTTGCCTTCACTGTTTCGTCCATCCATTCATTTTAGGGAGGCAGAATGAACATGGTATAATTTAGACCCTTTTCCTTCTTTCCTGAAAGGTGACTTTATCACTGAGGCCTGTCCTCATCACCCTATGACAAATTGCAAACCTGTATCATGGACTCCCCTCCCCACATACCTCCAACCCCCTCCCCATCCTTTCTGCACTACCGTAGTTTTTTTTTTTAGTATTTATTTTATTTGGCTGTGCCGGGTCTTAGTTGTGGCATGTGGGATCCTCATTGCGGCATGTGGGATCTTTTTTATTTTTAGTCGCGGTATGCAGGATCCTTAGTTGCAGCATGTGGGATCTAGTTCCCCAACCGGGGATGGAACCCAGGCCCCCCACATTGGGAGCGTGGAGCCTCAACCGCTGGACCACCAGGGAAGTCCCACTACCCTAGTTTTTAGAGCACTATCACTTTCTTTTTTTCTTTTTTTTTTTTTCTTTTTTTTTCTTTTCTGTATGGGGGCCTCTCACTATCATGGCCTCTCCCATTGTGGAGTACAGGCTCCGGACGCGCAGGCTCAGCGGCCATGGCTCACGGGCCCAGCCGCTTCGCGGCATGTGGGGTCTTCCCGGACTGGGGCGCTCAGCGGCCATGGCTCACGGGCCCAGCCGCTTCGCGGCATGTGGGATCTTCCCGGACTGGGGCACGAAGCCGTATCCCCTGCATCGGCAGGCGGACTCTCAACCACTGCGCCACCAGGGAAGCCTTCTTTTTTCTTTTTTAAAAATTTTATTAAAGTATATTTGACTTAAGTGTTGTGTTAGTTTCTGCTATACAGCAAAGTGATTCAGTTATCCTGTTTATCTATCTATCTATCTATCTATCTATCTATCTGTCTATCTATCTATTCTATTTCATATTCTTTTCCATTCTGGTTTATCCCAGGATACTGAATATAGTTCCCTCTGCTTATAGTAGGACCTTATTGTTTATCCATCCTGTATGTAATAGTTTGCATCTGCTGATCACAAACTCCCTATCCTTCCCTCCCCCACTCTCCCTCCCCTTAGGCAACCACAAGTCTGTTCTCTATGTCTGTGAGTCTGTTTCTATTTCGTGGATAAGTTCATTTGTGTCGTATTTTAGGTTCCACATATAAGTGATATCATATGGCATTTGTCTTTCTCTTTCTGACTTACTTCACTTAATATGATAATCTCTGGGTCCAACCATGTTGCTGTAAATGGCGTTATTTCATTCTTTCTTCTGGCTGAGTAATATTCCATTGTGTAAATATGACATCTTCTTTATCCATTCATCTGTTGACGGACATTTACATTGTTTTCATGTCTTAGCTATTGTGAATAGCCAAGTCAAGCCCAATGAGCATGGGGTGCATGTATCTTTTTGAATTAGAGTTTTGTCCAGATATATGCCAAGGAGTAGGATCGCTGGGTCATATGGTAACTCTATTTTTAGTTTTTTAAGGGACCTCCATACTGTTTTCCATAACGGCTGCACCAATTTACATTCCCACAAACAGTGTATGAGAGTTCCCTTTTCTCCACACCCTCTCTAGCACTTGTTATTTGCAGACTTTTTGGTGATGGCCATTCTGACCGGTGTGAAGTGATACCTCATTGTACATAAACTCCCTTTTTGAACATTAAATACAAGATAATGAAGTTGATGCTGATGATATCTATAGCCGTTTATGGGACACTTACTCTGTGTTTTATATATGTTATCTCCAATCTCAGTAACTCTACAAGTTGCATTTTATTTTCCCCAATTTGTACGTAAGGAAGCCGAGGCTCAGAGAGGTTAGTTAACTTGTCCGAAGGTGTCCATCCAGCAAATGGCAGAACCAGGATTTGAATCCAGATTGTCTTAACTCCCCAAATTCCTTCCATTCCCCACGAGCTGGGTCATCTTGGGCCAGAACTTAACCTCTCAATGCCTTAACTTTTCCCTCTGTGCAAGGAAGGCAACAAAAGTACCTAACCCAAAGTATTGTTGTTGCTTAGATTAACAGAAATAATTCATGTAAAATGCTTAGTGCAGTAATATTAGCTATGACATAGTTGTTATTTTGTTTGTTTTTTTTTTTTTTTTTTTTTTTGTGGTACGCGGGCCTCCCTCTGTTGTGGCCTCTCCCGTTGCGGAGCACAGGCTCCGGACGCGCAGCCCCGCACAGGCTCCGGACGCGCAGGCTCAGCGGCCATGGCTCACTGGCCCAGCCGCTCCGCGGCATGTGGGATCCTCCCAGACCGGGGCGCGAACCCGGTTCCCCTGCATCGGCAGGCGGACGCGCAACCACTGCGCCACCAGGGAAGCCCGACATAGTTGTTTTTCATACCAGGGCTTCTCAAACATGTCTTAGAAGTACTCATCCCCTCTAAATAAAAAGTGGCAAATAATTTCTGCGTAGGCTGCAAGTGACATCTACCTCTCAGTGGTTTTCAGCACTTATTTGCAGGTTAAAGAGTCTGAGAAGTTCCACAGTAAAGAACCCAGGTACACTCTTCCCCAGAGTAGAAGATACAGATATTTAAATCAGTTCATTTTCACCTAACATTTTAGTCCTACCAAGAAAGAAAGGGGCCTTTTACGCCTGATTTGGATTGGAATTGCTTTGATAATCTCACCCTCCGCCAGCGTTGGGAAAAGGTCCTACTGGAGAAACATACCATTAAGAAGAACTTGCTTTGATACCGGCTGTTAATCCCATGGCCCAGTTTGACATTGTCTCCTAGCAACGTCCTGTCCTTTTCCCCTTTTCATTCTTGTGCCTCTAATGACATTTCCTCTCCTCTGGTTTCTCTTCAGGCTTTCACGGCCCCTTTAAGCCTCGTTTACACAGAGAGAAGCAGGAGCCGAAGGCCCTGCGCACATATTTATGTTAATAGTACCGAGGGGAGGAACAGGCTGTTCTGGGGGCTGCTTTCCAACTGTCACATAAATCAGTCAGAAAAAAAAAAAGTTACTATTTTCACAAAGACACTGCCAGAGTGGAGCAGCAGGTCTTGGCAAGGCATCATCCATGCCTCCCTCCACTTATGTGCAACCTCCGTAATGTCCCCCTCAACCCTCAGGAGTCGGGGGGGGCGGTGAAGATTTCATAGATGCCGAGGATTTCCAAGTCAGAAGGGACCTTTGAGATCATCCAGTACTAAATCACATGGAACCGTCTAGTAAATACCTCTGCTTGGGTCCTTTCCCCAGAGATTCTGGTGCGTAAGAGATTTTGAAAGCTTTCCAGGTGACTCTCATGTGCATTGAGGACTGGAGTACTGATGTCATCACACATCATGCAGGGACTTAGTGATATAGCCGAGCCCTGACACCCAGCCACGTTTTGTACCGTGATGTCACGCTGTCACTGAGTTCTAGGAACAGCAGCAGAAATACTAGACAGTGGTAGGATTCGAGTTGTGCATCCAAATCACTTGGGGAGCTCTTTCAGACTTACTCCTCACCCCTACCCGGCCTTGCTCTACTTGGACCAACTGAATCAGGATCTCTTGGTGGAACCCCAGCACATAGATTCTGGAGAAAACCCTCGGTGGCAATTTCGGTATATATCCCCATCTAAAAACAATGCTGGTCTTATAGACCACTCATTTTAGAGTTAGAAAAACTAGTGCTTAGATCCAGGGTCCATCAAACACATAAAACGTGTTCTCTGGACAAGTTATGTGACCTCTCTGATCCTCAGTTTCTTCATCTGCAAAATGGGACTACACAGCTAACTCTCACTCATTCTTCAGTTTTGTGGTTCAAAAGCCATTTCTCCTTGGAAGTCAGGGCTGAGCTTTCCGACCAGTCCAGTCACTCACCCTCCCAGCATATGTCCTCACAAAGAGCACCAGAAACTTGTCCTTTGTACCACTGACCACAGTTCACCGATTCAGCAGTCTGAGACTGAACGTGTGGCTTTTGAATGGATTAATAAATCATTAATAGTGATTAAGTACTCGTGTAATGGATTATCCACTCTCAGTCTCCACCACCAGTATTTAAGTTCAGTGAATAAGAAGTCAAACTGTCTTGTTTACGCCTGCACCCACAGTGCCTGGTGTGAGGCTAGCACTCGACACACTTTGAGTAGACACATAAAGGGCTAAATACATGACTGGACAAGTGACTGATATATATGGAGCTGCTGGCTCACAGTGAACATGCAACAGCCGTCAGCTGTTCTAATAATTATCTTCAGAGCGGTCCAGTGTCTTGCCCAAAGACACACGGCAGAGCTGAGACCTGAACTCAGTCCTTTGGACTGCCAGCCTCAGTTTTCATCCGTTTTGTCAATCTGCCTTCCCTTTCACATTGAGGGGAGGGCATCTAGGAAATAATGGCAGGCTGGCTTTGCCCACTAGAATGAGCTGGAAACCCAGAGCTTCCTGCACGTTCCCAGCCTCCACTGATGCAGTCCATGCACGTGCACGCAGACACATTTGCCAATGATAATGACTATTGGCACGAAGCTCCTTGGTCCTCTCTTGAGAAAGTTTTGGATCGTAAGCTCGAGGGCAGTAACCCTGGTTTTGGCTCCCCCCGACACGATAGACCCATAGGCACTCTACTGTTTGCTAATGACAGGTTTGTGGTGGCGACACTGTTTTGATCTCAGCACCAGTCAAATCATACGCATGGTGAGGCCAAATACCTGTGATGATTTCCAAATTTCCTTGCTGGCCATCATACTCTCTGGGATGTCGGGGCAGTTGGCACCTAGGGTGTCACAGAGAGGATGTGGAATTCACATTACTGGCTGCTTATGCACCACTGGGGAGGGGAGTTTCAGAGTAAGACTAGGGGAAAGTATTTGGGGGAATGACTGAATGATCCCTTGTCTTCTACACCAGCATGGAAATCAAGAACTTTTCAAATTTTCATTCTAGTAGATTTCATTAACTTAAAAGTTACTGTGAACCAGATACTATTCCAAGTGCTTTATAAACATAATTTCATTTAATTCTTTCGATTCCGAGGGGTTTCAATCATCAGTGTCATTATCTTAAACAGGTGAAAACTGAGGCTGAGAGTAATTTGCTAAAGGTCACAAACACCAGTACAAGGCGAGACCAGCACTGGAAGCAGCCCTAACTAATGATTCCTTAGTTCAGTCCACAAATATTTATTGAGCCCCACTATGTGCCATGTTTTCTAGCTGCAAGGAATATACAGTCGGCGCTCCGTATCTGCAGGTTTCACATCACGGGACATGGAGAGCCGACTGTGTATTCACTGTACTATGCCATTTTATATAACAGACCTGAGCATGCCTATAAACTTATGGGCACGATCTGTGCCCTCATGCAGGTAATGGATAAGAGAAAGGACTCCCATTTTCTTGGGGTACAAAGACTTGAAGTGAGGGAATGTATTCAGCAAAGGCCCGCAGCGGGGAGAGAGAAGATGGCATGTTTAAAGAACTAAAATAAAGGAAGTATGGCTGAAACATAAAAGGAGAGAGGAGAGACATGAGACATAGAGAGACATGAGTTTAGAGGGGTAAATCTGCATCTGCCATGCAGGGCCTCCAAAGCCATGATAAGGACATGTTAAGAACACTGGGGTGACTTCCCTGGCGGTCCAGTGGTTAAGAATCCACCTTCCAATGCAGGGGACACGGGTTCGATCCCTCTTTGGGGAACTAAGAGCCCACATGCTGCGGGGCAACTAACTACTGAGCCTTCGCGCTCTGGAGCCCGCGTGCCACAACTAGAGAAAAGCACACCACAACTAGAGAGAAGCCCGTGCGCCACAGCGACGATCCTGTGTGCCGCAACTAAGACCCAGCGTAGCCAAAAAAAAAGGAACATTGGGAACCCACTGAAAGGTTTTGAGCAGGAGGCGACATGATCAGATTTGGGTTTTAGAAAGATTACTCTGGCTTCCCCTTGGTGAAGAAAGTGTGTGTGGGGAGTAGGGTGTTGGAGGGATGCTGAATTGTTTTTATGCCTAATGCTGCAGTAGCTGCTCCATCTTCTTGGGGTGGCCCCAAGGACAGTGGGAGAGGTAGGAGAGCAGGGGGATGTGATGTCAAACCTGGCCATCCTTCACTGGGCATCTCGATGTATCAGGTGTGATGCCGAAAAGAGATGGTGCACGTGATTTCTGTGGTTGGCAGTGTTCTGAGATGGCCGCAAACGGTCCCCACTTCCTGGTTTTCACACCCCTGTGCAGTTCCCTCCCCTGGAGTGTGGACTGGACCTGGTGACTTCCTTCAAACAAACAGAATTAAGGGCAACTAGTGGGATGTCGCTGCCATGACTGGGTGACAGAAGACTGTCTTGCTGTGGCTCTCCCCCTTGCTTGTTCTGAGGTACCTTCCTATCTGAGTCTGTCTATAGCAGAGGAACTGAGGGCTGTCTGTAGTGCTCAGCCAGTGACGCCTGGAAGCCTCTCTTCCACCACCCTCAGGACCTTTAGCCTGGCAACAACCAGTGAGTGAGCTTGGAAGCAGATCCATCCCCAGCTGGCAGCACTGTGGCTCCCACCAGCACCTTGACTGTAGCCTGTGAGAGAATCTAAAATAGAGCACCCTGTGAAGCTATGCCTGGTTTCCTGACCCTTAGAAACCATGAGAATGAGAAATGTGTGTTGTTTAAGCCACTCATTTGGGGGCTAATTTGTTACACAGCAGTATAGAGCTGAGACACTGTTACATGATGTCACAGAAGGCAAGTGAGGACACGGTATTGAGAAGGAGGAGTGACAAGCATCGTGAAATGTGGCAGGGAGATCAAAGATAACCAAGAATGATAAGGAAAAAGAAAACATTGAATCTGACAAGGAAGCAATGCGAGGGAAGCTGGGGTGGGGTGGGGAAGAAAGGGTAGCTTCAAGGCTTCTGTGGCGTCCATATAGATCCTATATGATGTGACCAAATTTGAACTCCACTTACTGCTGCAGGCGGGAAGTATGACATTTTGAGGATGAATAATGCAATCTGGTTTTGCTTTCTGTTTCTCATTCGAATTTGGGTCCCAATCCTATAGTCCTGTGCTTCTAAAAACTCTCCTAAAGGCATCTATTAATGAATACAGCATCTGGATTTGCGGTGCTGATCCAAATTCTTCCTTCCCTTTCTCTGGATTCTGCTCCCACTGATGCACTCCCTGTGTCCTTAAAGTGCATCTTTTCTACACACTACCTGTTGTCTTTGGAGCAGACTTGGGAACAAAATGAAAAACTGTATACACATGACCTGGGTGTGTGAAGTCAGAGTCTGAGTAAAGTCAAGTTCAAGTTCTTTCCTTGCTGGAGTTTCTTACCTATAAAAGACTCATAGACTGCCACATGACACTCCACGTCCTTGCCCTCTCTCCAGCTTAAACTGTTCCCCTTCAGTGCACAGCAGGAGAAATAATCAAAAGAGTTTGGAGTCCCCATTTTATTGCTGTGTGGCTTTGAGGAAGTGATTTAAACTTTCTGAGCCTCAGTTTCCTCTACTGCAAAATGGGAGCAGTAGTACCTCCCTCTTGGGGTTGTTTGGAGGAGGATGAAAGGAGTTGATGTAAATAGGGCATTGAGCGAGGTCTCAGCATGAAGCCTTGCTGATGCGAGGAGCAGCTAATCTTCTCAAGCTTTCTCACCTGCATGGCAAACCCAAAACCACTCTAGAGGCTACCAGGCCAGCTGCCTGAGATGTGTCAGAAACAGCCTGGGGAGGCAATTTGCTTTCAAAGAGAAATAGGCAGAAGGAAATAAAAACAAGGCAGCCAGCAGCGGGCCCAGCCCTGAGCCAGGATAATTTGGCACTCGGCGGCTTCGATGGCTAGAGGTGCACCGCCCAGAGAGTGAGTCTCTGCAGAAGCTCACAAGCTCAGGACCGTCCTGAAACCCCATGTTGATCGGGAAGATCTGTCGGGGCTGCTGCTTGGCACCTGTACCTGCCTATTCGAAACCCAGAGTTGCCTGAAATTACCTTGCTCTGATTTTTTCATGCCACCGAGGCCCGCTCCTCCTCCTGGCAGTAGAGTTGGTTTTCTCTCTTTCATTCTCTTTCGAGGTGGGTGGAACAGATGCCGGGGCTGCCTGAGAACAGTATGCAGGACACTAGCCAGCTGTTGCCAGCATTTAGTCACTATGAGACTTAGAAAACAACTTCGTGCTGGCTGCTAGCATGCGGGTTACAATACAGGAGTCTTCACCATGATATTTATTACTGTGTTTTCTTTCTGGAAGACAGTTTCTGGGTTTTGGGCACACAGATCCTGGCCTCCTACTTTGGAAGTTGATGTGCCTGGCTTCATTTCACTGTTCAGGTCCCAGGTCACCTTCTTGGAGAGACCCACCCTGGTAACCCGCTCTAAGCAGCCCCTTTGTCTCCATCCCCTGCAGAGTTATTTGCTAACTCAATAACCTGTTAAATTGCTTTCTAGCCCTGTCTGACATTGTTCCCTTTGCCTATATTTACACCGGTAAGTTGTCCCTGCTCCCCGCTAGAGTCCAGTTCAGTGTGGGCAGGAACTTCATCCAACCCCTTCATCTCCATATCTTTATCCAGCCTATGTTGAAGGGATGATTATTATCATCTCCATCTGACAGATGAAGAAACTGAGGTTCAGATAAATCAGAAGGGTTTCCCTAGGTCATAGAACTAGTTAGTGGTGGAATGAGAATTAAAATCAGGGAATATGAGTGTGCTTGTCAATATAGTAGCCACAGGCCACATGTGGCTATTGAGCCCTTGAACGGTGGCTTGTCCAAACTGTCATGTACTCTAAGTATAAAATGCATACTGGATTTTGAAGACTGAGTACAAAAAGTAAAAGAATATTAAAATATCATTAATTTTTATGTTGATTATATGATGAAATGATAGTCTTTGATATATTGGGTTAAATAAAATCGAATATTAAGATTAATTTCACCTGTTTCTTTTTTTAAATTTTTATTGGCATATAGTTGCTTTACAACGTTGTGTTCATTTCTGCTGTACAGCAAAGTGAGTCAGCTATACGTATACATACATCCCCTCCTTTTTGGATTTCCTTCCCATTTAGGTCACCACAGAGCATTGAGTAGAGTTCCCTGTGCTATGCAATAGGTTCTCATCAGTTACCTGTTTTATACATAGTAGTGTATATATGTCAATCCCAATCTCCCAGTTCATCCCACCGCCCTCATCCCCCCTTGGTGTTCATATATTTGTTCTCTACATCTGTGTCTCTATTCTGCTTTGCAAATAGGTTCATCTGTACCATTTTTCTAGATTCTACATATAAGTGATATTATACAATACTTGTTTTTCTCTTTCGGACTTACTTCACTCTGTATGACAGTCTATAGATCCATCCACATCTCTGCAAATGGCACAATTTCTTTCCTTTTTATGGCTGAGTAACATTCCATTGTATATAGGTACCACATCTTCTTTATCCATTCCTCTCTTGATGGACATTTAGGTTGCTTCCATGTCCTGGCTATTGTAAATAGCGCTGCAATGAACTTTGGGGTGCATGTAACTTTTGGAATTATGGTTTTTTCAGGGTATATGCCCAGTAGTGGGATTTCTGGGTCGTATGGTAGTTCTATTTTTAGTTTTTTAAGGAACCTCCATACTGTTCTCCATAGTGGCTGTATCAATTTACATTCCCACCAACAGTGTAAGAGGGTTCCCTTTTCTCCATGCCCTCTCCAGCACCTGTTTCTTTTTATTTCCTAAAATGTGGCTACTAGAATATTTAAATTATATATGGGGCTCAAGTTGTATTTCCATTGGACTGCCTTAGTCTATACTTTTTTTTATTGAAGTATAGTTGATTTACAAAATTGTGTTAGTTTAGGTCAGTACTTTTAATCACGTCACATAGTAAGAACTGAAATATTAGTAGACATGATATATTGTCACTGTTAGTGCTAATAATAACACTAAAATTCAGTCATCCAGTTTAGAATTCCCTCTTCTGTTTTCTAAAGTTTGTTTGTGGTAGGATGAACTGGGAGATTGGGATTGACATGTATACACTAATATGTATAAAACAGATAACTAATAAGAACCTGCTGTATTAAATAAATAAATAAAATTAAAAAGAAATAAAGTTCATTTGTCAAAAAAACAGTTGCCCTTTTATTTACCTACATATATTAGGTGCCTAGTCTATGCAGACCACTGTGCAAGGTGCTTCTTGAT
The DNA here is from genome assembly GCF_002837175.3 of Physeter macrocephalus. Classification (NCBI taxonomy): domain Eukaryota; kingdom Metazoa; phylum Chordata; class Mammalia; order Artiodactyla; family Physeteridae; genus Physeter; species Physeter macrocephalus. The sequence goes on from NC_041231.1 coordinate 29,355,857, forward strand.
GCAGTCAGAGCCTGCATTAATCAGGAAGTGACAGAAACCCAGCCTGAACTACCAAAGGAATAAGAGAGGGTGATTAGCTCAAAGAATCCTGGGTATCTCACAGATCTGAAGAAAGAGCTGAATGAACAGTGTCAGGAATGGGACTACAAATCTACTCTTTCCCTCTCTCAGTTCTACCTCTTTCTGAGTGTTGGCTCCTTTTCCTCAATCAGCTTCCTTCCATGGCTAGAGGCAGATTTGATGGCAGCTTCCAAGCTCACTTCTTCCCAGCTTCATCACCAGAGTCAAAGGGCTGCCTCTGTATCAACTCCAAAAAAGGACTCTCATTGGCTTAAATTGATCACGTGTGGCTCTCTCAGGCCAATCCAGGTGCCACATGATGATTGGCCCAGCTGGGTCACATGCTCATCCATGTAAACTGATTGGCGATCCCCATTCCAACCAGAAGCTGGAAAAGGAATATTTCTGAAATTGAAGGGCGATTCTTTTGTGATGAAGGGAGGTATGCTGAGCAGATAGACAAACGCATAGTGCCTTTCTGGGTGCCACTGTCTTCTCTGTGGAAATGAATTTGAGAAATGATAAAAAAAATCTCTGTAAAAGTGAAGATGAAAAAACTGGTACTAAAGGTCCGAGATATTAGAGAAATTTTACAGAAAATTAAAATAGGAATAGAAGTCTTTTGTGGGTGGTATAAGGGGAGTATATAAGCCGACTCAAACATAAATATCCCTTTAAGAGTGCCTGCCGGGGCTTCCCTGGTGGCGCAGTGGTTGCGCGTCCGCCTGCCGATGCAGGGGACGCGGGTTCGTGCCCCGGTCCGGGAGGATCCCACATGCCGCGGACGTGAGCCATGGCCACTGAGCCTGCGCGTCCGGAGCCTGTGCTCCGCAACGGGAGAGGCCACAACAGTGAGAGGCCCGCGTACCGCAAAAAAAAAAAAAAAAAAAGAGTGCCTGCCATTGTCTCTCGTGACCATCTATGTTCCAGACATAGCCCTGAATGCAGTGAAGCTGGACCAATAAATGGACTCCACCTCTCATCACTGTTGGAATATTGCTGCTCATTTGTTGAGTACTCACGGTGCAGAACACAGAATTAAAAACAGTTCTGGTCTACTAGACAAACAATCTCATTCAGGGAATATTTTCTGTTGAACGACATGCCCCTAAAAAATCCACTTGTGCTCAAAACGTCTTCCTTTTTCTTAGAGAAGAGGCTTGGTCCCTACACACACACACACACACACACACATACACACACACACACACAAGGTGCCTCCCCCCTTTCAGCTTTACGCTATAAAGCTGTCAGCTTATTGTCATCTTATACCACCACCTCCAACGTCCGAGAGCAGAGCCTTCCTTTGTCACTTCGTCATGGAAGTCACGTTTGGACACATTTCATTAAAATTGAGAAAATTGGGCTTCAGGACTGGAAACATAATTAGAGTTGAATGTGCAGACACTAAAGAGACCTTGGAGTAAGTTACAAGGCAATCCATCCATGCCCAGAGAACCCCGTGGATAGCTTGAAATACGTACATAGCAACATCTCTACTATATAGAAAGAGATTTTTAAAAGTATGTGCTCACATTCATTTTTCACTCTTTCCTATATTTTTGGAAAGATGTAGTAGGAGTTTCCCCTCTTGCTCTCTTTCTGACCGCTTAGTTTCACAAAGACAAAGAGGTGAAATTCTAACTTTTCAGCTCAGATGGAGGGGTCTTGTCTAAACTATAGGGGCAGAGAGAGCTGCTCTTTGCTATGCATGCCTGAAGCATTATGCAAATAAGAGAGTCAGGTTTCTTGGCTGGCAAGACCACTTTCGGGGCAGAAAGGCTGGGGAGAGGGGTTGTCTCAGGAGGTAGCTCAGGCCTGGTGTACAGTCTTTGTCATCATCATATTCTTAGGAAGCCTCTGAGCTATGTTTCCACTAGCTCACCTCCGGTGTGCCACGGAGGCCAAAGATAGGTGGGCCCAAGAGACAACCGTTATATAAAAATTTAAATAAGTTCCCTTTAGAGGTGTGGTTTGGTTAGACAAAACCTGGAGAGTTTTGTCTGGACCAGTCCTCATTACACAGTTTTTCTGATTTGAAGCAAATTGATGCTTTACACAAATAATTAAAAATTTGTTCTCTAATGTATGTAGCCTCTTTGGAATGAAGATGAATGGAGACATTTTTTTAAAGTGGAGACTGGGGGTTGAGGGACACGTTTTCCTCCCTGGAAGCTTTCATGTTTAATTAAATCTGTAAATTAAATATTTTTCCCCTTCTCATTTTAAATCCCAGCCAACTGGTGTCTTGGCTTTCTGGCACAAGAGACGAATCTACATGTCTAGCTTTGCAGGTAATGGTGACTCACTGTTGTAACCCAATGGGAGGGAAGAAAACAGACACAAAAAAGCTCTCCTCCTTACTGCAGAGCACAGAATGCCATTTCTGGAACAGTTAGTAATTTCTAGTTAAACACTGCCAGTTTTATCTTAAAGGAACCATTACATGGTTTTGCTTTTGCTTATTTCTGATTTTTATATCTGAGGTTATTTCAGAGCATAGAAAGGGAATGAAGTTGATCATCCATACAAACAGAGTATCCCTTCGTAATGATTTACCTGTGTAAAATGATGGCTTTGATGTCACTGGTCGTGAGATTTCAATCCCCACGTCACAATATTTCTTGAACTGCTCAGTTTAATTTTAGGCATTGAAAGGAACCAGAGCTTTTGGCAGTAAAATTCGCAGTTATATTTTCTGTTCTAATTCTGATGGTTTTCCTACGCTATGACATATAGAGATGTTTTCTTCTCCTAAGATGTGCCCCAAAACTTTGCCTTGATACGTTGGGTGTCTGGAAAACAGCTTGAATGTCTTTAACCAGAACTGAAAGGAGAAATAATTTGGTATTAAGTGATGAAGGCTTTTCTCCTAATAATCAAGCCCCGAGTCAAATGAATCAGAGTTCTCAGTAACTTCCCAAGTATCCCCCAGGCAGTTCACGATTCGAAGGACCCCATCATGTGCCCACCTCATGGCCTTTGCACATGCTGTCTCTCTACTTCCACCTCCCTCCTGCTCATTCTTCTTTCTCTGGACCTCTCCTACTCATCATTTCCCAGTTTAATATAACTTCCCTGATACTTCCTGGTTAATTTTAGTCCCTATGGCATCCTGTGATTTTTCTTGTGAAAAAATTATAATTCCTTAAATCAGGTAAATCTTCACTGGGACAGGCAGTGTTAGGTAAGGGGAGCTACAGGGCCTAGCGCTGTGTCTGACACATAGCAGCTACCCTGTAAATATTTTATTGAAGGAATCAATCCATTCACTGATACTGCATTTAAATCTGGGGCAGAGGGTGCCAAGCTTAGAAATAATTGAGAATTAGGTCCAAAATAGAGCCCACACATGTTAGAGGTACAACTGTCCATCCCTGCATCAGAGAGGGCTGTAGCTGTTCGTGTGTTTATAAAACTTCCAATGTATAACCCAGGTTTTGATAAGTTCTGCTAAGAGTCTCGTCTCTGGTCCATTGCTTCCAGTGGGTTCTAAACACTCTTCATACGTAATGGTGCCAACGGTAGCTGGCCTTGAAGATGGCCCCCAACAATCCTCAGCTCCTCTTCTTCTCTCCTTTGTGTATTTGCCCCCCACATTGAATCAAGGCTTGCCTATGCTCACTTCTTGGCTAGTGTGTGAGTCTGAGTCTAGGTTATAAAAGGCATTATAGCTCCTGCCTTAGTCTTCGAACAACTTGCTTTGGCCAAATCCAGCCATTATGGTAGAGGATGCACAAGCAGCCCTTTGGAAAGGCCCATGGTGGGAGGGACTGTGGAAAGGGATGGAGGCCTCTGCTAGCGTCCTTTGTAGCCACTTGGATAAGCCACCTGGGAAACGGATCCCCCATCCCCAGAGTTACTTAAGAACACTAAGCTCAGGGCTTCATTGACACAAGCAGAAGCTGAAATACAATAGAGGTGCACTCAAATGTTTCCTGCCTTGTCAACCTCTTCAAAACATAGAAAAACAAGAAAGTTATTTTTACTCCTCAGATGTTGGTAGAAAAATTCATTCTATGAATACTCATTGCAAGTGGAGTAATGGAATAAATCCCTTATTCTCTCTCTAGTCAATTAAAACCAGCTTCTTGGATTAATTGACAGGTTCAAAAGCCTCAGTCCAATTAACAAGGCCCATCTTTATATTTTTGACAATTCTTTTCTAATGCTCGGAATACTTCCGCTAAAGGTGGCCATATAAATCCTTCTTCACATGGCGTGTTGGCTCTAAAATTTTCCTTCAAGATACATTTCTCTTTTAGCAAACTTCAGCCACCTCATGTGTAGTCCACACACAGACATGGACAGAGGAATAAACTTTACCTTCATGGAAGACAACACAAGGCACCTTATTCCACCAGAAATGGTGGACAGTGGTTCACATCTACTCTTGGCATGATAAGTACTAGGTGTCATGTCGCTGCCTTACACCCTGCACATTTTATCCCATTTTGTATCACTGAGCACTTCTATCCTCTTTTTCATTTTCATTCTTTTTACCAAGTGGTCTTTCATTCTTGCCATTGAGGCTTGCCTTGGCAGGGAACATCTGCTTCTTTGTCAAGGATGTCGTGGCCACCCTGGTCCCTTTTAGACCCACATTATACCCCAAGCTTTAGGGCCAGAAGTCATTTGATTTTTTAAATAATTTTATCTTTATTTTCTCATAAAAACAATGCATGCTCATGGGAAAGATAAATACCAAATGATACAGAAATACATAAAGCAGAAAAAAAATCATTCTGTCTTTTATGGTTAAAAGTTTATGGTCCACATCTTTTACAGCTTTTATGTTTATTTTTTTCCTTTTTTTGAGTAAGTATATATGTATGAAGGAAATGTTTTATATAAATGGGACTATTTAATAAACAGTATCATGTAACCTAAAAAAATCTGAGGAACATATTGTGGACATATTTAGATGATAGTTATGACTTTTATGTGTGGAGTTATTTAGGGACCAGACTCTGTGCTAAGCACTTGACACGAATTATCTCACAGAATTCTCAGAACAGCACTGTGAAACAAGTGCTATTAATGTGCCCATTTTATAGATAGAGAAACTGTGACTTAGTGAATGTACGTGACTGGCCTGAGGCCACACAGCTAAGAGGAGATGAGCTCAGATTCAGTCTCCACAGTCAGACTTTAACGTCTTAGCTCTTAGCTGCTATCCCCGTCCGTGTCTTCAGATCCAACTCTCTCATTCTTTATCATGTGCATGGTATGCATTCCCTTCAACCTTGCCACCTTGCTACCCTGTCCATCTGCTCTAGAACTGGTCTTAGTTCCCCTTCTTCTCCTGTGTTTCCCCCCTCCAGTGACCATCCCCCTTGACCACCTTCCCAAGCTTGTTACATCCCCGTTTTATTTGTGGGCTCTGAATAACACATCCCTTCTCTCAAGGTGTGTTTTGACTCTGATAAATTGGTTCTATGCTGATTTGGGCAAGGATGGATGGAGTTTGGGGGCTTAATGCATTTGGGGTTTCTGTTTGTGAGGTCTACAAGTTCTGTTATCTTAGAAATTGGCACGCGTAAAGAATAGCGTTCCCTTTTCTTTCTCTCTCCTACTCTAATTTTGATTCTGCTCATTCCTAACTGGGTTCACGGTCTCTTCCTGAACTTCACTAACAATGCTTTGGGTGTGTCCAGGCAGCTCTGAAATTCTTCTCCCAAGAAAGAGAAAGAAAAAAAGCATCTTTATATGTGGGCTAGAGCGGGGATGGTAGAGGAGCTGGGGCACAAAGAGGTGAACCATCTGGGCTTGGTTTGAGGCCCGGGAAGCCAGACTAATGACCAGTTGCTCTTGTAAATCTGTACCATGTCATGATCCGAGGGCACTCCCAGCCGCCAACCAATCATTATGCCTGTGAGAGCTTGCTGTCTGAGAATGAAACCTAGCCCCTTGGAGAGAAGGCAGGCTTCCAGGCCTCCCTGTTGGCACAGAGTAGAGTGCCGTTTTCCTCCTGTGGTAAGCAGCAGACCACCACAGCAGCATCAAGACTTTGGAAATGGTGGCGTTGCAACTGGCTTGGTGGCAGAGGGCCCCAGGCTCTTTACATGGCATCCTCTCTTTATCAGTGGCGGTTGGGCTGCAGCCTCTGAACCATCACATCTCAGATGAATTTCATTTCTAGGAGTTACCAAACAGTATTTGGAAAGTAGTATTGACCACAGAACATGCAGAGTTGACTCTTTTTTCACTGTAGCCATTAAGATAAAGGCTGAACAGCAGGAAGAGGTGATGTAGGAGTAGCCAATAAGCAGGACATTGAATGCCAACAGCTATTGACCAGTAATGGCTGCCCAGAGTAGTGTGTGTGGAGAAGGATTCTGTGGTCATTTCTAGGCTCAAAGGAAAAGAGCTCCATGATCAACTAGTAATGTCTGCAGTGGGCATGGGAAAGAGCATGGTAGCATAAGCATCATGTATTTGTCCTCAGAATAAATGGTAGAATAATTTAAGACTGCAGTGCAAGCTCAGGTCTGCCACTTTCTAACTGAAGTTAATCCTGGTGCAATTGACTTAATTCTCAGAGCCTCAGTGTTCCCATATATACAATGGGAATTTTACCTCTTGGATATTTTTTGTTATGGTGAAATTCTTATCAAGGTATCTGGAACATTAAAACTTCTCAATAAATGGAAATTATCCAGACTTATTACTGAGGGTCGTGGTACCACAGAAGTATTACTGGGGACAGGGGAAAAAGCAAGTATGTGTGATGATCCTATTCCTAAATTTAATGGTGATTTTGAAGATGCTTTCTCCTTCTATCTTTTCTTTTGCTGCTGACCGGTTTTATTGTGCTAGGTGACAGTGCCTTGAGTTTTCAGGTGTGTCCTGCCATTGATATAAATTGGGGCCAGACTCCAAACTCCCACCTATTTTCTTCATTATACAACCTGATATGCAGTAAGATGACTCTCATACCCTAGTGACCAGAATGTGATGCTCCATCTTGTTTTTTTTCGTTTTTATTTGTGGGCCCTTGGGCAAATTATTTAATGGTGCCGAGATTCAGTTTCCTCATTAATAAATGTGCATAATATATACTTTACAGGATTTTCATAAGGTTCCATTTTTTTTTTTTTTTTTTTTGTGGTACGCGGGCCTCTCACTGTTGTGGCCTCTCCCGTTGCAGAGCACAGGCTCCGGACGCGCAGGCTCAGCGGCCATGGCTCACGGGCCCAGCCGTTCTGCGTCATGTGGGATGTTCCCGGACCGGGGCACGATCCCGTGTCCCCTGTATCGGCAGGCGGATTCTCAACCACTGCGCCACCAGGGAAGCCCCATAAGGTTCCATTTAGATAACTTCTGTGAGTTACAGAGTCACTGTTATTTTAAGGTTTTATTAACATATCAAAATTATTGTTCTGTTCATGCATTCAGCTTCTGAATTTAGGTGGGCTGTAGGAACTTAAAAACAAATGTCAAAATGACCTGAAAAAAACAATAATGGTAGGATTTACTATTTTCTGAGGTCTACTTGGTACCAGAAACTAGGTTCGTTTCTACCTCATCTTATTTCAGAAAAAGAATGAATAGTTTAAAATACTGGTACATCCCAAATATTGCATGGGACATACTTATAATTAAAAATTATTTGTTGTTTATTTAAAATCAAACTTACCTAGGCACCTTTTTTTAACTAATTAGATTAGAGTTTGCTGAGAGTATTAAGTGTTAATGAATATAAACTACAGGTGACCCTTGAACAACCCAGTGGGGGCAGTGGGTTTAGGGGCACCAACCACCCATGCAGTGGAAAATGACGTATAAATCTGTAGTCGGCCCTCTGTATCCAAAGTTCCATATCTGTGGATTCAGCCAACCTTGAAACACGTAGTAGTGTAGTGTGTATTTATTGAAAAGAATCGGCATATATATGTATAAAATGGATTAAAAAAAAAAAAAAGAATCCGCTTGCCAATGCAGGGGACATGGGTTCGAGCCCTGGTCCAGGAATATCCCACATGCCACAGAGCAGCTAAGCCCATGTGCCACAGTTACTGAGCCCGCATGCCACAACTACTGAAGCCCACGTGCCTAGAGCCTATGCTCTACAACAAGAGAAGCCGCCGCCATGAGAAGCCCGCGCGCCGCAACTAGAGAAAGCCCGCGCACAGCAACGAAGACCCAACACAGCCAAAAATAAATAAACTTATAAATAAAAAAATAAAATAAAATGCACAATTAATAAAAGGAAATAATCTCACACACACAAAAAAAGAAAAGAATCGGCACATAAGTGAACCTGCATAGTTCAAACCCCTGTTGTTCAAGGTCCAACTGTACTTAGAAGAGCTATGCTTACATCTAAGTGCTCAATAAATGTTAGCAGTTAGAGAGACAATGCAATATAAAGGTATGGAGGGCACGCTCTGGAGCCAGATTTCCTGCACCAAATCCCAACTGGGCCACTTGTTTGCTGGGTGGCCTTGGATAAAGGTACTCTATCCCAGCATGACTCAGTCGCCTCATCTGTAAAGTGAGAATGACAGCCTCTTTCTCATAGGACTGTTGTGTCACTGAGTTAATACACGTGAAGGTTTTGGAATGGCATCCAAAGCAGAGAAGGTGGTCAAAAATGTCATCTATGAGGATATTATGGTCATTGCTATTGGACTCTAACATTTGAGTATTAATGCTTATTGTAATAAAGGTATGTGTATCTGCTATCCACCAAAAAGGTTTCAGGCAGCTAGGCAAGTGTTGCCTCATCCCCATTGCACAGAGATATATCTAAGATCAGAGAAGTTGCTAAGTTCCCTGAGGTCACACATCCAGAACTGTGGTTCAAACCCCTGACTCTGACCTTATGGCTGAATAACTTTCCACTCCTTGAGCAACTGAGATCTGTGATCTACAGAGTGGAGAAGATGGCTATGAATTATAACAGTAACACCATCTGTTAAATGTATGAACACTCTATAAATTTTAGAGAACATTATCTGAATTATAATAATGTTATATTTTATTATTTATATTTATTAAAAAATCTACATAGTCTAAAGCATATTATCTCCTTTGTTCTTCCTCACAGCCTGTGAGGTGGGCAGAGCGGGTTTGATTGTCACCACTAGGCAGAGGAGGGAAGTTAGAATCCAGGAAAGCCGGGTGACGTGCTCAGAATCACCCAGCAGAATAAGACGTAGCGGGTACGACCATCATCCTCAGTTTTCAAAACCCATATTTGTTTTCTGACCCGTGGCACTTCCCTCATTATAAACGCATTCCTCTGTTAGAGCTTCCAACATGGTCTGCTTTGGTTTTTATTAAATTAAGTGTTGCATCCACATCCAAAGACAACTCGAGTGTTCTGTCTTATAAAAATTCCCCCTGCATTGGATTTTTCTTTCCCGTTTATCTCTAAGATAATAAAAACAAATAATTCACAAATCCAGGGGAGAGATTAGCAAAACAAACTTTGCTGTTACTTTTGAGCTATAAGCAGAGCAAGCAAGCGCCATAATTGCTAGCAAATGTTTTATAGCCTATATTATCTCATCAGCTAATTAGACAGCTAAGGCCATGGCACCCCACATTTTCTTTAAGAATCACAGGTATAATTCCCACCACGTTATTACAGCGTTTTCAGTTTTCAGTTACACTCCAAATGCTTATTTGGCAGTCAGACGTATTCTGTGCATCTCTTTTTGGATTCCTGAAACTACTGCCCGTGCAGCATGTCTCCAGACCATCGTTAATATACAATATGCTCATCCTTGAATTTCTTCCCACTTAAAAAAAAACAACAGCAGTAAGATGTTTATGGAAAATGCTGGGTTTGGGGATTTTAAAAGGAAAGTGCTTTGAAAGACCAGGCAGGAGTCCAAGCTGACCTAAGGCCAAAGTCTCTATCAAAGCTGATGGTCTCCAGCCCAGCGGTATAGAACTGAGCTTGGAAGGAACTGCCAATCTGTGGATGTCACGGGATAGCCCCTTGCCCTCCGAAATACCTTCCCGGGGGGGAAGAAGGGTGACAGGGTGAGGGTGGGGAACACAGAAGTTCCTCTCTCCTTTCTCAGAAGGACTTAGATGCTAGTCACAGGCACTACCTTTTGTAACAGGATCAGGAAGGGAAAAAGTATTAGAATTCGTAGATTAAGTCACATTTTCAACTTTTTAAGGGTATACAGAGAGACTGAGAGGAAAGAAAAAAAACCTGGAAGGATATACACATGAATAGAAATGTGGCTATTGCTGGGTGGTTGGTCAGAGGTATTTCACTTAGAAGTAAGAGAATCTCACCTGAAACTAGTTTAAGTGAAAAAATATGCAACAAGAAGCATATCGGCTTGTATGACTTTTTGGCCCATATACAGAGGTCATAGTTTCGGGTATCACTGGATCCAGGTCTCCTAACTGTCATTGGGGATATCTTCCTTCCCACCCTTTTTTCTCCCTATCCAGAAAGCTAGAATCTGCTTTCTTCTCTATTCTTCACCATGGGAATCTTCAACCATATTAATCATAAATCTCACGGGTCCCAGAAGAAAAGAGCATCTTTCAGTAGCTTCAACAGAAGTCCCAGGGGAGCATCTGCCTGGTCCAGTGGCCCATGCCTGTGGCAGGGTCAGCTCTGTGCAAACCACATGGATGGAGCAGAATTACTGTGCAGTTGGGAGAGTTGGTCCCCCAAAGGGAGGGGTGTAAGGAGACAAAAATCATATGTCCCTTACTCTGTGATGTTCATCTGCTTTTTGTTAGACTACTTTTTCTAAATAATTTTTAATGAACCTATATTATTTTAGGATAAGATTTTAAAGCTTTAAAATTTATTTTGAAGCATACTGTGTTGAAAAGGAAAGGAATCTGAGAGATTGTAAGCACCCAGGAGACTTTACACTTTTAATATCCCTAGCGCCCTTCCAAGGAAATGGATGCTAGTAAATTGCCAGTTTGTCCATGAGAGGCTGCCACCCAGAGTACGTGGGACCAGAGAGAATCACCCTAGCCTGAAAATAAAAATAGCACCGTTCCGTCTATGTACATTAAGTCATTTAGTTTTCACAAAATCCATACTGTTAATATCTACCTGTCACAGATGGGGAAACTGAGGCACAGAGAGGTGAAGCAACCTGCCCAAGGTAAGTGTAAGAGTTGATCTTCACACCCAGACAGAGCATCTGCCTAGGGACAGGTTAAAAACAAGATCCTGAGAGAAGGACCCAGATGTAGAGGGAACAGCAGAGGCAAAAGGCGAAGGTAGCGAGGATGGGAGAGAGAAACTTCTGAGAGCCCATCCAAACACCCAGCACTCAGAGCTGCTGTTATCCTGAGAGATGAGTGGCTAGTGGTCCAGCTCTTCGTGAGCTGTTTTCCTGTCCTGCTCACCTCCCTATGTCTCTTGATGATAAATGCTCCGTCGCTTGACATAGGGTCACCTCTTCCTCAGTATCAAAATGCCTGACTCACAGGTGTGTCAGGGGAGCCATGTGGTCCTGCATGCAGCTGGCTGGCCCAATTAACCACCACCAAGCCAGAGAGCTCATTAATTTCTCTTACCCTCACTCTCCTGAAGTTCTCTATTTGGAAGTCTCTTTTGACACTGATTTCATCCTGCCTGTTATTACCAGGAGTGGTCAGTGTTTCTTTCCCTTTCAGTGCTCAGTAACCACTTGTGAAATAGAATTGAGGTTTGTCCTGGCTCCAGAAGGATCCAGGGCTCTGTATGACAGAGCCCTCTCTTATGATGGCCCTGTCCCCAGAGGTCAAGAGCTGGCCCCTTCTTCCCTTACTTATCCTGGCCCTCACTGTGCCAGAGAGTGAAGAACCAGCCTTCTCTTATCATTCAAGGCTACGTGCACTCCTGCGACAGACCCTCCAATATCATCCTCAAGGGCCAGGCCTGGGCAGGCCTGTGGCTCTAAATGGCATTCCAGAAGGGGACCACCCTGGGAGATGCCTGGAGGGGCTGGCTTGAGGGCGTGGGTGAGATCGGATGGTGTAGACTCAGCTGACTTCCAACAAGAAGCGGGTCCTAGGGACACTGTACTGTTTCTTTATAGTATTTCTTTTGGAGACTAGGACACAAGGCCTTTGAAGAACAGGTGGACGTCCATTCAGCTTTTAGGGACTGGTTTTAATTTGTGAGGCCGCGTGCGATCTTGGTGGGAGATGGTGGAGAATGGGATGAAACCATTAGGATGGTTGCCTGGAGACAGAACTCGATGAGTTTCTTTAGGTATCTCCAAAATCAAGGAACATGGGAGCATCATTTTATATTCAGCCAACGTTCTCTGATGCTTTTGGAGGCTGTTTCCTTAAGAACAAGGAAATGGATGGGGAAATATACCAAATGTCCACTCAACAAGCTCCAGCTGGGGCCTCTTATTCAACCTTCCCTAGTCACACTTTACCCCTCACTCATGATACTCCAGGCCCCTCTTTCAAGTCCTCAAATAGCCCAGTCTTATGCCCATCTCAGGACCTTTGTACTTGCTGTTTCCTCTTCCTGAAATGCCCTTCCTTATATTACATTGAACCAAGGAGGTGTCAGCTCATATTTCACCTTCTCAGAGACACCATTTTGGATCACTCAACCTAAAGCAATCCTCCTCTGGCTGCCCTTTCTCCCATTATCCTCCTTCATGTCTTCATAACCCTCTCTACCATGTACAGTTATTTCCTCTCTTGGTTTATTGATATTGCATTGTCTGACTTTGCTAGAATGTAAGAGTTCCATAAAAGTGGGGTCCTGGGATCTCTCTGTCTTTGTGTCTATATCTCTATATGACAAACTCTGGCAGGTTTTGGATGTGGACAATCATCACAAGACACAGTTTGCCCTGCCCTGTGCTCTTGGCTGTGGGAAAGATGACTTTTCTCTTTCACAGACAGACCAAGTTAGAACCTGATTCTAAGTTTGGATCCTTAGAAGGCTCTTTGATGTAGCATCTCAGTAGTTAAGAGTTTCCAAGGCTATTTTTGCTGAACCTTGAGATTTATATGTTTGGTACGTGGCGGCATTTACAGGAATTCCCTTTGGAGTTTTACCAGCTATAGCATAGCATTGGCTCGGTGTGTTGAGCTAAATGATAGCTCTTGGAATTCGTTGAACTGCTTGAAATCCCAGTTTTGGAATTCTGTGCTCCTAATTTTGTTCCTTAAGAGCTGCTTCCACCAGGCATTAATGGGTGTCCTGTATGAAAAGTAAGAAGGTAGAGGGGGCATCTGGGCAGCAGACATTGTAATGTCCCATTCTTCTCCCCCTGGCACTCACAGTTTCCATGCACAACAATCTGAGTGCTCTATTGCATGCACCTGCTACTCTTTGCCTGACCTCATTCTCTGGATGTCATGCAGGGCAGGCTGAAAGTGCCAGGGAGTTAGTGACCCTGGGAGCAGCCCTCATTTATGATGGATGAGAGTTGGTGGGTAAATATCCAGCTCCCTCACTCCTGAGATGGGTCACCTCTGAGGCATCTTCCCATCAGTCCCCAGCAAGGTTGAGTCCCAGTTGCCCACAGGGGTAAATCTGCCCATGAATGCACCCTGGATGGGCCTCCTTCCCTTTCCATCTTGCTTGCCATCTCCTCTCCTGATGCTTTCTTTAAATTCACCTCCCAAATAAAACTGCTTGCACTTAAATTCTTATCTCAGGATCTGTTTTTGGTGCAATCTAATCCAACACAGCATTCTATGGCTAAACATGGTCAAATAAACTTAGGAACTGAAGAAAGTTAAATAGAATTTTTTTTCCCCCTGCAGGACCTCTTGGCTTCTCTAATGTGCTAATGTGCCTTGTGAATTTCAAGACAAGGTTGCTGCAGCATTTCCTTTATTTATTTGGCCACAGAGACTAAGGCAATGGTGCCCCTTTATACGAGGAAGTGTGTGGAATCAGTGAGCCTTAGAACAATACACTTTAGGATCATTTATCCCCTTCCTCCATCCTGACCCCCGCATGGCAGGAGAAGCTCTATGGCTGAGACCTGGCATGTTCACATTTTGGCTTGGTGACTGTGGGTTTAAAGCTTCATGTTGTCAAAAAAAGTGGTATGAATGTAACAGCACTCCCTCCTCAGCCATCTGCACACTCTCTTGGCAAAAATAGTGTGCACATTTTCAAGCATCTGTTCTAAAAGGAACATAAAACAGACAAGGCTTTCCAAATGCTTCCCTTCCCAGGGTTACTCACCCAAAGTTCTACAGTTTAAATGGGCAATTTCAGTCATCTCTCGTCCCTCCTGTTTGTCATGCAGAAAGCCACAGAATTAGAAATTAGCTGAAGGGAACTGAGTATACTGATGGTTAAAGAATTGAAAATGATGTGTCATTAATGAGTCCATTATTCACACTGTGGGGTGGGATACAGATGTGAGGGTATCCTGGTGCCTCAGTGTAGCAGGTGAGATGGATATTGAACCCACAGTTACAGAAAGAATGAATCCTCCTAAGTGCTCTAAATGAAAATGTAGGTTCCCAAGAGAGTGTATAATGTATTGCCAGGAAGGCTTCCTGGAATAAGTGGCATTTAGGGGGAGACATTAAAGAGTGAAGAGTAGGGGCGAGAGTTGGCAGTGGTGCTAAGGCTGGGAGTGAGAAAGTGCCAGGCATTAAGGGAACTGCCTAGGGGGATCAGATCTCCGACAGCGAGAGGAGAAGGGTGGGAACTCAAGCTGGTGAAATGGACACAGGCCAGATCACGCTCACGTATTTGCTTTGTGAGATTAAATAGTAAACATTCCTTAGCCTCTGTATTCTCATCAGCAAAGTAGGAACAATAATAGTAATTGCCAAATGGGGTTCTAGGATTAAGTGAAATTAATACATGTAAAGCCCTTAGTAAAGTTCTTGCTACACAGCACATGTGCAATAAATGTTATCATACTATTTATGTATTGTTGATGCTAAGTCAGTTGGTTAGTGAGAGAACCAGAATTCAAGCTCAGGTCTTTTTAACTGGAGTCTTCCCTATGAACTGCAGTGATATATTTCCTGGTTCGATTTTACATAGTGCTCCTCAGAGAGGATTCTGTGGGTTACGAAGTGACATTCAAAGATCAAGTTTTTGAAAATATTTAGGAAATAAGTATATATGACAACAGTCACAAGATTTTTAGTAAGAAAGTCCATTCTGCAAAATTTTGCACACCATTATCCCACCTAATATTTAAAACATTTAGAAGAAAACTAGATTTTTAAAAATGAAAATGGTGGGGCTTCCCTGATGGCGTAGTGGTTGGGAATCTGCCTGCCAATGCAGGGGACATGGGTTTGAGCCCTGGTCCGGGAGGATCCCACATGCCGCGGAGCAACTAGACCCGTGCGCCACAACCACTGAGCCCATGATCTACAACTACTGAAGCCCACACGCCTAGAGCCCGTGCTCCGCAACAAGAGAAGCCACCACAATGAGAAGCCCACGCACCGCAACAAACAGTAGCCCCCGCTCGCCGCAACTAGAGAAAGCCCGCGCGTAGCAACAAAGACCCAACACAGCCAAAAATAACTAAATAAAATAAATTAATTTAAAAAATAAATAAATAAAAATAAAAATGGTAAAGCATTGTTAGCTAATGGAAGTGTGAGTGCTGTTCTAAATAAATTTACCTTAATAGCTTTTATAACTGTCCCCCCGAAAAGTAAAAAACCTGGTGAAGTTCCAAGTTTTCTTCCTGGCTCCAATCTTAGGAACTACTCATTTCCCTATTTCTGAAAAAAAAGTTATATGTGTAGGATGCACATCCTACCAGGAATTGACTCAAAATACTATTAATCAAGCTCGAAAAGGAGTTAAAACTGGTTGACTCTGCATCCGGGTCCACTTGAAAAAGGAAAGGGATGCTTTCCTGCTCTCAGGGGGAAGTCAATGCAAAAGTACAGGAGTGGTCCACTTCCAGTCTTGGCGGGCACACCAGTGCTCAGAACATCAGTGGGTCAAATGGCTGGCACAAAAAAGAGTAACTGGATTAGCTTCCTTGCCTTTCTTAGTGGCTTAGCTCAAACACTTGAGGTGTTTTCCACAGTGCATTGGACACGGAACTAGGCTTAGATAACACCTTGGATTTTTAATGACATCCTATATGTACCTGTTCTGAAAATGAAAATCCTATGTTGTCCCAGAGAGAAAGTATGAGCACCAAGGTCCTATGTTTCCCTTTAGAAGGGTGTCAGCCACAAACTTGACACCAGACTCAACAAAAGCATTCCTCAGGATTTGCCAGGAACACAAGAGCACATGATCCCTCCAGGATTTGAAGTCCATCTTCAAGCCTCCATCCATTCTTCCTCTATGCACATACATCAGCAGATCGAAATGTGCCCCAGACTTACACATTCTGTGAGCTGAAAAGATGATTGGCAAAGGAACGTCAGCGGTATTGAGTCAGAATGTTGATGTAGCACATGTAGCTTTAATTCGGATTAGGATGCTCCAGCTGAAAAGAAAATTGTGTAATCTTGCCAGATTTCCACCCCCGCGCGCGCGCACACACACACACACACACACACACACACACACACACGCGAAAAATATTTAGCTGGAGTTGCCCAACCTTTGTTCCCAAACGGTATCTTCTGCAGCATCTGAAGATGTATTCCGATGGACAGTCATTTATTACATGCTCTTAGGTGTCATATATTGCAAAGGCGTGCCTCAAAGGGGAGAAACTGGTCATTTTTCTAGCAAGCAGACTCTTGGCAAACATTTCTGAGGTAAATCAGGATTTATTTGAAGCTTAAGATAGAGGATGTGGATGCCAGATGGTACTGGTGTGAGTGAAAACTCTTTAAGTAAAACAGAGCTGACCTCAGAGTGTAAGGAACACGTTTTGGCAGATTATTACACCATCTGTCACTTGAGGACGTTTGAATAATGTCTTTCATAGGAAACTGGGGAAGTTACGGGCCTCTTTTTGAAGGTCTCGGTTCTGAAAGAACAAGTTCGTGAGGCATTCCTTGATTTCAGAAGGTGGACCCTCAGGAGACAGAAAAGGTGTGCTCAAATCCTCGAAAACTCATAATCTCCATCAGCAACCATGATCAATCACTGCATTAAAATAATAAATGAATAGTGGACTCTTTCCTTGTGTTGATGTAGGAAGCTACCTCAATGCCTGGGACTCTAGAGTTCCAGGACACACCTACTGGAGTTCTATTTTGAAGGTTCCAGATATTTTGAGAGAGATAGAAAGTACTTAGTGAGGACTGACATCAGTAGTCACGTCCCGGGAGTGCCCGGATTTAGACTTTAAAGCACCATGTTGCCTGTATTCTTTCCGTGATGTACCCTTCCTTTCTTTCCCTCCTGGATGACTCTTTTCTACCGTTTAGGATTCTCCGAGGCAAAGCTGAGTGTAGCATCTTCATTTACCCATGGCATCCCCTGCCTGTCTCGATGACAGCCCCATCGTCATTATGTGGCTGCCTCCCCACTAGACTGTGAGTATTTTGATGTCAGGGGACAAGTCTTATTCATCTTTGTATCCATAGTACCTGTCTCCGTAGCCAGCACAGAGCAGACCCTGAAATGAATCTGGTGGTGAGGAATTGTAAAAGGAGAGAGACTTCTCCAGAATCTTAATCCATTTCTTATCTGTTAATTCACAAGTCTTTCTTTTAATGTGTGTCGACCTGAAGAGCAATGAGAGATATTTGATTTTCTGCTAACATTTTGAAATAAAGTTCAGGGATCACCTGGTAAAGTTTTGAAAGCCAGTAAGGGGCAGTAGTACAGCAATACATTTATATAATGTGCTGTGAGAAGAAAAAGTACATTTTATGTGGGCTTCCTGCTATAAACAGTGTAGTGGTTAAGAGTGTGGGTTTGGGTGGAGGTCAGAATACCTGGCTTGGGTCCTGTGACCTTATACAAATAATTTAAGCTCTCTGAACTTTTAGTATCATTCTTTATAAAATAGGGATGATATATTCATCTCATGGGATCATTGTTTTAGCTAAACAAATTAATGTATGTGGGACTTCCCTGGTGGCGCAGTGGTTAAGAATCCGCCCGCCAATGCAGGGGACACGGGTTGGAGCCCTGGTCCGGGAAGATCCCACATGCCGCGGAGCAGCTAAGCCCGTGCGCCACAACTACTGAGCCTGCGCTCTAGAGCCCGCAAGCCGCAGCTACTGAGCCCCCGAGCCACGATTACTGAAGCCCACGCGCCAAAGCCTGTGCTCCGCAACAAGAGAAGCCACCACAATGAGAAGCCTGCGCACCGCAACAAAGACCCAATGCAACCAAAAAAAAAAAAAATTAATGTATGTGAACTGCTTAACTAGGTACCTGGCAACTAGTAAGTGCTTAAAAAAGGTTAGCCATTCTAATTGTTAACCAATAATATATGTTTAGCATTTGGTAGTTAAATAGGTTTAATCTAAAAGTATTTACTTATATTCGACCCAACGAAACTTTCCCTGCATGCCTATTGTGTTCTGTGGTTGACTGTGCACAGGAGACTGGATTTAGGAAGATGAATGGTCCTGTTGCTGTAAAACCAAAAGGGAAGCAAATAATTGAAACGTAGTATAATATGCGCTATTGGTAGAGTCATTAACAAGGTGCTTTGGGAGAGACGTAAAAGATTTCTTAGTGTTAGTTATGGTCAATTACTTCAGAGTGACTGCTTTGGAATGCTGTGTTGCGAAGGATTTTGAGGCTAAATCCAGTTTCTTTGGAAAAGAGCACTGTTGTCAGTTAGCAATGTCTGCCAGAGATGGAAGTGAGAGGATTATGGTTCACGTGCCACACTTCAATCATTAGAACTTTACCTGCTAAAGAAAGGATAACAGGGAAGATATTCAAGAGGAGCAGACATTTGCGTTCTACAGCATTACATATTCCTGAGTTGAGCTAAGGACTAATATCAAAAAAGCAGACACTCCTGGGTTTAAATCTAGGCTTTGCTCCCTGTGCTTTTTGTGAGTTACTAAGCATTTTTAAGCCTCATGGACCACAGAGGTGAAATGGAGGTGATAATACATCCTTATCGTGCAGATTAAATGTGAAAACACCTAGCAAAGAGGCCAGCGCTCACTAGGGACTTAACGAATGATATTACTGTTATAATGACTATGGACTTCCTAAAGTACCTTAGTATGATGACATCTCAGCTTTGCTTTCTTCTCGCTCAGATGAAAGTCTCATCAAACTTGAAAGTGCAAGAAAATGGTTAAGTATTTTTATCTCACCCAGTGAGCAAGACATGAGGAAAGGAGTGAATAACTTGCTTGCTTTCTTTCACAAAGTTTAGCGACACAATCCTCACTCCCAAAGATTACCCTTTCAAGTACATCTTGTCTTTTTAGCAGGTGGACTCTGTGAGAGCAGGGATTATGTCTGACGTGAGTTCTGTAGATCCTCAAATACACACTGTGGGTGCTTAGTAAGTGAGCAAGATAGAAAAGCCCAAGAAAATAAGATGAGTGTCAAAAGGATTTCATTTAGGAGATAAGAGTTGTGAAAACATGAAAATTCAAATATTTGCTGCTGGCATATTCCCTACCAAGCTTATTCCTCATGTAATCATTCTTCTTCAGCATCACAGGTAATAGAACAAACCCATATATTTGAAAAATATGTGTATTTCAGCACTGAGAAATATTTCATTTTATGTACCATGCAAATAAACCTTATATTACAGAGTCGTTCTAATATATTGACATTGGGAGCTTACCCTGTGCTTGATTGTGCTATGAACTTGAGCTGCATTACATTGTGTGTGCTTGCCCACAATCCTTTGACGTACATACTGCTATCTTCCAGAAGTTATAGATGACAAAGTTGAGGTATAAATTAATTTCAAGGATTTGAAGCTAGGTATTTCTGACTCCAAAGCCTAAATAAGCCTTTTTCCCCTTATCCTTGGGGTCTGCAGTCTCCCCAAATGTTTGTAGTTTCAGCGTTTGTAAAGGAAACATTTTAAAGTATGTATGTGGTTTTAAAAACTCAACAATTTTCTTCATATGGACCTCACTATATCTGTGAGGTATATATTCAACTCAGACATTTATGTATAAGGTTTCGTTCAAGCAGAGCACACCTGGGGTTACTCACAAAGTATGAATTTGAGGTGTCTAGCAAATGGATTATACCTCACAGACACTTCATAAATTATGACTATAAGGATGAATCATCAATAGACTGAAAACATTTTGTATAGTACATACTACTGTGCAAATATCCGCACTATCATTCCCAATAACTCTGTTGTTTTCTAATGTTCTTAACCACCACATTATTTCACAGCGTTTTCTGACACTTAGCTCATTATTACCAGTACATTATCAGCTCTGTGTGAGTATTTGAGCACATAATGTGTCCAAAGTGATGACTGGCCCTCTGATTTTTAGAGGTGTGGATCACTTCCTTTTTGGTTAGGTGAACAATACTTTTGAAAATTAGTTGACCTGTATAAATGGACGTATTACTTCTCAGCAGTACAGCCTTAATTACTTAATTTCAAATTCTATTGTCTACCATAAAAGGAAATTTCAGGGTACCATGAGTGGAGATCAGAGATTCCAAATAAATAAAATCCACAGCTGCCTTATCAAGTCAGATGTTTACAAAAATATGTGGTCTGAAAACACAGAGGCAATATACATTACCTAATTAAACACATATGTGACAGAGTCAGTAACGTGGGGTAATAGATATTTCAACTTTTCACAAAGAAAAAAGTCAAACGTGATTCTTAGTTCATTTCCGACTGAAGGATAAGTGTTGAAATCCCTTTGTGTATTTTCCCTGTGTAAAAAAGCTGTTGTGTTCCATTCTAAGTATGTGGTTATCTTGGATACTTGGCATGGTTTGGGAATATGGTATCCTAATTAATCCAGTGTAAAGCTTCTATAGATACCCTTTGTGGATGATCAAGTGTCATAGTGGTTGAATGCAGTGTAACACAAAAAAAATGTTTCTTGAGGATTCTGGTTTTGGTTAAGATGGACTAAGCATGTGCCACCTCTTCCTAAGCTTTGCACAGTGCAAGGCACAGAGCCGGTGCTTGGCCAAGACAGGTAACTTGAACAGATGCTAGTTTCTCTGGTTATCTGCCCCTACCTCCACCATCATAAATATATATTAAACTGTCCCAGCACCTTAAGTCGGGTCTCCTGGATGTAAAGTAACAAAGGAGACTAGGAGGGTAGGGTAGTGAATGTTTCAAGGGAGGCAAGAGAAGAGTTATGAATTCATGGTGTGGCACAGCCTGGAATCACATAAGCCAAGGAAATTCAAGTGTGGGAACAACCTCCATAGGGTGAGGGTGTTTCCGGAAGTCTTCCTGAAAGGGCTTGAATGTGAATTTCCTAACTGGGTGTTTTTCAAACTGTGGGTTGTGACCTGAGGGTCAGGAAATCACTTTGGTGAGTCATGACCAGATTTTTTTTTAATGAAATAGAATGAAATCAAATGGACAATAGCAGAGTGTATTACTGGCTCACAGCATATAATGTATTTCTTTCTGAGGATTGTGATCCAGCAAAGTTTGAAACACATTGCCCTACCCTTAGGCTTGTGAGAGGTTGCTCTACGCCTGTGATTCGAGTCCATCAGCCACTGTTGAAGATGATCTTCTATTCTGCTAGGGATGGAGAACATGGTACAACTTTCCCATCCTTGAAGAAATCACCCTTCATCTTTCTCTTGTGTCTGTTTCTATGGGGCAGTGTTTTATATGGAGACACAAGCTAACATATATGTAGTCCAGGCTCAGTGCCAGGCAACTGAAACACATGATCAACATTTAATTCTCACCTAATCTCCTTCTGACCTCATCATAACCCAACAAGGCCAGGTTCATCATTTCCTTTGTACTGATGAGAAAACTGAGGGTCATGATGAACGTATTACTAGTCACTTGCCAGGAAGTGGCTGAGCTGGATTTGAACTCACTCTCTTCTGCCTCTGATGCTAGTCTAAAACCCTCTGTGCTACTGCACATAGTCCTTTCTTTTAACTTGGAATTTTTGTCATGGAATTATATATTCCACTTAACCAGAGCATAGGCAGTCAGTCTCCATTTTGTGCCCTTCACAGTGAATCCTTAAGTTTGTGCCAGATTATTTCCCCAAATTTTTATTGTGGTAAAATATATATAACATAAAATTTGCCATTTTAATCATTTTAAGTGGAAAGGTCAGCGGTATTAAACATACTCATAATGTTGTGCTACCATCACCACCATCCATCTCCAGAACTCTTTTCATCGACCAATTGAAAAATACACCCCATGTTGTTTCTATGAATTTGACTACGCTAAGTTCCTCATGTGACTAGCTTATTTCACTTAACGTAATGTCCTCACGTTTCATCCATGTTGTAGCGTGTGTCAGAATTTCCTTCCTTCTTAAGGCTGAATAATAATCGTATGAGTATACCACATTTTGTTTATCCACTCATCTGTCAGTGAACTCTTGGGTTGTTTCCACGTTTCAACTCTTGTGAATAATGCTGCTATGAACATGGGAGTACCCATCTCTTTGAGACCCTGCTTTCGGTTCTTTTGGGAATAGAACCACAAGTGGGATTGCTGAATCCTATGGTGATTCTGTTTTTAATTTTTGGTTTTCCACAGTAACTTTACCGTTTTACATTTCTACCAACAGTGCACGAGGCTTCCAATTTCTCCATTGCTTCACCAACACATTGCTTTTTAAATTTTTTGATAGTATCCCTCCTTATGGGTTTGAGGTGGCATATTGTAGTTTTGATTTGCCTTTCCCTAATGATTAGTGATATTGAACATCTTTTCATGTGTATGTTGGTCATTTGTATATCTTCTGAGGAGAAGTGTCTATTCAGATCCTTGCTCTATTTTGAATCAGGTTTTTGTTTGTTTGTCTTTTGCAGTTCAGTTTTACGAGTTCTATATAGATCCTGCATATTAATCCCTAATCAAATATATGATTTGCTAATATTTTCTCCCATTCTGTGGGTTGCTTTTTTATTCTGTTGACAGTGTCTTTTTTTTTATTTTGCGGTACGCGGGCCTGTCACTGTTGTGGCCTCTCCTGTTGCGGGGCACAGGCTCCGGACGCGCAGGCTCAGCGGCCATGGCTCACGGGCCCAGCCGCTCCGCGGCATGTGGGATCTTCCCGGACCGGGGCACGGACCCGTGTCCCCTGCATCAGCAGGCGGACTCTCAACCACTGCGCCACCAGGGAAACCCAACAGTGTCTTTTGATGCACAAAATTTTCTAATTTTCATGAATTCCAGTTTATTTTTTCAGTTGCTACCTTTGCTTTTAGTGTCATATCCAAGAAATCATTGCCAAATCCAATACCATGACGCTTTTGTCTTATGTTTTCTTCTAAGAGTTTTATAGTCTTAGGTTTTTGATCCATTTCTGAGTTAATTTTTGTATTTGGTATTGAGTAAGAGTCCAGTTTTATTCCCTTGGCTGTGGACATCCAGTTTTGCCAACACCAGTTATTGAGAAGACTGTCCTTTCCCCATTGAATGATCTTGGCACCCTTATTGAAAATCATGCAGATAGTTTTAAAGCTAAGTTTGTAATGCAGCAGTATGGATTTGTAATGTCATTAGCATTGCCTAGTAAGACCGAATAACTTTCTGTTTTCTATCTTTGGAGGCTTTTAAATTCCCATGTTGTATTTTAGAAGAATGGAGCTATGCATTTCCTAGTTTCAAATCTAAAGTGTTGTTTTCTCATCTCAGTTCCATCTCTTGGGTCTGTCATCTGCCTCTCTTCAGCTTCACTGTCATCACAGAGTCCATGCCACCATCGTCTCTTGCCAGACAACCTGTAATAGCTTCCCAGCTGGTCTCTTCAATCTAGTCTCTTCTGATTTTTTTTGAAATGCACATTCCATCAATCCACTGCTCAGAACATTTCAATGGCTTCTCTTTGCTCTTACAATAAACACCATATTTGTTAGGCAGACTATGTGTTGCCGTAGTTCTGACCTCCCTCTCCTCTCCAGCTTCTTTTTGTACCATGCTCTTTGCTCTTATCACCATGCAGGCCTCCTTTCAGTTCCTCTGAGGTACCTTCTTCCCTCCTTTCACAGGGCCTTTGCACATGCTATTCCTTTGCCAGCATCACTCTCCAAACCAATCCCCTGTTCCTGTTATCTAAAGAACTCCTGTCCATCCATCAGATCTCCACTGATTTTATTAGCTCCCAATGGAAAATTTCCCTGTCCTCCTCGCAGACAATTAACCATTATATGATCTCAAAGCACCCTGAGTCTTTACTTTGTAACATCTTCCTTGTAATTTTACATTTATTAATGTGATTCTCTGGTTGATGTTTCTGTCCCCCACTGGACTGTTAGCTCCATAAGGGAAAGAACTATGTGTCTATCTTTTGCCCCCAGGGCCTTGACCAGTATCCAGCTGATAGAGTAGGACAGTAAACATTCAACTTACTTGACCTCTTTAGAAGCAGGTGCTCATATTTGGCCAAAAGTCTCAACTCAGAGGGAGGTAGTCAAGGCAAGTCTCTGAGGGATTAAAGAGTCAGGTTTAGCAGTAAGAAGAGCTTTCTGAGGATAAATGTTGATGTCTCAGAGCCCTGGTATTTATGGTTTCTCCTTTATTTGGTCTGGACACAAGACATTCCTCCATCTCCGTTGGGTACCATCGTTTCCTTGTTTAGGAGTTTAATTAAATCTGCACCTAACATGCTACAAACAGCTGGGGGGAAGAGCGGTGTCTGGTTTATGGCTTGGAGGGAAATGTTAACCATGCAGAGCTTCGTAGCCCCAGGATTTACTATGTGTATAATTCTTGGATGGATTTGCGTAGGCCTCCATTAGCCTAGTCCCAACTTCACGCTGTCTCCCTGGCTATCTATTTCCCAAGGGATCTAGGGTAGAAAGTATTAAACAAAAACCAGAGATAAGACTTCTCCATGAACAAAGGTATCTTTTCCAGGCAAGCCTCTTATCCCAGCAACCACTGGGGCATGTTGAGGGGATATTATTGACAATAATGGTAATAGTAGTAATAAGGATAACAATTATTATTATTATTTTAGCACTTATTGACCTTTTGTTATGTGCTAAATGCTTTGCCTGCATTATCTTACTTAATATTCCCAACCACCCAAGGAAGGACTCTATATTACCCTGGGGTAAACTAAAACTTAGAGAAATCAAGCTCTTTCCTTTGGACCACACATGAAGCAGCAGGTGGTGAAGGGATTTGAAACTGGGTGGATGATCTCCAGTCCCATTGTTCTTGACCACTGTTTTATCTGCCCTTTTTTAGAACTTAATCATTCCTTTAGTAAATCTTTTCCTTTTAGGCATTTATTGTGTGATGGGCACTGGAGGTCCAAAGCAAGATAAGTTATAGATGGTCCCTTCCCTGGAGAAGTTCAGCACCCAGTGGGGGCCATATCAACCTATCCCCTCCTTGCTGACATTGATTGAACACTTACCGGAAACCAGCTCTGAGCTAAACCCTGCACCTGTGATAGTCTCAGAACTCTCCCCAGGTAGGTGCTATTATCATACCCTTTTTACAGATAAGACAAGTACATTGCCCAAGGGCTCACCACCAGGAATCCACTGTCTGGGACAGGGCTTCAAGTTTATTTGACTTTGTCAGATGTCCGTGCCTTTCACTACAACCCTGAATTGCAGAAATGTGGAGAATGCACGCACAGGGGAGCCTGCAGGGCACTTTGAGAGTTCAGGGCAGGATGTACTTAATTCTGTCTAGAGAAGCCAGAGAAGGCTTCCCGAGGAATATTAGATCTAGAGAAGAAGAAAATGTAGGTTTGGGTTGAGTAACTGTGTCCTCTGCCGTCGTGCTTAAATATATCACACATCTGGTAACAAGTGAGATTGTAAGGAAGTGAAAGCCAACGGGGAGACATTCCTAGAAGACACATCCGTGTTCCACACAGAGAACTTTCTGATAATTATTCCAGACTAAGAGTAGAAGGGACTGTTGGGAAGCAGTGAGTTCCCCACCACGGAGGTTTAAAGGAGGCCAAGGATCCACGAGGGGGATATTCAGGTACTAGATTAACAGTCAGATGAGGTCAAGGGTACCCAATTTAGTTGTGCATAAGAATTGGCAGGTGATTTGTTTAAACACCAGTTCTTGGGCCTTTCCTCTACACGTTCTGACTCAGTGGGTCAGGATAGGGTCCCAGGCAGCTGCATTTTTAACAAGCTCCCCAGCTGACGCTGAAGGATCTGGTCATGGTGAAGTCACACTGCCACAAATGCACTAGGTGACCTTTCAAAATCCTCCAGTACTGAGGTTCTCTAAACAGTGTTTCCTAGTGCGTATCTCACAGACCATTCAGTCTGTAATAGGAGTTGATAAACGTTTTCCTTCAAACAACAGATAGTGAAGGATTTCGGTTTTGTAGGCCTTAGGGTGTCTGTCACTACTCAAATTACCGTGTAGTCTGAAAGCAGCAGCCGTAGATAATATATAAATAAATGCGTGTGGCTGTGTTACCATAAAATTTTATTTGCAAAAATAGGCAGTAGACCAGATTTGGCCTACAGGCTGTATTTTGCTGACCCCTGGCCTACAAAAATTAGTGCTGTGTAAAAATGAGCTTGTGAAAAGCTACAGACCATATATCTCTTCATGAATAATCGTAGTGCATAGTAGCATCTTCAAGGCTCTGAGCAGGCCTGAGAAGTAAAGAGATTTGTTTAGTTTTGATTGGCCCAGAATTTCTCAAATTCTTTTCACCAAAGGACCTTCTTACTATATAACACTCCCATACCCTTGGAACTGGTGTTCCAGAGAACACACTTCGAGAAGCACTCATTCACATCTTACAAGTGGGCAACGTCCATTACAATTTGAATAGATTGTCCTCTGAGGGTTTAGGAAGAACTTTTCCCTAAAATACTTGCTTCACCCAGATCACTGTTGCCTAAACTTAACCTCTTTAAGCTTGACTTAGGGTGCTGTACCCTGATTAAAATGAAAACACTCCCAGTATAAATGGGCTTGTCAAGTTTCCTTCCTCAGGAAGGTGGTTATGAATGCGAGTGATGGGGCAGAAGACACGGCGTTATTTGGAAGGGATCAAAGAAAAGGCATCTTGGGTGAAGGAGCAGATAGGGGTGTAAACAATCATAGCATATGAGTTATTAAGTACTTGCTGTATGCCTACCACTATACCAAGGCCTTTAGATCTGTGGTTCTCAACTGGGGGCAGTTCTGCCTCCCAAATGACCTTTGGCAATGTCTGGAGGCATTTCTGATTGTCAGGACTGAGGGTAGGGGATATTGTACTGGAATCTACTGGGAGGCCAGGGATGCTGCTGAACATCCCACGATGCACAAGATAACCTCACCCCCACCCCCAGCAAGGAATTATACAGCCCCACATTTCCATAATGCGTCTGTTGAGAAACTCTGATCTAGGTGATCTGATTTCTTCCATATAACAACCTTGTGAGGTAGTGGTATTATTTGTACATTTAAGAAATGAGGAAACTGAGGCAAAGACAAATGTATCTTTCATTCTGACTTTCCGTAGTTAGTGACAGTGTGAGCCCACTCTCTTAAAAGCTTATATTCAACCGCCTGTGGCAAAGACAGCTTTCACTTCCTTAGCCACATAGCCCATGACTCCAAGAGGTCTTCCCACAGATCCTTCACAGCACGGTCCCCTTTTGCTCCCCAATTCCCTTTCATTTTCTGCTCTTGATACCTTACTTAGGTAACATCCAACTTTATCCATCCTCTAAAAATATATCTCCGACAACCACCGAGACACCCCTTATTTAAGCGTTGAATGGCCAGCCTGACCATTTATGATCAGTTAGGTTTGTAACACCAGGCAAAGGAGTTTGACCTCTTGGTTTTGGTTTCACCATCTGTAAAGGGAAATGATAACAACATGTGCCCTTCCTACCTTGATTCATTTCGACTCAAACCTAAGCTATTGGCTCAGGATTCTGCTTGGAATGTTGAGGGATCCAGAGAATGCACAACCCCCCAGGCAGAGTATTCTGAGCGGCTGGGATCTTTAAGAAGGAGGCAAATTTCTTGTTTTTTATAAGCCTGTACAGCTCCAGTTTTTCTAGCAGCCTACAAGAATGCTGCAGAGTGTGAGAGTGGGCTTAAGAGGGTCTGGACAATATCATGAAAGGGCAGTTGTCACCCCAATATTTGGCCTGGGGATAAGAAGGGCTAGAAGTGCATGCATGGTAGTACATTACAACATTGAAGGTTAAAAGTTCCTAGACAGAGCTCTCTCCAAGAGGGCAACTGGGGTGAACATGACCGGAACTTGTGAGGAGACCTCCTTAGGGCCTGGCACGAAGAGTTATCCTCCTTTCTGGTAATTAAGAAACATGAAGCCCTTGTACTTTATTTTTATCACTGCTAAATCGAGCAATCAATTCAGACAGTCCATGAATAAGGAGGTTGTTTCTGGGAAGACGATACCCCATGCATTATCATTAAGCATTGAAACCAATACTCAGAAAATAAAAACAGTGCAATGGCATGAATATTCAAGATGGCGCATCATAGTGACGAGGTATGAATATGGCAGAGTCACAAACTGTGGTCCTGGAAGACTGGCTTTCCCTTGACTCTCTCTCATCTTCTGTTTCTTTTAGAGATGTCAGCCCGTTGTTCTCTCTCCATCTATACTGACTCTGGCTATTCAATTATTTCACAGTAAGAGAAGATACTCCTCGAATTGGAAATGACAGAGACTCCACAATTGTAATGAAACTTTCTTTTCAGAATATCAGATCCTCATGGAAATGAGTGATTGTTGAACACTGGGCTCTTGATACTCACAAATACTAGGCATTAAATAGTCTAATAAGAAGTGCATGTCCCATAAATGGCCATTCCCCATCTTCCCAACCATTAACAAAATAAATATTGTGATGGCAGTGTGGTTTGAGGTTATCTGACTGGGGGGTGAACAGGAGACATTAAGGCACATGCCCAGGGAGACTCATGGAGGCTGTCCAATGCTTACGAAAAAAGAAGTGAGGTTGTTCAGTTATTTCATAGCAAGAGATATGTCATACGTTATGGATATCTGTGATAAATCATATTTTACTTGACTCCTCTACTAAATCTCATTCCTTTTTTCTTTCCGTAAGTCCTTTCTCTATAGAGTTCCTCGAACAGCAGTAAGGGGAGTGCAAAGACCTATAATTTGGAGCAGATAAAACCTGACGTTCATATCTTGGCTCTGCCTCTAATTAGCTGGGTGGTTGTGGACCGATCACTTAGCTTTCCTAGGTCTTAGTTTTCTTAACAGTTCAATAAGGAAATATTACTTATCTCATTGGATTCTTTTGTGAAATAAAGAAAATGATGTATGTAAAGTGCCTAGAATACACCAGGCGCTCAGAAATGCTAACAGTTATTCTCAGTCAAATAGAAATGAAATTATATTGATGCTCCTGTGAAATCGCTCTATTAAAGATACCTAACCACTCCCCTTCAAGAAGGAGAGCTGCTCCCTGTACCTGGTAACGAGCAGCAGACATAAATGATGAGAATTTCAACTTGTCATTTTTTTCTAGGTGGACCTCTCATCATTCCAAGTTGCAAGATATAGTGCAAAAGAAACAAAAAAGAAAGAAATCAGGAGTCTCATAGTAAACAGATTTACAAGAATCCAAATTTGATTGTAGATTAATTACTGTTAAAAGAATTCTTGTAAACACAGGGTTAACAGTCCTTAGAAGGGTAGTCGATCTGTTTCATGTTATCATTTCTTGGTTTCTTAAACCCAGTGACTCAAGCTGGGCTGCCCTCTTAGCCTGGGAAATCCCTAAAGCGGAAACTGGGGGGGGCGAAGGAGGGGAAAGAGCCCCTTTGTGATTTTCTCAAAATGAATCACTAGTGATTAGAGCCAGTTCAATCTTGGATTCGTTCAACTAAGTCACCTTGAAAAGTGGAAGCACCTTTGACTTTCCCTTTTCCTTTCTTTGTTCTCTAGCCAGCCACACCCCCCTGGGCCCACCACAGCCCCTCACCTCTTACACAAAGACCTTCAGAACTGGGGGGTTTCAGCTGCCTCCTGGGGGAGAGCCCTCTGCAACCTCCGCCTCCATCCCCACCCTCCAGTCTCTTCCGGTAGGTGCTGGTTGACTCAGTTTTCCCTCTGGGCAATTTTCAAGTTTTGCTTTTCCTCTCTTGCCATAAATCCGCTGGGCCCACCACAGCCCCTCACCTCTTACACAAAGACCTTCAGAACTGGGGGGTTTCAGCTGCCTCCTGGGGGAGAGCCCTCTGCAACCTCCGCCTCCATCCCCACCCTCCAGTCTCTTCCGGTAGGTGCTGGTTGACTCAGTTTTCCCTCTGGGCAATTTTCAAGTTTTGCTTTTCCTCTCTTGCCGTAAATCCGCTGCCCCCCCCCCCGCTGCCCCCCACCCATGGCTAGCTCCTTGTTCCTTGGAGTTCGCAAATGCCTGGGTGGGTAAAACCACTCCTCACAGTAAGGAGGCTCTGAGAGTCCTTGGTTAATTGCGCTAAAGGCAATGACCTCTCTTTGCACATGCCTAAGTAAGCTTTTATGCTGACTAGAACAGCCTGGAAGATGACTGAAGCAACAGAAAAAGGCATCCGGTGGGCTTAGATTGGGATAGGCTCCCGTAACGGTATATTTGTACCACTTGGGGATGTGGTGGGGGAAGAGGAGTTGTGATCGTCCTTCCCCTCTTCCTGCTTTCCCTCTGTTCCAGGGAGCAGAAAAAATAGTGTTTTAAGGAGACAAATCTGATTCTGGGACAGAATTTTTTAACGCAGTTCTGCATGATTTGATTCAGCAAATCATGCCTGAGCCTCAACTCTGGGGGGTGTGGAGCTGAGTTAGGTCCTGTCCCTGCCTCCTAGGAAGGGAGATGCCTATGTTACAAAACACCTGCGTTTTCCAAATGTCAGTCTTGTGCTCAAAAACACTGACTGAATGAACGCACCCCACCTTCACAGATTTTACTCTAAAACCATAGCAAAGGGGACTCACTATTCTTATCTGGCTCACTATTTTTCTTTAAACTGACTTTCCGTCTCTCTTTTTCCCTTAGCCTCATCCTAATCAATACATTGTGAAATCATGGGTCTGATATATTAATTACATTGTTACAAATGCACATTAAAATAAATGCATGAACAAGTGAACCTGTTCCTCCATGTACCACATACCCAGTGCGCCTCACATATCCTCTGCAGTGGGTAGACCACCCATGGGGAATCACTGCCATATGGTGCGCTGCATGTAGATACACGGCAGAGGTCTTTGCAGAGGCCCTCCCATGAAGTTGGGGAGGAGGAGGGCGGCAAGAGAGGTAGAAAGTGGGGGACAGAGGACTTCTCTGCAGGTTCTGGGCTGAGATTCAAAACATAAATAGGAGTTTGCTAGGGAGTCCTGGGGAAAAGGGGCTCCAGACAGAAGGAGCAGAGAGTACTAAACTTAAAGTATCAGGGAAAGGAGTAAGGAAAGGGGCAAAGGATTGATTGAGGCATTCATTCGACAAATATTTCATTTCAAACCACATATCTGTTTGTTAGTGTTCCACATGGTTTGTTCTGGGAGGATCCACCAGGAAGTGTGATAAATGGTGTTGCTCACAATCTAGTTATACAGGCAACACGCACATACGCAGATACAGGTATCCTCAGTCAAGCATCCTTAGAGTGTACAATCAAGGACCAAAATAGCAGCACTGATAAGTTACTGTGAGGTCAGAGGCGAAATTTCTGCAGATAGCACTGGATGAGAAGGGCTTCCTGAAATTGACAGACTGGGAAGAATGGGGTAGAATTTGGAGATTGGAGGAAACAGTTCAGATAGGAGAAATAGGTCAGGAGGGGCAGCTGCGGTGCCAGGGACATATTTAACCTGTCTCCACCCCTCGGCTTCTAGACTGAAGGTGGGTGCAGCTGTAATCCAGATTCTTGACCCAGTGCCCTGGATGGATGTTAAGAGGTCTGTGACTCTCCAGACATTGATGCAAATGTTTTTGTGAATTCATGTGTGTGTTTTTCAGGGGAGAGTATTTCTGGTTTTCATCCGATGCTCCAAAGAGTAACACAGAGTTGCTCAGGGGACTTTGGCAAATCTATTGATGTGCCTTTATTATGTTGTTTCTTTAAATCTTACTCTTTCTTTTTTCTTTACATAGAGAATCCAGTTTTCACAAAGTTGAAGGGAAACAAAATTTTTCAGAGTGATTAGGCTAACTTGCCCAAGGTCACTTGGTGGAATCAAGCCTCCCCAGTGAGACCAGACTCTAAGGCCCACCCATGCACTTAACCACCACGATATGCTCCTCAGTCACCCTTCCCACGGAGCAGCTCTGCCCAGGGCCCTGGCCGGCAGTCTCACCTCTACTGTGAGGGATTATGATATTCTCAGCTTGTGAAACAACCCCTCCGAGTGACAGGCCCTGCTCACTGACCTTGGCTTGAGTGTTAATTTTCTCCTTTTGACACCTGATTTTACTAATCATCATACTCTGCTTATAAGACCCAGTCCTTTGGAAACTGCAGAAAGAAAGCATGCTTTAAATACCTTCAGTACAGCCTGTCTTTTTAACGTGATATTTCACTGCAGTAGCTACACAGGAACCCTATGTTCAAAAACAGCCATTTAAAAATCACCATTTAAAATCAGTATTTATATGAACCTGCTTGCAAATGCACTGCTTAGACATAATTAACTCTTCTTTTTCTTTTTATCACACAAAAGTAGAGAGATTATAACCAAGCCCCATGTTCCCATCTTCTAATTTCATTTATGAACACATGACCATTCCTCTTTCCTCTTAGCCCCAATACTCACTGTCCCCATCTGGGATTATTTTAAATTCCACATATCATATAATTTCATCCTTAAATATTTCAGCATTATACAGAATTTTAAATAGACCGTTATAAATAGTATAGGCCACTTGCCAGGTCATGGAAAAGTCTTGTGCTATATACAATGGCGTGTGAAAGGGTTTTATTTAAACAGGGCTTCTCTGGAACATTTCTGTCTGATAATTTCTGTTGGTTGAAGGTCTCTTTGATAATGCAGTCTGTCGCACTTTCGAGAATCATTGTTGCTGTGAAGTGCGGTTTTAGTCAATTCAGTAAATATGTAAATATGGACAGTCAGTTCTGCTCTAAGACATGTTTTGAACACATGGATTTGTTCCAGTGCCATTGATATATTAGGGAATAATTTGGATATAGTCAAATTTCATGTTAGCTTATGCAAGATTTCGTCCCTCAAAAAACACTTGACGAGCATAGAAAACTGTCCCGAGCTGAACTGGGGTGTGTGGGAATACACAAAATACACACACACACACACACACCCTCAGACATCCACCAGCTACCTCGGTTCACTCCACATGTTATGAGCCACACCATCCACATCTGGTACTAGAGCTTTCCATCCAGTTTTAGATCACCCTGCTTCCACCACTTCATAATTGCTCGCAAGCTAAGACCCTTCCAACATCCATTTCCACAGGCAACAACAGGTCTTTTTCAAGGCAAAGTGTATATTTATTGCAGTTATTTATGCATTTTTTCACCAATTAACATAGGTAAAACAGTGTTTCTGTTTTTGTTAGATTCCTATTCTTTTTTTTTTTTTTTTTATGTATTGCTGACAAGTTTTTGAGTGTTGTACCTCTAACCCAGGGTTTCTCAACCTTGTTACTGTTGGCATTTGGGGCTGGATCATTTTGTGCCGTGGGGGCTGTCCTGTGCAGGGGAGGGGATTTAGCAACAACCCTGGCCTCCACCTACTAGACTCCAGTAGCACCACCTCCTCTCCTGCCCACTCCCTCCCAGTTGTGACAAACAAAAATGTTTGTAGACATTGCCAAGTATTCCCTGGGGAGAGGGGCAAAATTACATGAGATTTCGAGATTTTATGAGTGACTTAGAGCCTCTGCTGTAGCCCCATTTCCCATGAGCCCTGTGGTATTCCTTGTGCTACTTTGCATTGCGTGATAATTTTTAGGATCATGTATGTCCTGTCACAGCAGAACTGTTATACATCTGAAATGAGTGTCTCCATGTGAGTCCTCATGCTGATGCTATTTATGGTAGGCTATTGGATTGCATTCACTGCATTGAGTTCAAAATGTAAATTCCAGAATTAAGGGAGTCACTGACTTCTAACAGTGTCTTTACTTTGAAAGTACATAGACCTTGAACCATACAGGATCTTACGACATAAATAATAGTAACAGCAGCAGCTACCATTTTTCAGATATTCCTTAAGAACCAAGCACTGTGCTGTAAGCATTATATTCAGGGTCCCATTTAACCTTCACAAGAACCCATTCTGGGAGCCACTGTCTGTCACGCCTTTTAGCAGGAGAGAGTTCTCAGAATGGAGTCTGAGTCCCTGAGGAATGGGGTGATTTGCCTGAGGTCAGCCATATAGGAGAAGGACGAGAAGCATCAGTACATGGCACCTCTAACTCTGAAGTCTGTGTTCTCGTGCCTCTGGAGCCTCCTTGCTTAAGGATATCAGAGGCTGTTTACTGAGCACGTGCTCCGTTTACCAATGTCGTGACTGTAACCTTGATAACGTAGCAAATAGCTGAAAAGCCACAGTGCTCAAACAAAGGGGCTGAACTCAGTAAAAATGATCTCACATTCCTACACTGAAGCCTAGGCTAACATTAAATATAAAGATGTAGAAAAAGAATTATATGGAGACATCTTCATTTTTTGTTTATCCAACAGATTGTGTATCTGTTTCCACACAGCAAAATACTGGAAAGGTGTTACACCACATCACAGAGTACCATTATTATCTCTTTGTGCTAGGATTACCAATGCTTTCTGGCCTCATCATTTTGCTTAACCATATTTTTAAAACTTACACTTACTTTTTGGATTCAAATCCTATCTTCTTTGACTATCATTCATCAGGAGGAAACCTGAACAAGGACCTGCTACATTTTCTCAATAAGCAGTTCCAGAAAGGGTCGCCTGATCATGAGTACCAGCAGACCCTAAGGGATAACCTTTACCACCACGCTGTGCCTTCTTTGCTTTTACCATTTGTCCTAGGGTTTTGTCTATCCTTTTCTTTTTTTTTACTGTAGTTTTTAGCCCTTGTTGTGATTGGTGGATTTGTTTATTGGTTGGGTTGCTCTCTTTTTTTCCTTCTTTTTTAAAATTTTTTATTACTTTTTTATTTTTAATAATAGTTTTTTTTAATTTTTACTTTAATTACTTTATTTTACTTTATTTTCTTTTCTTATTTTTTTTTCTCCCTTTTCATCCTAGCCACGTGGCAGAAAGGGTCTTGGTGCTCCGGCCAGGTGTCAGGCCTGTGCCTCTGAGGTGGGAGAGCCGAGTTCAGGATATTGGTCCAAGAGGGTCCAATAATATCAAACGGGTCCAGGTAATATCAAACGGCAAAAGCTCTCCCAGAGATCTCCATCTCCTGCCAATGCAGGGAACACGGGTTTGTGCCCCGGTCTGGGAAGATCCCATATGCCGCGGAGCGGCTAGGCTCGTGAGCCATGGCCGCTGAGCCTGCGCGTCCGGAGCCTGTGCTCCGCAACGGGAGAGGCCACAACAGTGAGAGGCCTGTGTATTGCAAAAAAAAAAAAAAAAAAAAAAAAAGAAGATACAAGAAATGGTTAACAGGGACCTAAAAGAACTAAAGAACAGACAATCAATGGTGAAATGAAAAATACACTAGAAGGAATCAATAACAGAATAACAGAGGCAGAAGAAGAGATAAGGGAGCCAGAAGATAGAATGGTGGAAATAACTGCAGCAGAGCAGAATAAAGAAAAAAGAATGAAAAGAAATGAGGACAGTCTCAGAGACCTCTGGGACATTAAGCACACCAATATTTGAATTATAGGGCTACCAGAAGAAGAAGAGAAAAAGAAAGGGACTGAGAAAATATTTGAAGAGATTACGGTTGAAAATTTCCATAACATGGGAAAAGAAATGGTCAGTCAAGTCCAGGAAGCCTAGAGAGTCCATACAGGATAAATCCAAGGAGAAAAACTCCAAGACACATATTAATCAAACTATCAAAAATTAAATACAAAGAAAAAATATTAAAAGCAGCAAGGGAAAAACAACAAATAACATACAAGGGAATCCCCACAAGGTTAACAGCTGATCCTTCAGCAGAAACTCTGCAAGCCAGAAGGGAATGGGCAGGACATATTTCAAGTGATGAAACGGAAAAACCTACAACCAAGAATACTCTACCCGGCAAGGATCTTATTCAGATTCAACGGAGAAATTACAACCTTTACAGGCAAGCAAAAGCTGCGAGAGTTCAGCACCACCAAATCAGCTTTACAACAAATGCTAAAGGAACTTCTCTGGGCAGGAAACACAAGAGAAGGAAAAGACCTACAATAACAAACCCCAAACAATTAAGAAAATGGTAATAGCAACATACATATTGTTAACTACCTAAAATGTAAATGGATTAAATGCTCCAACCAAAAGACATAGACTGGCTGAATGGATACAAAAACAAGACCCATATATATGCTGTCTACAAGAGACCCACTTCAGACCTAGAGACACATATAGACTGAAAGTGAGGGGATGGAAAAAGATATTCCATGCAAATGGAAATCAAAAGAAAGCTGGAGTAGCAGTTCTCATATCAGACAAAACAGAGTTTAAAATAAAGGCTATTACAGGAGACAAAGAGAGGCACTACATAATGATCAAGGGATCCATCCAAGACAAAGATAAAACAATTGTGAATATTTATCCACCCAACATAGGAGCACCTCAATACATAAGGCAAATGCTAACAGCCATAAAAGGGGAAATTGACAGTAACACAATCATAGTAGGAGACTTTAACACCCCACTTTCACCAATGGACAGAGCATCCAAAATGAAAATAAATAAGGAAACACAAGCTTTAAATGATACATTAAACAAG
>NC_041231.1:29393239-29425364 GCF_002837175.3 Physeter macrocephalus
AAAAAAAAAAAAAAAAAAAAAAAAAAAAAATACCTAGAAACAGATGACAATGAAAACACGATGACCCAAAACCTATGGGATGCAGCAAAAACAGTTCTAAGAGGGAAGTTTATAGCAGTACAATCCTACCTTAAGAAACAAGCAACATCTCAAATAAACCTAACCTTACACCTAAAGCAATTAGAGAAAGAAGGACAAAAATGGTTCTGAAGAACCTAGGGGCAGGACAGGCATAAAGACGCAGACGTAGAGAATGGACTTGACACGGGGAGGGGGAAGGGTAAGCTGTGACAAAGTGAGAGAGTGGCATGGACATATATACACTACCAAATGTAATATAGATAGCTTGTGGGAAGCAGCCGCATAGCACAGGGAGATCAGCTACGAGATTTGTGTCCACCTAGAGGGGTGGGATAGGGAGGGTGGGAGGGAGATGCAAGAGGGAGGAGATATGGGGATATATGTACACATATAGCTGATTCACTTTGTTATACTGCAGAAACTTACACACCATTGCAAAGCAATTATACTCCAATAAAGATGTTTAAAAAATTAAATAAATAAAAACTTTCAGCCATAAACATGTATTGCATATATATATTTATATTATTTCATATGTATTTCAGTATATATATTAAAATATATATAAATATATATAATATTATATATAAATGTATAATATATATATAAAACACGATTTTAAGGAACAAAGTGAAGACCAAGATAGCACAAGAGATAATAAAAGGGGAACCAGACACGAGTGAGTTCAAGTTGTATTAAATTCTAGAATATAGAAAGGACTTGCAGATGTGATTACCAAACCACTGTCAGCAATCTTAGAGAAATCAGAA
This sequence comes from Physeter macrocephalus, assembly GCF_002837175.3. Classification (NCBI taxonomy): domain Eukaryota; kingdom Metazoa; phylum Chordata; class Mammalia; order Artiodactyla; family Physeteridae; genus Physeter; species Physeter macrocephalus. The sequence continues at coordinate 29,394,091 of NC_041231.1, forward strand.
ACCAGGAGCCAGGCCAGGGAATTGGAGACAGGAATATGTTATTCCAGTTTTCAAAAATGAGAAAAATGTGGATTCAAAAAACTAGAAGGCAATGGCTGTAGCATTCGGAACCCGATCATTAAGCACGCCCTGTATGAACATCCAGGAAAGACAGCTCAGCCAGCAATGGCTGAGAGCCCGCAGAAGTTCAAGTCACACGGGCCTAACTTTTTTTCCTCTTTCAATTGTTTGCTTTTGATCGATCAGTAAAGTACTCCAGGTCTCACGCACTTCGATTCCAACAGGAGCATTTGATAAACAGATGTGTGTTTTTCGTCGTGGAAAGCATGGGCTAGATGATAATTTGATGAGTTGAGTTCCCAGCGAACTGAATTATCCATTCTAACTACCAGTGGCTGTAGATTGCTTGAGTAAGGTGCTGGGCTAAGCACTTGAACACACAACCTCGTCGGATGGGTGCCATGGTTATTCCTCTTCTCAGATGGGGAAATGGAATATTGGAGAAGCTGTCCTTTTCTTGAAGATACGTAGTATGTAAATAGCAGAGTTGGGATTGGTGCTTTTAACTCCCACTCCATATTGCTTTCTTAGTAAATAAACAGGGATGGAAATATAAGGGCTGCATTTGCAGGCTATGGGTCTTTATCTCATGCAGTATATTGATCAATGACTCCTAAGAGACTGTAGAACTGACAGTTGTCAGATTCCAGATGACATATAGCTGGCGTTAGCCACCCCTGTCTTCAGTGCCACTTCCTGTCCTTTGATTGCAGGAATGGACTCTCCAGTGGGTGGGGCTGGGAAAGAGGACCAGAGAGGCATGGGCATGGGTAGAAACCATACTCCAATCTGCTTTTTCCAAAAATGTATTTGCTAAGGTCACCATGAAGTTCAGTCCTTTCAGTACTTTCCATGGACATTTGGCCTGAATAAGAAAGAGGCTTTTGGCCTATATATTTCCCCAGTTCTTTCAGCTGCAAATAAATCTCTGGCCAAAAAAAGAAAAAAATTCCTCTGGCTCTGAAAATAAAAGATTTATTTCTTTTTAAACTTTCCCCCAAAAGTACTTCGTTATGGAACTTAGAAAGAAGGAAAAAGCAAGAAAGAGAAAGAGGGAAGTGGGGGGAGCAGGGAAGAAAGAAAGAAGAGGGGAAGGAGACAAAGAAAAAAGTAGTAGGGAGAAAGGAAAGGAGAGAAAGAAACAGAAACAAAGAATGAGAAAACGAAACATCTTCTTTGTGTGATAAAATCAGATTTCTTTTTACGGCATCAGGGGAAAATGAAAGGGGTTACAATTTCCCCAGCTGTTTGGTCTGGATGCAGTATAAAAAAGCCAGCCCCCCATCTGGCCCCCAGGAGGCTGTGAATCTCAGCGGAGCCTGAGAGCCTGCTCAGCCAAACTGCCCCGAACCCTCCCCCCCGCCACCGCCCCGGGGGCCCCAGCTTGCTGAGTCAGCAGGAGCGACCAGGGGACTTTGTTTCCCATTTTTATTCGTCTGAGTGCCTAATAGAGTATGCAGGTGAAGGGTGTTGTTCTGGAACAATCAAGGTCAGGTCCGATTAGGAAATGGGGACACAGTTCTCAGTTGCTTCCTGACTCTGCAGAGTTGAGCTTGTGGCGAGATTATTCTTAGCCTGCGTTAGGAAATGTGCACCATGAAGATCTGGCCAGGCTCATAACCCAGGGCTTGTGTTCTTCTGGGCTTTATTTTCTTCTGTGTCAAGAATGTATCCTGGGGGCTTCCCTGGTGGCGCAGTGGTTAAGAATCCGCCTGCCATTGCAGGGCACATGGGTTCGAGCCCTGGTCCAGGAAGATCCCACATGCAGCAGCGCAACTAAGCCCGTGCGCCACAACTACTGAGTCCGTGCACCACAACTACTGAAGCCCGCGCGCCTAGAGCCCGTGTTCCGCAACAAGAGAAGCCACTGAAGTGAGAAGCCAGCGTACTGAAATGAAGAGTAGCCCCCGCTCCCCGCAACTAGAGAAAGACCCAACGCAGCCAAAAATAAATAAATAAGTAAATTTATTTTAAAAATCTTTAAGAAAACAGAAAAGAATATATCCTGGCATATTCATATCAGTGAAATGTGCTGCCGTCATTAAAAAAAGATGATATAGACTACAGGGCAATAGTACTTGGCAGGGACAGATGCCTGCCAGGTATTGTTTACAGGAGCTCAAGTGTAATAAGACACAGATAATATCAATTATCTCTAGGTGGTAGGCTTGCAGGTGATTTTTAAAATTTTTTATTTTTCTGTGTTGTTTATTTTTTATACTCATAATTATAGCTGTGCATTGACTATATGGAGGGTTTCCTACGTGGTGGGTACGATGCCAAATATTTCATGTGAATCACGTGTTGGGCTCCGTGCGAGAGACCTGTGAAGCAGGTACTATTAGCATCCTCATTTTATTGATGACGTAATGTAATTAAGTCCCATGTCCAAGGTTATGGAAGCCAGGAAGTGCCAAAAAATGGGAGTGAAATCCGTAACCCACACTAAAGCCCTTTCTCTTAAGCACCACGTGACATTCTTTTTCTGAAAACAATCATGAAAATGTATCCTGATAATTGGTTAAATCAATTTCTGCAGCTATTTAAAATCAATTGGTTGACAATTGCTGATGGTACAAAACGTTCCTGATATTCCATTATGTGAGGATGCAGTTTACAGGTTATCATTCCATTGCGCGTGCGCTTGCGTACCCACTTACGCCCCTAGGAAACAAATATCTTTGCTGATACGTTAACTGTGACTTTCAGTGTTGGGACGGGGATCATTTTAGACTCTTCTTTTGATTTTTAGTGGTTTAAAATTTTTCTGTACTAGCAGGTAGCACTTTTGTAGTAAGGAAAGAAGGACAGCAGCCTCTCCACCTGCCTTTCTGACACCCAGCGCAGCCGCCTGAGCACCTCCCTGCCCCATGCCTTTTGCCAACTTCTGGAATAATAGCGCGTTTTTTTGTTTTGTTTTTTTTTCCCCTTCTCTCTCCCCTGGGACCTGCCACTCCATGGGCTTTAGCCTTCTTTGGCTAAAACCTGAGCTGGTGCCTTAGAGACAAGAAACAGAAACTGGCAGATAACCTGCCTCCAGAGTTTCCCATCTCTGTTTTGTTTGCACCCTGGGGCAGCTCACAGAGGTCAAAATCTGGCTTGTTGAAAGGGGCTTGTTAGAGATAAAGACTCTTGACTCCCAGGGCTCAGGGGACAGGGTGTGGCCACTGGACAGCTGGAAGTTTAAAAACCATGTCAAGATTTCTGCAAAGGCCTCCATGAGAAGCAGCTGGAAAATGTCTCTCACACCTGAAGGGGAGACCATGTACTAGACAAGGGGACTCAGTGTAAACCAGGTGCCCTGCCCTTACATGCTATGAACCTTTGCCTGAAATTCATTCCTTCATTCATTCATTCAAGAACTACTTATTGAGTGCCTTCTATATGCAAGATACAGTTCCAGATTCTTGGGAGGCAGCAGAGAACAACTGACCAAAGTCCTCGTCCCTGTAACACTTAACATTCTAACCCTTCCACCATCTGCCTGCTTAGAGAACACCAGCTCATGCTTTCAGACCAGAATTTTAGGCTCAACCTGGAGAGCTGTATGATCATCTAGGGTAAAGGGTTACGCACATTTTTCTCAGGTTCCATTATATTTTATTGGCACTTATTTTTCTATTATATAACTTATTGTACGTGTGTTTGCTTATATGTAATGTAATTGTTTGTTTATGTGTCTTTTTCTCAAAGACCATGAGCTTGAGACACCTGGGTTCAAATCCATTTTTTCACCGCTCAAATAGCTGCATGACACTGGGTCAATTACTTAAATTTAGTTTTTACTTAACCCAATTTTTTCACCTGTATCATAGGGACATTAATGTCTAACTCAAAAGATTGTTGTGGCGTTTACAAGAGAAATGAAGACCTGTTCATACAAAAACATGTATGTGAATATTTACAGCATCTTTATTCACAAGGATCCAAAACTGGAGGCAAGCCGTGTGCCTTTTGACTGATGAATGGATCATCAAACTGTGCTACATTTGGACTATGGAATACTACTCAACAATAAAAAAGTTGATACAGGAAACAACATGGGTGAACATCAAACATATTATGGTTTTTTAAAGGTTCTTTTTAAGTATACAATTTAACAGTTTTATTATATTCACAGAGTTGTGTATCCATCACTACAATCACTTTTAGAACATTTCAGTATGCTCCCCCCGCAAAAAACTGGCACCCTTTAGCTGTCATCCCCCACCAAATCTCCATTCCCCCATTCTTAGGGAATCAACTTTGTGTTTCTATAGATTTGTCTATTCTGGATGTTTCACATAAATGGAGTCAAACAGTATATGGCTTTTTGTTATTGGCATCTTTAGGTTAGCATATTTTCACGCTTCACTCACATTGTTGCATGTATCAGTACCTCTTTCCCTTTTATTCCTGAATAATAGTCCACTGTATTGATATACAACACTTAGCCATTCATCTGTTGATGGACATTTAGGTTGTTTTACTTTTTTGGCTATTATGACTAATACACATTTATATACAAGTTTCTTGTTTTTAGTTTTTAGAATATATATATATGTTGGACTTCCCTGGTGGCACAGTCGTTAAGAATCCGCCTGCCAATTCAGGGGACACGGGTTCGAGCCCTGGTCTGGGAAGATCCCACATGCCGCGGAGCAGCTAAGCCCGTGCGCCACAACTACTGAGCCTGCGCTCTAGAGCCTGTGAGCCACAACTACTGAGCCTGTGTGCCACAACTACTGAAGCCCACATGCCTAGAGCCCGTGCTCCGCAGCAAAGACAAGCCACCACAACGAGAAGCCCGCGCACCGGAACAAAGAGTAGCCCCCACTCGCCACAGCTAGAGAAAGTCCACGCACAGTAACGAAGACCCAATGCAGCCAAAAATAAATAAAAATTAATTAATTAATTTTAAAAAGAATATATATGTATATACATATATCTATATATATCTGAATCACTTAACTGTACACCTGAAACTAACACAACATTGTAAATCAACTCTACTTCAATTTTTAAAAAAGCAATGCAAACGATAGACTGAAAATGAAAAAAGACCGAACACATTATGTTAAGTGAAAGAAGCCAGAATTAAAAGGCTACATACAGTGTAATTACATTTATATGACATCCTGCAAAAAAGGCAAAACACAGTGACAGAACAAAGACCAGTAGTTGACGGGGGCTGAAGTGAGAGGAGGGGACGGCTACAAAAGGATGAAAAGGAACTTTTTGAGATAATGTACTATTATCTTTATAGTGGTGGTTACACAACTGTATTCATTGGTCCAAACTCATAGAATGGTACATCGTAGAACTGTGTTAAATGGATGGATGGATGGAAGGAAAAAAGGAAGGAAGAAAAGATGCTCAACTTAAAAGTTCAGGGGATTTAATGCCTCTGAACCTTTCTAATAGGAAATAGAAACGAGTGAATAAATTCTTCTCCACCACTGTGCATGGCCTCCCAAAACATAATCCCACAAGAACTTGATACCAAGTGTTAGCAAACTCAGTAATGCCCCCTCCCATTTGCTTTCACTCCTTCCTTACCGCGTTGCATTGTCTTCCTCCCTTCTGCTTCTCCACATTGCACTCCCTGATAAAATAACACAACAGCTTTTGCTCCAGGCTTTGCTTTCAAAGGAACTAAGGATAAAACACTAGGCATGGCATGTAACTAGGTTCTTGCCAAGAGAGATGGGAGCAGAAATGGTATGTGCTGCCTTTGGTTCTGGGCTCTCAGCCTTTGGGCATGCTCTCCTTCATTCTCCCTCTTCTGCTTCCTATGAGTTGGAGCCAACTACAATCTTGATTCAAATATGTAGACAAATTTGACCACCTGTGACATGGTGGCACAACGATATGGAAGGAACTTTTTGGTTCCTGGACGACCCCGTGGAGAAAAGATCCTGCCAACCTGGACAAATCATGTCAGAACTGTGAGGTGAAAAAGAAAATAAGCTCTGTATTCTTTAAACCACAGTATTTGGCGGGGGGGGGGGGGTGTCCCCTTTGTTACAGCAACATAACCTTTGCCTAAATGAATATGGGGGAATAATATGGTTTCTCAAGTACTCTCCGTGACGGTGACTCTTCTAAAAACATGGTGAGCACACATATTATCACTGAAATTGTGACACTTTTAAGGGTAAAGGAGGTGCTATTAATAATGATTTGGGGGTGATAGGAGTAAAGCAGTCTCCCTATTTGTAAGCAACGTCAAACCTCTTCTAAGAAGATACTTGGTATATACTTTATCAAGTATATATATAAACTATGTAAAGTTTTGTACCTTTATTACTAGGATCAGGATGAAGGATGGAGAGTGGCATTAACATTAATAGTATCTGGCCAAGTGATGGTGGTTATCTGGAAAGTTCTGATCTTTGTATATAGAGTATGTATGGAATCTCCATTCCCAGGGGAATATGGATGTGGCTGGCAATTAGCAGCCCTGGAGATCCATGTACGCTGGAATCTTAGGTGAGCCTAGGCGGATCTCCACCATTTCTGTTTAATGAATATAAGGATCCAAGAGTATCTTCATTTGGATTTGAGTGGGGAGGAGCCTGTAAGGTGGGCCTGAAAATTCACAGGTGGATGGATATGAGGAGATGGACATGAGACTGCCCCTGGTCCAGTCTCACATACTGGATCTGAAAACTCTAGAGCCCTTTTCAGACAGTCTTTGAGACATGGCAGCTCCAGAGTGTTGTATTAGGGCCCATTTGACAAAGTGCTGTTTGAGTTTAAAAGAAGGGCATTGTTCCTACAACTAGAACTTGACTAAGTGAAAATGGCAGGAAATTCAAGGAGCTGCACTGCCCCATGGGTAAGTGCAGAGTTGACAGCTGGGTGAACAACAGAGCTCACGTCTGTCCACACTGCTCCTCTCTCCTTGCTCTCCCTTTCTTTTTTAAGGTGCTAGACAGGCTTCCAGAAAAATCAAGCCATCAGGTCAATATACAAAGAAAATATGCCCTTGAAATGATTTTTATCACATAAAAATAGTGGAATGGCTTTCGAGACCTCTTCATGAGGACTAAACCCTTACCTACACCATTTTCCTTCCATTGCAAACCCTGTTGCTGAGCAAATTAGGATTATGATCAAACTAAATCCTGCCTGCCTCAGTTTGACCTTTTATCCACTCCTTTTTGTTTTGTTGTTTCCCAGTACCTTCCTGGACTATTATCCCTACATGAGGCGATGCAATGTGAGATTGGGCTTACATCAGGCTAGTTAAATTTCAGGCAGGCTAGTAGCCACAGAAAATGTTAAAGGCCACATTATTCAAGTTATAAAGGAGTTAGTTGGAGAGAGGAAATGTTAACATTCAGATGCAAGAAATTGTAAAACCATAATCTGCCAAATAAAACTGTTTCCTTGGAGCTAAATAAATATTCTCCCAGGGACGGACCTGAGGCATCAGACAGCTGCATCTATTTATGGTTTCCCCTGTGTTTCCCTTTCTCCTCTGAGTCAATCAGCTCTACAGAAAGCAACGGCAGTTTCTTTATAAAGCCTCCCTTTTCCCAGCAAGGGACACGAGTAGTGCAAGAGTGCAACAGCGAGCCAGCTGCCATTGAAATGTTCCAACCATCTGCTCCTTCCTTATTTTTTCTTTTACTCTGTACACATTTTAAATGTCCTTCCTTATTTATGTGTTTGTAGAGAGCAGATGGAATTATCATCATCATCATCATCATCATCATATTCCACACTCTGAACACCTACTATATTCTAAGCACCATGGTAGTAACTTCATATAAATTATCTCACGTCAACCTCACAAAGCTTTGATAAAGTGTAAGTTTTACTGTCCTATTTTACTGATGGTGAAACTGAGGCCTAGAAAGTTTAAGAGATTCGCCAAAGGGCACATAGCTGACGCGTGGGATGTTCTGAACCTTAAGCCTTTCTCTTTCGAAAGAAATGTGTAAAGTGTTGATAAACCTTCAGAAAAGTTATGAGGTGGGTGCAAGTATGTTTAGCATCTTTTCAACTCCCTCTTTTCAAACCATCAGAATACCCTACTCCTCTGTACCACGTTTCCCAAAACTGTCAGGGATCCCAGCAGTTCCAAAAGCATCCTTTCTTGTACCGTTTGTTTGAATATGGGTCTGGTAGAAAGCAAGACAGTTGAAACATCCAAAGAAATAAACCTCTGAAGGCTGAATTGCAGACCATTCAAGCAAGTAACGGGGAAGATGTCTGTAGGTCGGTGGGCCTCCCCAAGGCTCCTTTGGTGACTCCAGACAGATAGCTGCTACTCTGAAAACTTTAACAACCCTGTGCCCTCAGCAATATCAAGTTCATATGCAAGACTTCCCAAGATAGGCTACCTATCGAACTTTTCAATTTATTAAAACCAAAACAACAGCAAAAATTCTTTAAGGCCATTGCTATGATCCCATAATATTTTGAAGGGGAAGACAAGCCCAATTTTTTTCAGAACAATAGAGTAGGAAAGATCCAGATCCCTGTCTTTGTTATGATTAAGTGAACAAAGTGCTTGTTTTCTAGCAAATAAAAATGTGTTCTTTGGATATTCTTCTTCCTCCAGTCCCAGGGATATGCCTTCAGTCTGCTGCTGAAAATCTAAAGCATTCCAGTTGGAAGAACAGTAGACTTTTCTCTTGTTGGATGACTGTGAGTAGAATTTGGACAATGACTGTTCTGCTTCCAGAAAGTCCCTGAGGAGCAGAGGGAGGAAGGGGCCTTGGAAACTCAGCCAGGTGTTAGCCATCTCCTCAGGGGGTCCTCTTCTGCCAGGCCATGAAATCCCAGGCCTGGAACAGACCCCACTGACTTTTTCCAAAGTTTGATCTTTATTAGAGAGGCAGAGGCAGAGGCCAGGGATTTTTCCATGCACAGTTCTTCAGCTCCGGAATTCTGGATCTGACCTTCTGGTGCAAGAGAACTTGCATATTCCAACCTTGAAGACATGGTGTGACTATATAGCATTGAGTTGTTTTTCTTTCCACAGCCTTTTTCTCATTTCCAGAAAGAGAGGTTGAATAAGAGGGGTATTTGGGATGTTGTTTGGCTTAGAAGCAAGTTTGTAGAAAAGAATGTCACCCTAGGGGTTTTCCATGTTAGGTAAATTTTTCTCCTTTGCTAAATGAATAATGTTGTTTTAATATGGAACTGGCCCTTCATTTAGACAACTTATATGCATGAATGCCCACCCCTTCTTTCTCTCAAAGCAAATGGATTCTTTTCACCTACTAGGAGGATGGCTTAAAACAAGTAAACATTTGGGTGGTCTGTTGATATTCACAGAGCACGTTTGAAATTAACTAATTTGCCTTCAATGAGAAACAGGTTCAAAGAGCTGGAGCTTTGAAATTAAGTAGCACAAGGTGTCTTTGTCTATCCTCTGACTTGCTTAGGTTGTTGTTTCTATGGCAGCGTTTACTAATGAAGGGAAGGAGATTGCCAGAAGGAAGGACAGAAGGCCAGGATGGGTCTCCTATACAGAGTGAATTTTAAACATCAGGAGTAAATAGGCAAATTAATCTGTTTTAAGAACCAGGTTCTTAAAACATAGTTATTCTCTCTCTATTCCCTCAGAGTTCTTGTTTGCCCATCTCTGCAGCACAGCCTTTTAGGCTGCATCTGGGGCTCCTTGGTGAGCTAGCTTCAAGTTGGGTTCAGCTAGAGAATGACACTGACAAGAAAATCAGAGGCAGGAGAGAGAAGTCAGGGTATCTCTGCCCTCTTCCCTTATTGTTTTGTCAACTCCCCTCTGGCGGAGCCTAAGGTTACCCCTTGCTTCCTTAGCCCACGGGATGGTTGTCTAAGTCAGCTTGGGCTATCATAACGCATTACCACAGACTGGGTGGCCTAAACAATAGACATTTATTTTCTGGGGGCTGGGAAGTTCAAGATCAAGGCACTGGCAACACTGGTGTCTGGTGAGGGAGTACTTCCTCATTTGCGGAGGACAGTCTTCTCATTGTAGCTTCACATATGGCCAAGAGCAGAGAGAGAAGCAAGCTCCCCTTTCTCTTCTTTTTTTTAAAATTAATTTTTATTGGAGTATAGTTGATTTATAATGTTGTGTTAGTTTATGCTGTACAGCACAGTAAATCAGTTATACACATACATATATCCACTCTTTTTTAGATTCTCTTTCCATATAGGTCATTAAAGAGTATTGGGCAGAGTTCCCTGTGCTATACAGTAGGTCCGTTATCTATTTTATATATAATAGTGTGTATACGTTGATCCCAATCTCCCAGTTTATCCCCCTCCCCTTTCCCCCTTGGTAACCATAAGTTTGTTTTCTAAATCTGTGACTCTATTCCTGTTTTTTAAATAGGTTCATTTGTACCATGTTTTTTAGAGTCCACATATAAGTGATATCATATGATATTTGTCTTTCTGTGCCTGACTTACTTCACTCAGCATGACAATCTCTAGGTCCATCCATGTTGCTGCAAATAGCAGTATTTCATTCTTTTTTATGGCTGAGTCATATTCCATTGTATGTATGTACCACATCTTCTTTATCTATTCATCTGTTGATGAACATTTAGGCTGCTTCCATGTCTTAGCTATTGTAAATAGTGCTGCAATGAACATTGGGGTGCATGTATCTTTTTGAATTATGGTTTTCTCCAGAGATATATGCCCAGGAGAGGGGTTGCTGGGTCATATGGTAGCTCTATTTTTAGTTTTTTAAGGAACCCCTTCTATTCTTAGAAAGCCACTAATCTCATTCATGAGTGTTCCACCCACATGACCCAATACCACTGGGGGTTAGGATTTCAGCATAGGAATTTGGAGGGGTACAACATTCAGTCCATAGGAATGGTCATGACTGCTTAGGTTTGCTAGTCTCTGGGTGCTTTACCACTTCTTGTTTCATCAAACCCACACCTTGCTCCTTTAACACCTTATCATTATGGCCAACTTTAGGGATAATGGTGCATCCTATTTATTGCCAGGATCCTGATAAACAACACAACTGGCTTTTACTCAATAAGCCTAAGAAATACTAGGAATTAACCTCCTTTTAATCACCCAGAGTTGGATCAGGCATAATAACAATGAGATCCAACACTTATTAAATGCTTTCCATGTTCCCATGTACTATGCTAAGCACCATACATGAAGAATTCCAGGAAGTAGAGACTGGACAGTTTTCTCGATACAATAGGCCGTAGAGGGCAGAAACCGTTTATAGGGAACTTATGGCCAAAGCCTATTTAAGTCTAAGGAAAGTGACCCTTGAAGTAATAATATTAAATATTACTTTTATTAATACTTCATATTAATAAAAATAATTTCCAATGATCCTTTAAGGGCATTGGATAAATGTGGGTAAGGAGACTATTTTCACAGAAACTCCTCTTTGCTTAATACCTACTGCAAATATCTTTCCATTAAGTGTCATGGGATCAAAAGACTTACTATCCGTCTATTCTTCTCTCCGAGGAATCCACAGGTGCACATGACGACGTCCCACACCACCATCTGCCATGGGCAGGGCAGTAGAACCTTGGTTATATGCTTCCCCGGGGATGGGGGGCAGGGATTTCCATGCTCCCAGGGAGACTGCGGGCTACTTTGGGTTTTGACCCTCTTAAGATTGGCTCTTTGTGGCTGAGTTTGCTTATGAGTTTCCCCTCTCTGGGGTCCCCTCTCTTCTAATGGGTAAATTGCTTCAAATGTATGTATTCTGATAGAAGAAAGAGGAAGTGAAAGAAGTTAGGCTGGGGCAGGAGATGGAGAGGCTTGGTGTGACTGTGTCATGCATGGAGTCTTTGTTCTTTTCTCCTTCCTTTTACCAAAAATAATTGTCCAAACTGAAAGTTCTGGTAAGTTATTGGGTCATGTTTGGACACTGTTCGGGTGGTATTGGTGTCGGCGTTAGTGGTATTTGTATGTTTGTGTGAGCGTGTGTGTATTTTGTCTGACACTGTTGATTTCTCAAAGTCAACTAAAATTAGGTTTAACGGCTTTTCCTAGTAGTGTTTGGGAAAATTGAACCCAAAGCCTGTTATCTGTCACAGATGCCAGACTTTCCTCTGAGGTATTTGCAATCCTGATCGTACACTGAGCTTACCAAGAAGAAGGAAAAGTCAAGATACATGTGAAACATCTCGACTGGAAGAATGTGAGAGGAAATTATGTTCAAATTAAAATGAAATAAATCACAGATAAGAGGGTGGAATTCACATGAATTTTCAAAATCATTTGGGAGGCATTAAAGTTGCATTTTCTACTAGTAACTGTATGAAATGCTCCTAGGTATCCCAGGCATGATAACAGTAACAGCTAACATTTATCCAGTCCTTACTGTGTAAGGACATTATGTAATTTAATCATTACACCAGCCCTATGATCTACTTGTTATGAGTTTCATTTTACAGATGAGGAAACTGAGGCTCAGGGAAATTGAATAATTTGCCCGAGGTCACACAGCTAGTACGTGACAGAATGCTGACTTAATACTAACTTGCCTCCCTGTATATGCAACTTCTGTTTTAGTTTTATTTTAAATTATGTAGTTCTATGTGCTCATTAATCCAAAAAAAAAAAAAAAATCAAACCATACAGTATTATACAAAGTCAAAAGGGAAAAGTTTCCATCTTCCTTAACTTTTTTCTTTTCTGTTTTGTTTCTACTTCCTTCTTGTATATTATCCTGGCGGTAGCTTCTGCAGACCTTGACCAAGATCTTCTCAGCCTATAGTCTTTTTTTTTTTTTTTGGGGCGGTACGCGGGCCTCTCACTGTTGTGGCCTCTCCCGTTGCGGAGCACAGGGTCCGGACGCGCAGGCTCAGCAGCCGTGGCTCACGGACCCAGCCGCTCCGCGGCATGTGGGATCTTCCCGAACCGGGGCACGAACCCATGTCCCCTGCATCGGCAGGCGGACTCTCAACCACTGCGCCACCAGGGAAGCCCCTATACTCTTTAATCTCTATGCTGTGGTGCTGCGTTGTTGGAAAAGCTGCGACACATTTACATAAATTTTGCCAAGAGAACAATCTGCCCAGTATTTAACTTAGACCGTATTTAAATCAAATTCTTACTGAGTGCGTCTGTTCAATCCCTTTGTCAGAGTACAATTCCTTAAAAGTTAGAAATATAATACTTTCAAATGTAGAGTGGGTAAATGTCAAGGATTTCTCTAACTCAGTAACAAGGGACACAGCAGGATGGCAAAGGTGATCCAAGGGAGGATATAAAAACCCATATATATTTAGTCAATTCAAAAAATGCTGGAACAAGATTGAAAATTTAGAAATAAAGCTGATTAATTTCCTTCAGAGCAATAAAATCATAACTTGTAGAGTTATCTGTTATTCTGGATGAAAATTATTTGCATCTGTAGGAAACAAAAACTATTTGCAATTTATCAGTCTTCTATCAACTGACATCTAATTTTGCAGAGTCTGAGCTCTAATTAACAGTAAATTTTAAGGCAATGTTACTTTCCCTTAGAACAGCTGTCCAATAGAACTTTATGCCATGATGGAAATGTTCTCTATCCGGGCTGTCTAATACAGTACCCACTAGCCTCATGTTGCCATTGAACATATGAAATGTGGTTAGAGTGACCAAAGAACTGACTTTTGAATTTAATTTTAATTCAAATTTGACTTGAAATAGTCATATGTGGCTAGTCGTTACCATATTAAACAGTGCAGCCCCGGAGCTCCAAGTGACCGTTAGGTGGGCTCGTTCGAACAGTTAGTATGACTTTGAAAGGGCTCACGGTAATTTTTTCGCCTTACTTCTAAGTTTAGGGGCATTTTCCTCAATATCTTTGTCCCTCCTCCACTTCCCGCCATCAACCTTTGTTTTGCTTTCTTCGCTGTGAGGAGCGGGAAGGGACCGCTCTGTTTGTTGCCCGCTGATGGCCCCCGTCCAGTTCTCAGATGAGGCTGCTGGCCCCTCCGAGGACTGAAGACGCTGTCCCCTGGCACGGCCGTCAGGAGGGACGTGCACGCAGCTGCGGTCTAAGAGAGCTGACGTGTTCGCCCGCCAAGCTGAGGAGTAAATGTCACGAGAAAAGCCCTTGAAAATGGTTCTCATCCCCTTTCTCCATCACAGACAGTCCAGAATGAACTGTTCTTAAATGTTGAATTTTAATGTTCTTCACGGTTGAGAAAGGCTTCTGGTAAGGGGATTTCAGGGTAAATAGGTTGCTGCTATTTAATTGATGATCAATGAAATTCCCAGACCCATCTTTCGTAAAGGAAGTGGGCTCATGTAACCTTAAAAAAAAAAAGGAAGACTATTATCTTTATGATAAGGTGATGCAAGAGTGGTTTTTGTCGATTTATTTTGGAAGAGCTATTTATAAAATGGTAGAGATTTTAAAAAGAGAGAGAGAGAGAAGCCTCTGCTGGTCCCTGGTATACCTTACTCAGCAGGGGAGAGAGAAGTTGATTCTGTCTTAGAAAAAGTTAACTGCTATGTGTTTCTGGTTGTCTCAAAGCATTTTCACCTCACTTAGGTTAACAGCCCCTCACTGCTAACTCCGAAAGACTTTAACAGTCCATAGATGGAATTAATGACTTGTTTAGTGCTCCCCTTTTGGAGCCTCCTCAGAATCAGGATCTAATAAGCAGTCATGTCTGGGTTGCTCTGTGCTGTCGCCTGCCTTGCTGTGCTTCCCTGGATTTGCCCGTCATCTCCCTTAGGGGATTCAAGGCACAGGGATTCAGAGATGGGAATCATTTTGCCAGCCCTGGCAACCTCTGTCACTCTGATTTCTTTAATCGTCCCATCTTTTTTATTTCCCCAAATAACTGAAGACGTTATTGGAAGGTCAAGGAAACTTTGCTGTAAATCCCTAGAGGATCCAGAAAAGGAAAGGTAAAAAGGGAATCCTGACTGCTCCCAAATAGTCTTGAAATTTACCCTTTCAATTTTTTAAGCCCCTTGTACTTAAAAAGGCTTACAGAAACATATATAACTTATGTAAACCAGAATAGCCATTGATTTCTTAAACTAACTGAAAGGTAGCTAGAAATGGGTTTATTGTCTCACTGCTGCGTTCAAAAGCTTTCTGAAGTGTGTGCTCACCTTCCTGCCTTATTAGTTACAGTAAACATGATGAATCATGTATTTCTTTTAATATCATACACTGTACTCTGCGTGTAACTCATCATTTTCCACTTGAGTTCTCGCCATCATTTACCTTTTTGGGTATTGGACACTGAGTTGAATGTTCCTGTACTTTGAAGCTATCACCTTGAATACACTGGGTGAATCTTTTGAAATCAATTTGCATTGTCGTCTTGTTTTGTTTTTTAATCCAGCTAAGGTTTATTGCGTGTTTACTATGAGCCAGGCATTGTGCTAAGTGCTTTAAGTGAAGGGTCTCTTTTAATGCTCTCAATATTGAGTTACTGGTAGTTTTTCTCCTTAATAAAGAGGAAGAAACTAAAGTTCAGAAAGTCAGTGACTTATTCAGGGTTGCTCAGCTAGTAAGTATTGAAACCATGACTCAGACCTAGGCGTGTTTACCTGTACAAACTTGCTCACAGCTCACAAAGTCTCCACGTCTATTCCCAGCTCTGAGTGTTACTGACTGAACAGTTGTTTGACCTTTCCAGGCACTTGTGTTCTTATTGGCAAAATGAGGATAATAATATCTCTCTTCCAAGGCTGGGGTACTGAGACTTGTAAGAAGTGCTAAGTACGTGTAATGTGTTATTATTTTAATATGTTCATTAGTAACTTCTCTAGTGAGTTGGATTCCAATTAATTGATACGTCATGCTTAGATCATAGGTGGGGAATCTCACTGTCCACCATAGGGAAGAAATTGGTTTAAGACCTCCTGGCTTTGGACTTGATCCAGTGTGGCCTAGTGGTTGAATTACCACAAAGAGTTCAATTAAAGGTGGTTTGGTTAATGAAATGGCCAACCCCTGTGCCTAGTACTGGTCCCAGTTTCAAGTCTCTTGCTTGTTTCACAAAGTGTGCAAACATTTGGTAATCTAAATAATTCTTTCTTTAGTCTTTGAGACTGTCTGTTATATTGTTTGGTTTTTATCTGTTTAGGTGGGCTATGGAGCAAAATTAGTATGACTTTAAAGGGGATCACGGTAATCTTTTTGCCTTCTATCAAGTTTGGGTAATTTTTCCAGACACTTTTGCCTCTCCTACATTTTTTAAATTTTTATCCCAACTATTGGGATAGTCTTTCTACTTTTGAAAGGGACTTCTTATGATTTGGGAATCTATTCTGACACAGAGCCAAAAAAGAGCAAAATAGACTAAATAAAGATCACTTCTATATTGGTCTTGTGTTCTTTGGAAACTCTAATGAAATGTGCCACCAAGCAGAGAGGCGCCATCAAAGAAACAACCTTGCCTCTAAAAGTGGCCTCACCAGGGTGACGTGTTTTTTGAGAGGCATTCAAAATTTCAAGGAATTGTTCCACACAGTATTGTTATTTAACTTTACATTTTCTTCTTCTGTTAAAAAAAAAAAATCCTTTCCTAGTTTCAACAATGGCTTGTTTAAGGAGAAATGAAGAGAAAATGATTAAGTCACTTGGAGCTGAACTTCCAGGCAGCTTTGCTGAATATTCATGATGTGTAATTTTTAAATCTCTCTGAAATGGAATTCCACAGAGACATCAGACTTCATCATCTAAGAGGCAAATCATTCAAACATATCCACAGACATTATCAGAGAATACCATCCTTACCTCATGCCTTCCCCCGTGAGCCACTTTTGAAGATAGGATGATAAAGTCTGCACTATCAAATAACTTACCATTGGCTAGAGGATACTGAAAGTTGCTACCTATATAAACATTTGTACAAAGATAAAAAGGAGATGCCTGGGACTGGTTGGGTGCTGGGGAACCACTGCAAACTAAACCAGATTCTTCACTCTCTCAATCTATTTGGCTCTTTTTGCTTCTTTTCTTTAAAGTGCTTTTCAGCCAGTGAAACAAGAAGCTTAACCAAGTCACAACCCTAGCTGCATTCTGAAGGCAAGAGTAAAAACTCTGTTTGGTTCTCATTTTCAAACACCTGACCGCAATGTCTGAGACATACTGGCAATAAACAGGAACAATGTCTAAACAAACAACAACAACAACAACAAAACCCCCAAAACTCAGAAACATTTAGCTTGGATTCCACATCAGAAGTATGTGTCCAGTAAATCCTACTTGTCACCATTATAAACGTAGTATTAAAAATCCCACCCACCTGTTTAGGACACAATGACAGGGTCAAGGGAAGATGAACAAAACTGCCCGTCTGCTTTCTTTTAAAAAGATATTCAACTTTCCATATTAAATACTGTAGGTCTGTTTAGAATGTAACTAACACATGCCTCTTCTGGAAAAGAAATCCAGGAGAGAACATTTAAGTCCTTTAATGACAACACAATGTATAAAGAAGATAAACCATTGGAAAGTCGATTAAACTGATTTTTCTGAAAGAGAAAGAATATCTTAATTGTTCTTGGTGACTGTAAAAGCATGATCTACTTCTAATCCTGTTTCTTACCGATGCCTCCTCAAAGGATACGGGAGAAGATTGATCTTATCATGACAGAACTTTTTTTTCAATTTGAGTGATACGGAAAAGCTGCATTGCCTTGAAGGCTGTTTTAGCTAAAAAACTGACGCCAAACATCTCCTTGGCCCATGCGACACTGGTGAATGGAGGGAGCTTAAGGGTTTCTTTCAATATTTCTCCTCCTTTCAGCTCTGAGTCCACATCAGAACGCTTTGTACCATGGCGAAACAATATAAATAAATCATGTAATAAAATGACCTTTCCCAAATCACGTTTTGGCGAGAAGATGTTTTTTACAGCTCTTTGCTCTAGCTGCAGGTGCCAACAAAAGTGAAACTTTTACCAGCCCTACTAGAAATTCGACATCCAGTTGAATTCAGTTCTGGGGAATCTAAATTCAGCATGCTTCCTTTTCACATTTTTGGCAGACAGAAAATACATACTGCCAATGAACCAGGGTGTGTACAAATATAACATCCTTATCTTCAGCCTTAGACTTCGCTTCTGGAGAAAAGAAAGTTGTCCTGGGAGAAAGACCTGGAGAAGGAATACCGAGAGGGGTTGTTTCTTTATTTCTGTTATTAGTTTATTTGCTTCGTCAGGATAGTTGATTGTGTTGGTCTGGGAATTGCTGAGCACAGTGACATGTAAATAAGGAAATGGCCTAAAAAATGCTATGTGAGTACTCCTTTTTTCTTGTGCTTTTGCTCAGAAATGAGACAGTTCTGTGTACATCAGGAGACAAGACGTAGTTACTCAAGGGATCCTTTTTTCCAGGTGACAGTGTTTTGTGGAATATCTGACAGACCACACTGTTTGTCAGCACAGCCTAATCCACACATCAAACCACATTTCTAGCTGTTAACAGAATATGGCGGGTCCATGTTTATTACCAGAAAGGCCAGAATTCACAGAAACACATAAAAACCAAAAGGGATTGGAGGTTGTGAGGGATGAGAGGTGGAATCTAGAGAGCCCTTGCCACTTTTTTTTTTTTAACGTTGGAGTATAGTTGACTTACACTGTTGTGTTCGTTTCAGGTGTACAGCATAACTATTCTTTTCTAATTCAGTTTCACTAGGCCATAGTCTGACACTGGGAGCAAAACAGAAGTAGAAGTTTCTTTGAAAGCTGTACCTGCTCTGTCCCAAAGCAGTTCTAGAACAGCCCCACTCCCTTGCCCTCCTAGACCCATTCAGTTCTTTTGGAAGGAGGTCAGGGAAGAAATTCATGAATAAAAAACAAGTCACTTTCACGTCCCTTCTCTTTTTTTTTTTTCCCCCCTAACTTATTTTTATTTTAAATCGGCTTTCTCTTTTCTTGAAGTGACCAATCTAGGGATGATGGATTGGAAACCAGGAGTGCCCTCCTTCTCCAATTCTCTTCAGTGCTCCTCCTCCCCTTCCTCCTCAATCCTTCTGCTTCCAGCTCCTCTTATCCTCCAAATTCTTCCATCGTTCCCAGTGTTTCTTCCATCTCCTTCTAATTCTCCTAATTCTTCTTTCTCCTTCTTCCATCTCTCTCTCCTTTCAACCCTCAGCCTACCTATCTAGTTTACTCATTTTTTTAGCGTAGAAATCAGATCTAGATTGTTTTTTCAGAATCCCAGAGCAGACTTAGAAAAAGCAGGCTAACATGGAACAAGGCCAGGTACCATCCATCTTTCCATTCCTGCCTCTGTGCTTTTTCTCCTGTTTTCTTGGGCCAGTTCCACTAGGAATTGTTGCAAACCCTACAGGAAACACATGGCACAGATGAAGCAGAGTCTTACAAAAATGCAAGCAGTTTGGCCACATCTATTAGGGAACAACCTCTCCTTAGAACCAGAAAAATAACTTTGCTTTTCAAGCCAACTCATTATAAGTAGACACCTATCCTTTTGTTTTCACTTTCAAATTCAGTTAAGTTAGTTATACTCGGATTTAACTGTTGGCAAAAAAAATAGGAAAAATGGCAAAAACAAAGATGGGGAAAAAATAAGTGACTACTATTTAAAGTATCATAAGACAGATAAAAAGTTTACCTAATAAAAAATCTTGCTTCTCATTATAGGAGACTGATCTGCTGGTTAAACTTAAGTTGAAGTACACAAATTTGTCAACATTCAACTTTTTTTTTTTTTTTTTTTTTTTTTTTTTTTTTTTTTGCGGTACACGGGCCTCTCACCGTTGTGGCCTCTCCCGTTGAGCAGCACAGGCTCCCGACGCGCAGGCTCAGCGGCCGTGGCTCACGGGCCTAGCCGCTCCGCGGCATGTGGGATCTTCCCGGACCGGGGCACGAACCCGCGTCCCCTGCATCGGCAGGCGGACCCTTAACCACTGCGCCACCAGGGAAGCCCCATTCAACTATTTTTGACCTACAAAAATGGGAATTTCATGTGGTTCAGTGTACTAGGTT
Source organism: Physeter macrocephalus (assembly GCF_002837175.3). Lineage (NCBI taxonomy): Eukaryota > Metazoa > Chordata > Mammalia > Artiodactyla > Physeteridae > Physeter > Physeter macrocephalus. Next base: position 29,414,046 of record NC_041231.1, read on the forward strand.
AGATTGTTATTTTGGCTTAACATGTCTCAGAGTCCTTCAGGTCCTGGAGGGCCCACAAGGTTTGAACCCTGGCTCCTATATTGAATCCATTAAGACTCCTCAGAATTGGAGTCTTTTTTGCTTATATTGTGGTGATGTGTAGCTCACGTGAAGGTGACAATTATAGGTTAACAGGTTAACTTGGATTGGTCTCCCAGAGTATTTGAATTGCGGCAGGAGACCAGGACTCCCCTGATGGGTCCAGTGGTTAAGATTCCACGCTTCCAATGCAGGGGGCTTGGGTACGATCCCTGGTCAGGGAATTAAGATCCCACCTGCCGGGCTTCCCTGGTGGCGCAGTGGTTGCGCGTCCGCCTGCCGATGCAGGGGAACCGGGTTCGCGCCCCGGTCCGGGAGGATCCCGCATGCCGCGGAGCGGCTGGGCCCGTGAGCCATGGCCGCTGGGCCTGCGCGTCCGGAGCCTGTGCTCCGCAACGGGAGAGGCCACAGCAGAGGGAGGCCCGCGTACCACAAAAAAAAAAAAAAGATCCCACCTGCCGCGTGGCAAAAAGAAAAAAAAAAAAATTGTAGCAGGAGAATCACAACCTTAACCCAAAGATGCACAACTCAAACAGCTGTGCTTTCAGAGATTATTGTGAAAATGGAGAGGGTCTCTCATGGGATCATATAATGTTGACGCGAAGTCAACCTTAAGTACTACTTTATACAAACCCTTCATTTTACAAATGAGAAAACAGAAATCTAGATACATCAGAAGCATCAGCAGCAGATCCCCATATGGTGGCTGGTCATGCCAGGTTTCTGGCGCTGCACTAACTTTTACTCGATTCCACCCACACCCTCCTGCCCATTTTCTAGTCCTTCTCACTGCCTTACTTCAACTCAGACTTTACCTCTGCCCAGCAGACGGAGTAGGAGGAAGGAGGAAGGAGAGGAAAAAATGGAGCCAATTTCTTCTCACTCTGTAATGAACAGCATCTCTAGGTGGTAAACTGAACACTGGCTACCACCTTCCCCAACAACCCCAAGTCTCCCAGAAATGTCAGAAAATATGTTTAAAATGAATTTGTACATAGCCATGCTCCCAAACCAGAAAAGAATGCTCAGTGGGTCATAAACTGTGAGGAGTCCCTGGAAGGTAGAAATTAGGTCAAATCAGATCGAGGAGTAAAACCAAAGCCCGATATGTACGTGGGAAAATTCATTCACGCTCTGCCGAATTCCACGTCACCTCCTCTTCTCCACCCGCAGCTGGATCTGCATCCCTCCCTCCCTGAAGCCTTTCTTGCCTTAGAAATGTTTTCACTGCCCTGTCCTGCATCCAGTTTTTCTCAACCTTTTTCTCATTATCACCCTCCTGAAGGAGCTTTTGAGTGTATTTTCCCCCCTAATCATTCCCCCATAAAATGTTAATACCACAGATATACCGTGTATCTTTGTATGTACTCTGTGTACACCTGTGTTTCTATATAAAAAAAGTAACAACTTTTTGCCCCTCAAGAACCAGTTTTTGCCCTTGGGGGTGATATTGCGCCCTTGAGAATGTACTTCTTACACCCCGAGGATCAAATAGCTTCTTTTAAGAAGAGAGGGTCTCCCTGACTCCTCTCAAGTCATGCAAGGGAGATGACCAATACTGCTTTATCTCTGGGCTGTGAACTCTGGGTGAACAGTCAAAATATCTGTGAACAGAATTCTTTTCTTTAAGTGGGTTAGGGGAAAGATTCAACAGCGGAAGAAACAAAGAGCCATGAAACATGGTTTAGATATGTTTCCTCCTTGTTTTATTTCTCCTTCTAGTGTCCCCAGGACACGCTTTGCAGAAATGACAACCTCTGGAGAGTTCACCGAATGCAGGTGTCAGCACAGAAGAAACGCACTGTGGTGGGCAGCCTCCGAGATGGCTCTCGGTATCCATGCCTTTGAGTAATCCCTTCTCCTCGAGTGTGGGCCAGGCCTGCTGACTCACTTCTAATACAAAGAATTTGGCAGAAGTCATGGAATGTTACTTCCAAAACTAGGTTATAAAAAGACTGGCTTCCATCTTGGATTCATTTTTCTTTCTTTCTTTCTTTTTGCAAAAAAAAAAAAGGCGAAACAGAACATTTAATGAATTTTTACTCCAAATCTTAACTAATAATGAAATGTTCATATTGGGCAATTGGGCAATACAGAGATGAGTTCTTCATAACAAATGCAATTAGAAATTAAGTATGATAGAAACCTATATATCAAATTAAAAATAGAATTTTCTGAAGTCTAACAGACACATAAGGAAAAAAAAAAGCAAAACTACCCCAAACATAGGCATAGAGCTCCATAAGATACATACTGTGTAGCCTCTAGTCAAGAACTAGAACATTACCAGCATTACAGAAGTTCCAAACAAATAAATGTAATTATTACAAATATTGATAAATGCCCTGAAGAAAGCAAATGAAGTATTGCAATTTCAAATAAGAGGAGCATCTCTGTTAGTGGGTAGAGACAGGTACATATCAACTTACTGAGAGGAGTGATGGACAAGGCAGGATGAGGAGCAGATAACACATGGTTTGAGAAGGTGATGTGTAGAGTGCTGCACAGATCTTCTAGAGTTGGACTTTGATAGAAGGAAGAGTACTTTCTTCATTGAATTAGGAAAGAAGAGGGAGAACATGGGCACAAGAAAGGATAGTTTCTAGGTTTGTGGTGAAACTTCCTATCTGATGACTCTTCTATGAGGCTGATTTAGTTTTTTGATTATGCATGTATAGGAGTCTAAATGTTTTAAAGAAAAAGGAGAAAGTAATTATGGTGTTATAATGGTCTCAGTATTGAGAAAGTCAGCCTATAAGGATGACTGGAGAGTCACGAGTGCCCAATTGAATTTAAGCACCATAGATTAAAAATACAATCACCTGATCTGCTTGAATATTTTTTCCCCCAGAGTTGTGGATCTTTGAAGGTAAACTTAAAGAGAAGATAGGTAGTAGGATTCATTCCGGTTTAGCATTTTGACTGGAGTATTATGGAAGGAAATAATGATGAGGAAGTTAAAGATTTTGCAAAGGACCACCAATAAATTGCAAAGGCAACCTATGGAATAGGAGAAAGTATTTGCAAATCAGATATATCTGATAAGGGGTAAATATCCAAAATATACAAAGAACTCATGCAACTCATAGCAAAAAAAAACCACAAAAAAAGAAAGTATCCATTTTAAAAATGCAGAGAGGAACTGAATTGACGTTTTCCCAAAGAAGATGTACAAACGGCCAATAGGTACATTATAAGGTTTTCAACATCACTAATCATCAGGGAAATGCAAATCAAAACCACAATGAGATACCTGTTAGAATGGCTATTATCAAAATGACAGACGATAACAAGAGCTGACAAGGTTGTGGAGAAACGAGAACTTTTTGCACCATTGGTGGGAATGTAGATTGGTGCAGCCACTGTAGAAAACAGTATGGGGGTTCCTCAAAAATTTTTAAATGTGTGGGGAGAGGTAGATTGGAAGATTGGGGTTGACACATACACACTACGATATATAATATAAATAACTAATAAGGACGTACTGTATAGTACAGGGAATGCTGCTTGATACTCTGTAATGGCCTATATGGGAAAAGAATCTAAAAAAAGTGGATATACGTACTTGTATAACAGATTCACTTTGCTGTACAACTGAAACTAACACAACATTGTAAATCAATTATACCCCAGTAAAAATTAAGTTAAAAATAAAATAAGTAAGTAAAATAAAAATAGAACTGCCATAGGATCCAGCAATCCCACTTCTTATCTGTGGGGTATATGTGCCAAGACCCCCAGTGGATGCCTGAAACCAAGCCCTATATATACAATATTTTTTCCTATACAAACACAGCTATAAGAAAATTTAATTTATAAATTAGGCATCACAAGGGATTAACGATAAGTGGACGTTCAGCATAAACCGTATCTTTTGCACAAGCTGTTTGGACTCAAGAGGTCATTCCTACCAGAGGATGGTGGAAACTCTCTTGAAATCTAGGATCCTAGATATCAGCGCACGTGCAGCCTGTAAACAGAGGCCTTGCACGCAGCACTTCAGACCAGAGTTCCTAGAGCAAAAGGGCTGCACCTGATACCTCAGCCAGCTGGCAGGCTGCAGGGAAGCACTGCGCATGACACCTCAATCCCAGATCGAGGCAGCGGGCCATGCTCAGAGAGGCTGCGCACAGCACTTCGAATCCTTTAGCAGCACGCCTGCACGTGCCCCACGAGAACCCCGCCCCCTTCTCCCTGTGGAGAATATAAAGCAGCCACGCCCATAGCTCGTCCTGCCCTGAAGAGCGTGTACTCTGGAGTACCGGCTGACGCTTCTCCATTTTTCCATCAGAGAAAAAAGCTTTCCATTGCTTCTAAACCGAGCTCGGTCTCGTTTTATTGGCTCCAAGGACTCTGGACAGAAGGACCCTTCTTGGGAATCAACTCCGGAGGGTCCATAACAAAAGTCCCCGACTTAATAAGGAAAGGAAAAAATGGTATGCTGAAGTTGCTAAGATCTCTGGTAAGAACGAATCTTCTCGGTGAAATTGTGAAGAAGGGGAAAGAAATTGGTGCTCGTTTTTCTGCTGCACCACAAACTGCAGAAGTTGTAGCCACGGTGTGTGATAAGTGCGTAGTTAACAGACGAAAGGCGTTAAATTTGTACGATAAGGTATTTTGAGAGAGAGAGAGACCACATTCACATAACTTTTATTACAGTATATTGTTATAATTGTTGGATTCATTTTCAGTCCCCGTATTACCCTCCCCTGCACTTCTGTCCTTGTATCTTAGTCCTGTCCTAGGGTACTGGCCCCTGGGGGTACTGTCCTCTGGCTAATGCCTTGATTGCAGCCTTATGAGAGACCCTGGGCAGAATCACCCAGCTAAACTGCTTCCAGATTCCTGACCCACACAAAGTGTAAGATAATACATGTTTGTTGTTTTAAGCCCCTAAGATTTGGGATAATTTGTTACAAGCAATAGATATGTAATACATCCTTTTTTTGCCTATGTTTTTTCCTTCCTTCAAGATTATTCATTATCATTTGTTGGCTAGTCTCCCTGTTCTGTAACAGTCAGGTGGCTTTTTCGTCTAGACAGATACTGGAGGTAGGTCTAAAAGCTTTACCAAACCCAAAATGAATACTAAAAATCAAATTAGAATTTCGTTTCCCATGATATTGTTGTGAAAGGAGTCATAAATTTGATGGAACGAAATGTGACTGGCTCAAATAGAGAAAGTAACCATACTCAGTTGTCCTTTTTCAGTTATGTTTTTTAAAGTTTGACGATATAAAAAGACTTTACGTATTCCACTCCCAAGAATTCAAACTTTATGTTTATTTAGATGGAGTCTGGGGAGCTCATTATCTTTGTGAGATTTCATATATATATGGCACAGGTTATGTTATATATAATACAGTATAAAATACATATATATGTTTTGCCTCAGTATGTATATGTATATTACTGCCATTACTTCTTTGCTATAATTGAAAGCAGTCTCTAGATTCTTTTTGAAGACTTATTAATATTCCTTCCCTCTCCTTCTCCCACCCTCAGAGGGAGTGAGCCTTGCAAACTTTCAGTCTTATGGGTTTATTATCGTTGTCTTCAACTCTTCAGTGCCTCTCTGTGTTGGAATAATAGCTTAAGGAAATTGATGTCAGTAAATTTGTTTTCATATCTCTGTAGTACAGAATATATATATTACATATGTGTATATATTTATATCTTTGTATATAATACAGTATAAAAAGATTGGAAGGGTAAGGGGAATGTTTACCAGCTCACAAGAACTACTTCTTTCCCAAAACAGTAGCAGCACCTTGACCTATAAATATGGAAAACTGTATTCAAAATAGCCCTCATCTGTTCATCAAAATAGGATGAGTGAGACCTCCCCATGGTTCTATTTTTGCCCAGTTCATATAATTTTATATTTTCCACACTCCAGTTTGATTGATTCATTCATCCATCAGATATCAAAAGGTAATAAGACTTTCTTTCTTTTAATTCATACTTTAATTTAATTCAGAATTGCCTCTCCCTTCAGTAACTCTAAATTAGTGAGTTCTTTCTTTGAGATGTTTTTAATATCCGTCTGATCTTGGGCCTGGTGGTAATGGACTGGTTTGATGGGTTAGTTAAGAACTTACTTTATTTTAAAAAATAGCCTATCAGAATATTCCTCTGATTAACAAGGAACCAGAAAAAATATATATATTTTTTGCAGAGAGTTTGGCAGATTGGCTCATTTTCATAAAATAGTTTGTGTAACAAAAGTGTGAAAGATGTCTCGTTTGTAAGCTGCTTTAATGAATTAAGATGGTAAAAGTACTCGGACCATAAAAGATGACATGTGGTGTCCCATGGATGACATGGGACATGACATGCGGTGTTCCATGTCATCCAGAGGCAGTGAGTGCGTCTAACACTGTGGGGGAGTGCTAATTACGAACGTGAGTTACGCCATGTGAGAGTGGGCATCTTCTTCATCTTTGACCTGCAGCTATAGGTTGGCAGGGGACCGCAAGTTTTGGAATTTTGCAGACCTGAGTCTGAAATCTGGCTACACCTCTTACTCTCAAGTTAATCCAGACCTTCTCGGCCTCAGTTTTTTGTCATCTTCAAAAAAGAAAGAAATAGTACCCTCTTCATATGGTTGTTGTATGTTTAAATGAGGTTAAGGAGCTAATGCTTAATTCTTAACCTGGGGTCTGTAAATGCATGACAGATGGCCAGGTCATTATGTGAATGGTGAACCTCAACTCTTTCTCCTAGAGAGATGACCTATCAGGCATGTTATCAAAACACAAATCAAAGAAATGAACTCTTCTGTTTCTGCTCCTCTCTTCAAGGCATTGTTTTTAAATCTTATGGAATTTCCCTTCTCGTAGGCCAAAAATGGTCAAATATTGGTTCATAGTGTCCACTCCATTGACAATTTTATATTCAAAAAGTTATATTTAGCTTAATCTTAGAACCATGAAAAATCTCAAGGGTAAAAATAAGTTGATGATAGTCTGCCCTGTAACGTAAGCCCATTAAAACACCTATATTTGGGCTTCCCTGGTGGCGCAGTGGTTGCGCGTCCGCCTGCCGATGCAGGGGAAGCGGGTCCGCGCCCCGGTCTGGGACTTCCCTGGTGGCGCAGTGGTTGCGCGTCCGCCTGCCGATGCAGGGGAAGCGGGTTCGCGCCCCGGTCTGGGAGGATCCCACGTGCCGCGGAGCGGCTGGGCCCGTGGGCCATGGCCGCTGGGCCTGCGCGTCCGGAGCCTGTGCTCCGCAACGGGAGAGGCCACAACAGAGGGAGGCCCGCATACCACAAAAAACAAAAACAAAAACAAAAACACACCTATATTTGTTTTTTTTTTTCAAGGCAAGGATAGGCACAGACTTAAAAAATATTCATTTAATTGTCTTTCTATCCTACTGACATGGTTGTCTGAACCTGATACACTGATAGGGTCCCTTCTCTAAATGTGCCTATTCAGACATTTAAGGTTGAAACTTTAGCGAATTTACTGACAGTTGATGTGTTGTAATCATTTTCGCTATAATTGATCTAAATGTTTGATTCAACTTTTATCGAGAAATTTAAAAACCTTCCTCATTACTTGATTGCCTTGTTGTTCCACGTACTCTCAAGGCCATCTTGACAAAATTCAGGCAATGAGGCCAAGAGATGATTTTCTGTGTTTAGAGTTCTGTTTGTTTTTTAAGAGTTTTCAAGTCCCTTGGCTTTGTTGTCGAAGCAAACAGCAAAGCAAATGTGTTGACAAATCAAGCAGATCTGTCATTTGTCTCTAGTCCATTGAGTAATCTAAACGTGGAAGCCCAAGCTCAGGGATAGAGCATTGGAACAGTCAGCAGAAATCTTGGCTTCCTGGCTTCCAGATGCCATGCCAGCTCATCTAGATATTCCTCATTTAAGGGGGGAGTTGGAGCATTACAGTCCTAAAAACCATTTAATGTGCTTTTATTATTTAAAATGCTTTATCTGTAGTATTAGACCCTCACAAAACCCTATGAAAATGTGTTTTATTTTTTAATCTTTTACCAATGAGGAAAATGAAGCCCCAAGAGTTGAAAGCAACTTACCCAAGTTCCGCCCCCAGCCTGTAAACCATAGGCTGAGTTTAGAGCAGTGGTTCTCAGCCAGGGATTTTATTCCCTCTTCCAGGGGACATGTGGCACTATCTGGAGATACTTTTGGTTGCTACCACTGGGGGAGGGTGCTCCTGGTGACTACTGGGTCAGGGCTGTTCAGTGTCCTACCATGTATGGGACAGTCCCCCACAGCAAAGAATTACCGGGCTCGAAATGTCAATGCAGGTATTGCCAAAGTTGAGAAACTCTGCCCTAGAGTCTCCAGAGCTTTGCAATAGAACTTTCTGCAATGATGGAAATGTTCTACTAAACACTTGAAAAGCGTGAATGAGGGACTTTTTGTTTAATTTTAAATCATTTAAATTTAAATAGCATATTTAAATATAGCTAGTGGCTAGTTTTTATATATAGTCCTAGCCACATATATCTAGTGGCTAGTTTTTTGGACATCGTAAGTCTTATGTTGCTTCCTGGCCTGTAGAATGTCATATAATAACAATTTCATAGGGTTGTCATAAGAACTGAGTGAGGTAAGTAAGTGTGCAATAGGATATTGACTGCTATTTTAGGAGTTAGGTAATACATCCATATATACATGCTAATTATACTATGAAATATGTGCATATATTATTTCTATATGCATACGCGCACACGTGAATGAAGCAGTTTCCGAAGAATGATCTCAAATAATAACGACATGTTTAGGTAGTCCACAAACTATTGCAATGCACCAACATGAAGTCTTCAATCCTGCTGAATCCCCCTGTGTCACTTCTTGCAACTGCAGCAGACGTTGGGAGCTCAAATATTAGAGAGTCCTTTCACCAGACCAGTGAATATCTGAACTTCAACAACTAAATGAACGGGTATTTATTGGCCGGAACCCTCCCTGCCCCCCACCACCAAGGCCAGATTTCCTTAGGTATCAGTACTTCAGTGTTGATAAATGTGGTTTGATCTTGAAAAGTACAGTTTATGTGAGCTTTCTGGAAGCACCTCTTTCAATGGCTTCTAGCCTGAAGGCCTAGCCCACTTTTGCTCTCTGAAGGTGCCTCTGGCAGACAGGCCGAATGGCCCACCAAGACTCTGCTGGCATGAGGACCCCAGTGGCTTGGTGGGCACGCTAATGACTGGGAACTTTGCAGCCGACAGCTGGGGCTGGATTCAGATTATTCTGCTGCTGGGGAGTAAAGTCACCCCTTAAATCTCAGGGTTTACACTTGCCTCTGAAGAGAATGCATGTACATACTTGATACTGGAGTAAGAACCGGTTAAATTCTTCTTCTATCAACATTCTAATGGTCTTTTAGCTTACTTTTCTTTGGAACAGGGATTGAACTCAAAGGAAAGGCATTTGGGACCAAAGAATATTCAGAATAAAAATAAACAGGATCATGGCCTTTCTTTTCCTCTCTTTCTTTGGGTTTCAACTTAAATACCATGTTTCTAGAGAGGCCCAACCCAACCAGCATACATATAAACAAGATTTCCCACCTTACTCTTAGGTTTGATTTTTATCGTATCTCCTAATTAACTTCCTTCAAAGCACTTTTGAGAATTAGCAATTATTTATTTGGAGATTTACCTACTTAGTTTCACTGTGTCTTCCTCACCAGACTGCAAACTCTCTGATGGAAGAGACCATCTCTCTCTTGTCTGCCGTAGTATCTTCATAACCCAGCATCATGTCTGGCATGTGTGTTTTTTGGATGAGTGGATACATGAACATAAAATTGAGTATAAATATCATTGATTACTCCTCTGGTAGGTATAACCTGTAAAAATTAGTCAAAAGGTACTTGTCTATTTTCCCAGGAATGAATGCTCCCAAATTATGTTATTCTTCCTGAGTCTGTGAGAACTTTGACTCAAGCATTTTCCAAAGAGAATGTGTCCCATTTCTTGATTTCAGGATGCAGGCACAGGGTCTCTGGAGATGAGGCCACCAGGGAGAGAATTATTCGAGCAATTACATAAGAAATGTAGATGCCAGGCCTGAGGTCCCCACAACCATTGTTTCCTGAGGACTCTACTTCTGACAAGAGCAAAAGAGAGGGTAATAGTTGCAGAGCACGACATCGCTCCCCAAAGTCCCTACTTGCACCCCCTTAGATACATAGGTGCTGTGACTTTCTTCCTTTCCACAAACACTTAGAATGAACCTACTCTGCACACGGATCAGAAGTCAGGATCGAGTTAGAAGAATACCAAGATGATAACGCCTAGGCTTTTAAATCCTACAAATTTGGGTTCAATTCCCAGGGTGGCCACTTAACTGGTGATCTTGGACAAGTTACACATCCTCTCGATGCCTGTGATCCCTTATCTGTAAACTGGGGTTTACATATTTACATAGCACATATTTCATACCATTGTGATAAAAAGTGAGATGTTCCCGATGAAGCGTTTAGGACAGAGCCTAGAACATAGGAAGCGCTCAATAAATGTTAACTGTCTGTGATGATATTAACACTTGGCTCCAGATTCTTTGACACTCCTCAAAGGTGGAGTTATGTCCCTTTCTCTTGAACCAACATGTCCTTATGACTGCTTTAACACAGAGTCCAGTGGAGGTGACACTTCCAAAGCTAGGTCACAAAAGACATCAGCTCTTCCTTGTTTACTAGAACCCTGACCCACCTTGGAAGAAGTCACACTTCCCTGAGGCCACCATGTTGAGGAGGGCATGCGGATGTGCTCTGGCCAACAGTCCCATCTAAATCCATTCTTCCAGTCACCCCCACTGAGCTGCTAGACCATCCCTCTGGGAAGTAGACCCTCCAGCTTCAGCTGTTCATGGCCCCAGATGTTCACGTCACCTCCAGCTGAGGCCCCAGACATGAGGCAGCTGACTCAAGCCATCCTACCTGTGCCCTGTCAGAATTCCCAATTCATAGACTCCAGGAGCACCATAGAGGATGGTCATTTCAAGTCACTAAGTTTTGGGATAATTTATTACCCAGCAACAGGTTATGGTACGCCACAATTACCATTTGTGTCAGTTATTAAAAACTCTTGTGATAGTTGTTAACATTTAAATAATAAATCATGATTATTAAATAATACATTTATTATTAAATAATCATAGTAATTTTCAGTAATTGATTAGATAAATATCATTCTTTTTTTTAAAACATCTTTATTGGAGTATAATTGCTTTACAATGGTGTGTTAGTTTCTGCTTTA
>NC_041231.1:29425795-29522392 GCF_002837175.3 Physeter macrocephalus
TTTTTATGGCTGAGTAATATTCCATTGTATATATGTGCCACATCTTCTTTATCCACTCATCTGTTGATGGACACTTAGGTTGCTTCCATGTCCTGGCTATTGTAAATAGAGCTGCAATGAACATTGGGGCGCATGTGTCTTTTTGAATTACGGTTTTCTCAGGGATATGCCCAGTAGTGGGATTGCTGAGACGTATGGTAGTTCTAGTTTTAGTTTTTTAAGGAACCTCCATACTGTTCTCCATAGTGGCTATATCAATTTACATTCCCACCAACAGTGCAAGAGTGTTCCCTTTTCTCCACACCCTCTCCAGGATTTATTGTTTCTAGATTTTTTGATGATGGCTATTCTGACTAGTGTGAGATGATATCTCATTGTAGTTTTGATTTGCATTTCTCTAATGATTAATGATGTTGAGCATTCTTTCATGTGTTTGTTGGCAATCTGTATATCTTCCCTGGAGAAATGTCTGTTTAAGGCCTTTTCCCATTTTTAAAATTTGAGTTGTCTTTTGTTGTTTAATTGTAAGAGTTTGTTATAGATTCTCAACATTAAACCTTTATCAGATATATGGTTTTTGTTTGTTTTTTGTTATTGAGCTGCATGAGTTGCTTGTAAATTTTGGAGATTAATCCTTTGTCAGTTGCTTCATTTGTAAATACTTTCTCCCATTCTGAGGGTTGTCTTTTGGTCTTGTTTATGGTATCTTTTGCTGTGCAAAAGCTTTTAAGTTTCGTTAGGTCCCATTTGTTTACTTTTGTTTTTATTTCCATTTCTCTAGGAGGTGGGTCAAAAAGGATCTTGCTGTGATTTATGTCATAGAGTGTTCTGCCAATGTTTTCCTCTAAGAGTTTGATAGTGTCTGGCCTTACATGTAGGTCTTTAACCCATTTTGAGTTTATTTTTTTGTGTGGTGTTAGGAGTGTTCTAATTTCATACTTTTACATGTAGCTGTCCAGTTTTCTCAGCACCACGTACTGAAGAGGCTGTCTTTTCTCCACTGTATATTCTTGCCTCCTTTATCAAAGGTAAGGTGACCATGCCACCTTGTATCATTCACTCTTCTGGTCAACAGTGCTGTGAAAGAAGTCTGGAACTGCTGTATCTTTTCTCTGAGACTTTGCTCCTGGCATCTGCTCCTCCTAGAGCTCTCTTCCAAGCTTATTGTGGCTCATTCTTACTCATCCTTTAAGATTTCAGCTCAGGTCTCACCACCTCCAGAAACCCACTCCTCATACCTTCTCCTCTGTGATCCTGCAAGGACCTCTAAGTTTCTCTTTGCACTTTACACACTGCATTTGCTACATGACATCACAAATTTCTGCAACCTCCTTAAGGGAAGGCACTGCCTTATTCAACATCGTTTCCCCAGGGCTTGCATTTACACAGGAAAAACAGTATCTGCTTGTGGTTTAGCACACATGTTCTGGAGCCAGGCTGCCTGAGTTTGAACCCTGGCTCAGCCGCCTACCTGCTGTGTGATCTTCTCCGAGGGCCTTAAAAATGCTGTGTCTCGTGTGTAGACTGCTTCATGGATCCTCCCTCTTTCATAAACTTCCTTACAATTTAAAGATTTTAAAAAGCAAGAAATAGAAAGCATTTGGATTAGCACTGGATATGTAGTAAGTCTTCCATTAATAACTAGGTATTGATTATAAACTATTTTATTGGTTTGGCTCCAGACAGAGGGTCAGCCCTGCCATTTCTTTTTATTCTGGTTCTGTTTGGAGTTTTTTCCTCTTAAATATTTCATCTGTTTTATTTGTGTTTATTTGTTTGTTCATTTGTTTGTTTAGCCTGCGATCTAGCAGTATTTCTCAAATCTAGCTGTATACTCTAGGCTCATCTGGGGTAGCCTGTTAGAAAATCCCAGGCACTCTTTCCAGTGATTCTGCAGCCAGAAGTAAGGCCAGGGAACCTGCAGCTTTAACAAGTTTACTAGGTGACTGATTCCAAGGAGGTGGCCCATGAACGGGTCAGGCATTTGGGAACACTGACCTAGGATTTCTAAACAATTTTAATTTCACTGCTTTATCTCCTAACTCCATTTCTTAAGAGAGCATCTCATATACACAGTTTTCCCTTCAAGCAGCAAACTGCAGACTGTTTAAAACAAACATCTAAATGCCATTTCATTCTCTTTTTTACAGGATGCCCTTTTCTCACCTCATTTTGTCCCCTTCACCAGCAGTTAGCATCTGACCCCGTCCTTGTTCACCAAAAGAGCTGGCCATTTGTAGTCAATGGATGAACAGCTGAAGGCTCCATTTAGGGGAGTAAAATTGCAAATAAGGGTGATAAATAAAGCTGTTCTTTAAAAGAGCCAGTCTCTTTGGCACATACTTTGCTTTCCTCCAAAGGGCGGGGGGGGGGGGGGGGACTGAGGCTTATTCATAAGGAAATGAATAAATGGTCAAAGAATCACTCCAGAGAGTCAGAAGCTAATCCTCTTTTGTTAACTGGGGGATGCTTTTCCCTATTTCATATTTGTTTATGAATGCCACAGCATGTATTCCAGAAACACCACCCCTGGAGAGAGTAGAGCTATAATTCTGACAGAATTATATTACCCAATCATCTAAATTCAGGATAAATTTTAGATAGAAAGGAGATAGCAGGAAACCAATCCTTAGAACACACCTGTGAGACCCTTTGAATAGTGCTTTGTGAATGAATGCCCTTTATCTCTCCCCCCAGCGTTGCTATCACAGTTTAACTGGCGCTAGCACAGCTGTTCACAGCTGCACACAAGATGCTTGCAAGAGCACAGTGTCAACCATTTGTCCTCGTGGGGTGCAGCTTAATTTATTTCCTTTGAGGATGGAGTCTGATATTGTGTTCTAGCAGGAATCTAATCAGCAGATCTAAAAGACATTCAGAGGTCAGATTTAAAGGATGAGATGAGTTCCCGTGTATGATTCTTCTCTTGGATATCTACCCCTGCCCCTCAAAATATATCCAGTGGAGAACTAATCTTGAGGGTCAGTTTGTTTTTAATAGACCTTAAGCAGGAAGTGAACTGTGGTGGAACAAATGTTCTCATTATTTGAGGGAGAACCATAGCCACACTCCACTTGTCAGCAGGGTCAGCTGATGCCAGAATGCTCTTCACAAGCCAATTCACGGCATTGTGACAAAGGAAATTTATTGAGCACCTACTACATGCTGAGCAAAAGTGTGGGGCTGGAAAAGGCAATAAAAAGTTTTCATTTCATTACAACGTAAGTTGCATGTCTTGCTCCTGAATGCCTTTAACATGCCTGGCACAGTTTAGATGTTCAGTAAATGTTGAATAAATGAATAAATACTGCACTCAGTAAATCAATCTCCTGAGCTAAGCCAGATAGATTTGTAGCAGCTGCCCAGAGGGCTATGCCTAAAAAAAGCTTCTGAGGCTGTATCCAAGCTCAGTGAGAAATGTGACCTGAATGATTAGCAGTGTCTATCAAGGGCAGGAGAGAGGTGAAATCAAGTGTGCCATATAATATATTCTGGGGCTAAACGTACGTGATATAGCTATTCATCCCCTCCCTCTCACCCTCTCTGCTTTTTTCCCCATAAACCTTTCCCTTCAATTTTTGAAGCAAGCTGAGCAGCTGCCAGGGTCTAATCAGAAGTATAAATCTTCTGCAGTCATGATCCCCATCTCTTCATTATTCCTCTTCTTCCCATCAGGAGAGAAGAGCTAATAGATTCTGGTTTGAGTGAATCAAAGAGATCACAGAAGGAAATTCCATCTCGCTACCACTGTGACTCTGCCTGGTTGGTACAAAATGAAAGACCAGGCAAAATGCAAAGTTCAAAAAGTTGAGAGATACAGAGTTTACATTTTCTTGATTTAATTTGTATACACAAGGTTCCCCTAATCCTTAGTGGGTGAGGATATAGGTGATGAGTATGCTGGCTTCATATGGATTCTCTGCTCCTCATGTGAAAAACCGCATGTGCCTTTTCTTGACTTCACACTTAAAAAAAAATTGTCCAGCATATCTTGTTAAATAGAAAAACTTTAAAACATAAAAATTTAAATCTCACACTCAGTTACTAGGCTGCTTTGTTAAAATTCGCTCTGTCAAAGCCAGAGGAGTTAAGTTTTGACACGACCTATTAGGAGAAGGTGTTGCAGAGCAACATACATTTTAAATGTTACCCCGACATTCATAAAAGATCCATCCAAATTTACCTGGAAGCCCTGGAGGATTACCTACCCTCCCAGTAATTTGGCAGAAAAGTTTCACTACAAGCCAACCAGTAGTTACTAAAGCCATGCAAATTTCCGAGATTGGTAGGCAAACAGGTCCAAAGATTTGCCAGCAAAACACAGCCCACTTTTTTCCTTATACACTTTATTTGGTTTGCATTTGTGAAAAGAAGTATGTATTGCTGTATAAATGGGAAAAAGAATTTATATGGATATAAGCAAAATACATGCAGATATTAAAAAATAAAGGCAATATTTCTAAAATGATATCTTTCTTTGATATGAGAAGGAACTAAACTAAAAAATTCAAAAGTGGATGTCTTTGAGCAGAATTGCAGTAACTTTATTCTTCTTTAAACTTAAGCAAGAAAAATGAGGGAGAGGTATATTAGAGTACGAACATAAGAGGAAATAATGAGGTTGATATGCAAATTGCATAACAAGTTATTCCTATAAAATTAATGTAAGTGATATAATATTTGATTTGATGAGGCTTCCCTTTTTCCTGGAAATCTTTGTTAGAGAAGTAAGCAGGGATAGAAGGAAAATCAGCTTCAAATATTAATATATCTAAATTCTATTCTCTGGGTTTTTTTTTTACTCTGAAACAAAAGGTAGAGATTCATATAATGGAGGAGAGATGATCCTGGGAAACATAAACAGGAGTAAATCAGATTTCGTCTCTGAATATATCTTTTTGAAAACTTTACAACTTCATTAATACATAACAAATATATAATCGATTATCTAATACACTAAAAATGTTGAATATTCATTAGACACAGTAGTAGACATTGGGAAATATATGATAAGTCATGCTGAAGTTGCTAATGATTTCGCTGACATTTTAAAAAATATCACTATATAAACATTGTTGCCAGTAGTCCACACCAGTGGAAGTATGGATTCCTTTAGCTATAAGCTGGAAACAGTGAAAAAAGGAACCTATAGAAATAGGACAGACTGGAAAGAAACTAAATTTGCCCAAAGCATCAGTCTCAAGATCTAATTAGTGCCCCCTGGAGACTAATTTTTCAATTAGAAATTGACTTCAATACTAAAGGTAAGAGAATAAATTTATAAAATGTGCTTCCACCCACGTTTTTTGCTTGAGGGTTCTAATTATAAGGAAATGCACCAAGAAAATAAGTCTATGAGAAATGAAAAAATCCTAGACAGACCAATTAGGATAAGAAAATAATTTGGGCTCCAAAACCTATGGAGTTTTAAAGACTTCAGCAGTTAATGGTTAAAGATGGGGGAAAAAATAAAGGATCTGTTGCATAAGCAACTCCAAGATATTCAGAGTGGGCCTCAGATGTTCTGGGTTGGTCTGGCTCCAGGATTACCACAGTGGATGATTAAATACCATTGTTGATACGGGAGAACAGTATACTGGAGTCTGGTTTGGGGTCCTCCTTGAGTTTTTCTTACTGTATGAAAAAAAGTAAGCAGGCCTCTGTGTCCTCCTGTTTCAGAGAGTTTGGATTGTAGGGCAGAAAGCAGAACTCACCTCAAGAGAACCCTTGCTGCTTGGCTTTTATTGTCAAAAGTCTGCTTATATATGTCTTAATTGAACTATAGTTGATTTACAATGTTGTGTTAGTTTCTGGTGTATAGCAAAGTGACTCATTTATACATATATGTATATATATATTCTTTTTCACGTTGTTTTCCATTATGGTTTATTACAGGGTATTGATTATAGTTCCCTGTGCTATACAATAGGACGTTGTTGTTTATCTATCCTATATATAATAGTTTGCATCTGCTAATCCCAAACTCCCAATCCAACCCTCCCCCAACCCCTTGGCAACCAAAAATCTGTTCTTTATGTCTGTGAGTCCGTTTCTGTTTTGTAGGTAAGTTCATTTGTGTCATATTATATTTTTGTAATACATTTTTATTGGAGTATAATTGCTTCACAATTCTGTGTTAATTCCTGTTGTACAACAAAGTGAATCAGCCATAGGAATACATATATCCCCATATCCCCTCTCTCTTGGGTCTCCTTCCCACCCTCCCTATCCCACCCATCTAGGTGGTCACAAAGCACTGAGCTGATCTCCCTGTCCTATGCGGCTGCCTCCCGCTAGTTATCTATTTTACATTTAGTAGTGTATATCTGTCCATGCTACTCTCTCACTTGGTCCCAGCTTACCCTTCCCCCTCCCCATGTCCTCAAGTCCATTCTCTACGTCTGCATTCCTGCCCTGCCACTAGGTTCATCAGTACCAATTTTTTTAGATTCCATATGTATGCGTTAGCATATGGTATTTGTTTTTCTCTTGACTTACTTCACTCTGTATGACAGACTCTAGGTCCATCCACCTCATGATGAATAACTCAATTTCATTTCTTTTTATGGCTGAGTAATATTCCATTGTATATATCTGCCACATCTTCTTTATCCATTCATCTGTCGATGGACACTTAGGTTGCTTTCATGTTCTGGCTATTGTAAATAGAGCTGCAATGAACGTTGTGGTACATGACTCTTTTTGAATTATGATTTTCTCCGGGTATTTGCCCAGTAGTGGGATTGCGGAGTCATATGTAGTTCTAGTTTTAGCTTTTTAAGAAACCTCCATACTGTTCTCCACAGTGGCTGTATCAATTTACATTCCCACCAACAGTGCAGGAGGGTTCCCTTTTCACCACACCCTCTCCAGCATTTATTGTTTCTAGATTTATTGATAATGGTCATTCGCACCAGTGTGAGGTGATACCTCATTGTTGCTTTGATTTGAATTTCTCTAATAATTAGTGACGTTGAGCATCTTTTCATGTGCCTTTTGGCCATGTGCCTTTTGGCCATCTGTATGTCTTCTTTGTGAAATGTCTATTTAGGTCTACCACCCATTTTTAATTGGGTTGTTTGTTTTTTTGATACTGAGCTGCATAAGCTGCTTGTATATTTTGGAGATTAATCCTTTGTCAGAATCCTTTGTCTGTTGTTTCATTTGCAAGTATTTTCTCCCATTCTGAGGGTTGTCTTTTTGTCTTGTTCATGGTTTCCTTTGCTGTGCAAAAGCTTTTAAGTTTCATTAGGTCCCATTTGTTTATTTTTGTTTTTATTTTCGTTACTCTAGGAGGTGGGTCAAAAAAGATCTTGCTGTGGTTTATGTCAAAGAGTGTTTTTACTGTGTTTTCCTCTAAGAGTTTTATGGTATCCGGTCTTAAATTTAGGTCTTTAATCCATTTATAGTTTATTTTTGTGTATGGTGTTAGGAAGTGTTCTAATTTCATTCTTTTACATGTAGCTGTCCAGTTTTCCCAGCACTGCTTATTGAAGAGGCTGTCTTTTCTCCACTGTATGTTCTTGCCTCCTTTGTTGTAAATTAGGTGACCATAGGTGCGTGGGTTTATCTCTGGGCTTTCTATCTTGTACCATTGATCTATATTTCTGTTTTTGTGCCAGTACCATACTGTCTTGATTACTGTAGCTTTGTAATATAGTTTGAAGTCAGCGAGCCTGTTTCCTCCGGCTCTTTTTCTTTCCCAGTATTCCTTTGGCTATTCAGGATGTTTTGTGTTTACATACAAATTGTAAAATTTTTTGTTCTAATTCTGTGAAGAATGCCATTGGTCGTTTTATCAAATGGCATCACATTGAATATGTAGATTGCTTTGGATAGTATAGTCATTTTCACAATGTTGATTCTTCCAGTCCAAGAACATGGTATATCTCTCCATCTGTTTGTGTCATCTTGATTTCTTTCATCAGTGATTTATAGTTTTCTGAGTACAGGTCTTTTTGCTTCCTTAGGTAGGTTTATTCCTAGGTATTTTATTCTTTTTGTTGTGATGGTAGTGGCATCTTTAGGATTTTCTGTGTAGAGTATCATGTCATCTGCAAACAGTGACAGCTCTACTTCTTCTTTTCCAATTTGTATTCCTTTTATTTCTTTTCCTTCTCTAATTGCCGTGGCTAGGACTTCCAAAACTATGTTGAATAAGGGTGGCGAAAGTGGACATCCTTGTCTTGTTCCTGATGTTAGTGGAAATGCTTTCACTTTTTCACCATTGAGTATGATGTTTGCTGTGCTTTTGTCATATATGGCCTTTATTATGTTGCACTAGGTTCCCTCTATGCCCAGTTTCTGGAGAGTTTTTATCATAAATGGGTGTTGAATTTTGTCAAAAGCTCTTTCTGCACCTATTGAGATGATCATATGGTTTTTATTCCTTAATTTGTTAATATGGTGTATCACATTGATTGATTTGTGTATATTGAAGAATCCTTGCCTTCCTGGGATAAATCCCACTTGATCATGGTGAATGATCCTTTTAATATGTTGTTGGATTCTGTTTGCTAGTATTTTGTTCAGGATTTTTACATCTGTGTTCATCAGTGATATTGGTCTATAATTTTCTTTTTTTGTGATACCTTTTTCTGGTTTTGGTATCAGGGGTGATGGTGGCTTCGTAGAACGAATTTGGGAGTGTTCCTCCCTCTGCAATTTTTTGGAAGAGTTTGAGAAGGATCGGTTTTAGCACTTCTGTAAATGTTTGATAGAATTCGCCTGTGAAGCCATCTGGTCCTGGACTTTTGTTTGTTGGAAGATTTTTTTTTTTTTTTTTTGTGCGGTACGCGGGCCTCTCACTGTTGTGGTCTCTCTTATTGTGGAGCACAGGCTCTGGATGCGCAGGCTCAGTGGCCATGCCTCACGGGCCCAGCCACTCTGCGGCATGTGGGATCTTCCCGGACCGGGGCACGAACCCGTATCCCCTGCATCGGCAGGCGGATTCTCAACCACTGTGCCACTAGGGAAGCCCCTGTTGGAAGGTTTTTAATTACAGTTTCAATTTCATTCCTCGTGATAGGTGTTTATATTTTCTAATTCTTCCTGGTTCAGTCTTGGAAAATTGTACCTTTTATTTCTTCCTGGTTCAGTCTTGGAAGGTTATACCTTTCTAAGAATTTGTCCATTTCTTCCAGGTTGTCCATTTTATTGGCAGAGTTGTTTGTAGTAGTCTCTTAAAATCCTTAGTATTTCTGTAGTGTCAGTTGTGATTTCTCCTTTTTCATTTCTAATTTTATTGATTTGCGTCCTCTCCTTTTTTTTCTTGATGAGTCTGGCTAAGGGTTTTTTATCAATTTTGTTTATCTTCTCAAAGAACCAGCTTTTAGTTTTATTGATCTTTGCTATTGTTTTCTTTGTTTCTATTTTACTTATTTCTGCTCTGATCTTTATGATTTCTTTCCTTCTACTGACTTGGGTTTTCTTTGTTCTTCTTTCTCTAGTTGCTTTAGGTGTAGGGTTAGATTGTTTATTTGAGATTTTATTTGTTTCTTGAGGTGAGATTGAATTACTATAGACTTCCCTGTTAGAACTGCTTTTGCTGCATCCCATAGGTTTTGGGTCATCATGTTTTCCTTGTCATTTTTTTCTGTGTATTTTTTATTTCTTCTTTGATTTCTTCAGTGATCTCTTGGTTATTTAGTAGAGCACTGTTTAGCCTCCATGTATTTGTGGTTTTTACAGTTTTTTTCCTGTAATTGATTTCCAGTCTAATAACATTGTGGTCAGAAAAGATGCTTGATACAATTTCAATTTTCTTAAATTTTCCGAGGCTTGATTTGTGACCAAAGATGTGATCTGTCCTGGAGAATGTTCTGTGTGCACTTGAGAAGAAAGTGTATTCTGCTACTTTTGGGTAGAATGTCCTATAAATATCAATTAAATCTGTCTGGTCTATTGTGTCATTTAAAGCTGTGTTTCCTTAATAATTTTCTGTCTGGATGATCTGTCCATTTGTGTAAGTGGGGTGTTAAAGTCCCGCACGATTATTGTGTCACTGTCGATTTCTCCTTACTTGGTTGTTAGCATTTGCCTTATGTTTTGAGGTGCTCCTGTGTTGGTGCATAAACATTTATAATTGTTATATCTTCTTCTTGGATTGATCCCTTGATCATCCCTGTTAGTCCAATGGTTCGGACTCGGAGCTCCCACTGCCAGAGCTTTGGCTCAACCCCTGGCTCCTGAACCAAGATCCCACAAGCTGTGTGGGGTGGCAAAAAAAAAAAAAAAAAGAAAGCAGAACAATAAAGAGTAAAAAATAAAATTAGACTCGGAAATTAACATGTTAGAAAGAATATAAATATAAAAATATAGATGAAACAACAACCAGAAGGTAAGACAGAACCACAATAGTAAAAAAGAGGAGAAAAAAAAAAAGGCAGAAAAGGCCTTGGCTGTGGGAGGCGGGGCTTAGGCAGGGGCCAGGTTTAGGCAGTGGGCGGGGCCTATGCTTAGTATCCACAGGGCTGGAAAAGGTCCTGGGGGGAGGTTGCGGGGCACGGGGTTGGGTGGGGGGCTTAGGCTCAACTCAACAGAAGGGGCCCAGGCTGCCTCTGGTCTCAGAGGGTGGGGGACCCGGCCTCGGAGCCCAGCTTCCCCGGCCTGAGTGGGCGGGGCAGACGCCCTCCACTCCTCTCCTGCTCCTCTGGTCCTGGAGGGCCCCTCCCGCCTCCCTCTCCTGTTCTCTCCTGGCTTGCCTCCTGTGCCCCCAGGACCAATGTGGCCTGGAGTGGGCCTCTGAGTGCATAGGACCTGTCCTGAGAGCCAGGAGGGCTTCCCAGGCTGATTGGGCAGGGGAAACACTGGGCGTGCTGCCCCCTGATCTGAGCCCCTGAGGGTCCCTCCAGGCATGGGAACCCCTCCCCCACCCAGCCCCACCCCTCAGGGGCACCGGTCCTGTCAGGCCTTCACTTCTCCTCCCCCCTCAGTCCCCCCACATCCTACCCAGTCGCTTGGGGGTTCCTCCTGTCTCCTTGGGCATCGAGGTCCCCCACCAGCATCCAGCAGGCACCCTAGTTGTGGGGAGATGCGAATTCCGTGTCTTCCCATGCCGCCATCTCGACTCCCCATTTGTGTCATATTTTAGATTCCCCACGTAAATGATATCATATGGTATTTGTCTTTCTTTTTCTGACTTTGCTTAATGTCATAATCTCTAGGTCCATCAATGTAGCTTAAAATAGCATTATTTCATTCTTTTTGTGGCTGAGTAGTGTTCCATTGTATATATGTGTACCACATCTCCTTTATGCATTCATCTGTCCATGGACATTTATGTTGTTTCCGTGTCTTGGCTATTGTAAATAGTGCTGCTATGAGCATGGGGGTTCATGTATCTTTTCAAATTATAGTTTTGTCAGGATATATGCCCAGGAGTGGGATTGATGGATCATATGGTAGTTCTATTTTTAGTTTTTTGAGGAACTGCCATACTGTTCTCCATAGTGACTGCGCCAATTTACATTCCCACCAACAGTGTAGGAGGGTTAAAAGTCTACTTATTGATTAGGCCACTATTATTTTGGGTTTCCGCTACCTGTAACAAACCTAATCCTTATTGAAATTGAAATACTTCTAACCTGAATGAACAGTAGTTCAGAGTAAAACTTAACTTGATTTTAGAGAAATAGTGTCATATCATTGGGTGGGCCAAAGGGTTCGTTCAGTTTTTTCCGTAAGATGGCTCTAGTAGCACCTAGGTGTTTTTAACTTCGTTTGAAACGATTTTGTCAGATTGTATGTGACACCTGTCGTATCAGCATGCATTTAAAAAAAGACTTATCAAAATTGGTGAATTTTTGTGTAGCCATTTTAATAGTGAAGATAGAACAAAGAAAGCAACATTTTCGGCATATTATCCTCATTTCAAGAAAGGTAAAAACGCAACTGAAACGCAAAAAAGATTTGTGCAGTATATGGAGAAGGTGCTATGACTAATCGAACGTGTCAAAAGCGGTTTGTGAAAGTTTTC
This sequence comes from Physeter macrocephalus, assembly GCF_002837175.3. Lineage (NCBI taxonomy): Eukaryota > Metazoa > Chordata > Mammalia > Artiodactyla > Physeteridae > Physeter > Physeter macrocephalus. Next base: position 29,437,773 of record NC_041231.1, read on the forward strand.
TGCTGGAGTTTTCTCTGTGGATGATGCTCCACGGTCGGGTAGACCAGTTGAAGTTGATAGCAATCAAATCGAGCCATTCACTGAGAACAGTCAACGGTATACCATGTGGGAGATAGCCGACATACTCAAAATATCCAAATCAAGCGCTGAAAATCATTTGCAATAGCTTGGTTATGTGAATCACTTTGATGTTTGGCATCCACATAAGTTAAGCAAAAAAAACCTTCTTGACTGTATTTTCGCATGTGGGACCGGGGCACGAACCCGTGTCCCCTGCATCGGCAGGCGAGCTCTCAACCACTGCGCCACCAGGGAAGCCCGAAAACATTCCTTTTTTAAAATAAATTGTGACAGGCGATGAAAAGTGGATACTGTACAACATTGTGGAATGGAAGAGTTCGTGGGGCAAGTGAAATGAACCACGACCAACCACACCGAAGGCCAGTCTTCATCCAAAGAAGGTGATGTTGTGTATATGATGGGATTGGAAGGGAGTCCTCTGTTATGAGGTCGTTCTGGAAAACCAAACAATTAATTCCAACAAGTACTGCTCCCAATTAGAGCAACGGAAAGCAGCACTTGACAAAAAGCGTCAGAATTAGTCAACAAAAAGCACAGAATCTTCCGTGAGGATAACGCAAGACCGCATGTTTCTTTGATGACCAGGCAAAAACTGTTACAGCTTGGCTGGGAAGTTCTGATTCATCTGCCATATTCACGAGACATTGCAACTTCGGATTTCCATTTATTTTGGTCTTTTCAAAATTCTCTTAATGTAAAAAACTTCCATTCTCTGGAAGACTGTAAAAGGCACCTGGAACATTCTTTGCTCAAAAAGATAAAAAGTTTTGGGAAGATGGAATTATACAATTGCCTGAAAAATGGCAGAAGGTAGTGGAACAAAAAATGAATACGTTTTTCAATAAAGTTCTTGGTGTAGGACTTCCCTGGTGGTCCAGTGGTAAAGAATCCACCTTACAATGCAGGTGACGTGGGTTGGATCCCTGCTCGGGGAACTGAGATCCCACATGCTGCGGGGTGACTAAGCCCATGCAGCACAACTACTGAGCTCACACACCTCAACTAGAGAGAGAAAACCCGCACACCACAACTAGAGAGAAGCCCATGTGCCACAACGGAAGGATCCTGCATGCCTGAACGAAGATCCCGCGTACTGCAGCTAAGACCCAATGCAGCCAAAACTAAATAAAATAAATAATATTAAAAAAATAATAAAGTTCTTGGTGAAAATGAAAAAAGTATCTTTTTACTGAAAAGCCGAAGGCACTTTTTGGCCAGCACAATATTTTTGCACAGCAGATTTTGGGGTGTAATACTCCTGCTCTACTGAATTTGGAAGAAGATACAGTTATCCTGGTGATGTTCTCAATGTTTTTAAAATTTTGGTGTGCATATGAGTCACCTGAGGGCTCATTAAAATAAAGATCGCCGGGCTCTACCCAGAATTTAATGCAGCGTTTGGGGTGGGAGTGAGAATTACATTTCTAACAAGTTCCCACGAGATGCTAATTCTGCTGGTCAGGGACCACACTTTTGAGGGCCACTGTTCTAGACTAATTCTCAAACTAGCCAAGGTAAAGGACAAGTTTTATTTTATTTTGTCTTATTTTAATATTCACTCTGTCCTAGACTGATGCTTTTGTAAAATACAATGAAAATCATTTACTAAAATTATGAAATAATAAAAAGGTATAAAAATACAAGCCTCATTTTAAAAATTATTATTTGGATTCAACATTTGTGGAGACATAAAATTACTCTGCCAATTCCTATAAAAATGTCTAATTGCTGACTCTCAATGTCTATACTTACCTCATGGACTGGTTACTGGAGGTTCACAGATAAGCCTGATCCATGGCCCACTATAGCACTCCTAGCCTGATTGAGTAGCCTGGGACTAGGGGCACTTTGTATGCTTCCTGTCTGAGAAATTTCTGCGGTAGAATCCAAAGGCTCCAAGCCTACGCCAGTATCTCCTATCCTCCCTAAAGAAGTTACCAGTGTTTTTTTTTGGCCATGTGACGGTTCAGTGGTATAGAGAGCTTCCTAGCATTGCTTCAGGTAGAGCATTATCAAGGAGCTTCCACTGATAAACTCTTAAAAAGAAGTTAACAGCAAACAATTCGTCATCATCATATCTTTCTTCTCTACTATAGGATGTGACCCCACCTTTAAAAACACTATTTCTCAATAGCTGGCAACCTATCTTTAGCACTTACTATGTGCTAGAAACAATGATAAATTGTTTATAACTAATATATGTGTTTTACATGCATTATATCATTTAAATTCTCAACAACCCCACAAGGCAGGTGCAATCATTACCCCCATTTTCAGTGGAGGAAAAAACAAAACAGTGAGGCCGGGCTTCCCTGGTGGCGCAGTGGTTGAGAGTCCGCCTGCCGATGCAGGGGACACGGGTTCGTGCCCCGGTCCGGGAAGATCCCACATGCCGCGGAGCCGCCGGGCCCGTGAGCCATGGCCGCTGAGCCTGCGCGTCCGGAGCCTGTGCTCCACAGTGGGAGAGGCCACAACAGTGAGAGGCCCGCATACGCAAAAAAACAAACAAACAAAAAAAAAAAAACAAACAAACAGTGAGGTCCAGGAAAGTGAAATAACTTGCATGAGATCATACATTGGGAAGTGGGCAGTTAAACCAGGTCCATGCTTTTGACCACCAGGTTTTATTCCTCATTTCACCCAAGATCTTTCCCTGCAGAAATGCAGGCCAGATCAAGATACCAGCTTTATACAAAGCGTCCTAGAGGCACCAGGAGACCCAGGTGTAAGTCTGGACTCTGCCTCTAAGTAGTTGAGGGCCTAGAAGAAGTCATTTTCCTCTTTGAGCATCACTGAGTTGTCATCCATAATTTGCTTCAAGAACTAATGTTCCTTGAGGGGTTAACAGACATTCTATGAAAAATGTGTTTGGTGTCAAATAAATTTAGGAAAGCTTGAATAAAATATTACCCTCTTTGAGATTCACATTGCTGGCAAATTAAAGACTCTGAAAGGTTTTATGGTGAAATGGTTCTGATTTTATTTAATATAGCATTTCCCAAAAGTCTTTGAATAGAGAAACCTATTTTTATACAACTAATATCTTAGGTTATTCATGGAACACAGTTCTGGAAACAATACCCTAGTTTTTCCTGTCCCCAAATTCTGTGAATCTGTGACTGGTATCGAAATAGAAATAGATACAGAATGGTATAGCAATAGAAATGGTATAGAATAGATAAAGAATAATATGGAAATAGAAAAAGAATGCCAATAATTATAGCAAAACCAGTAAGACCTAAACCTAATGATAGTCAGTGCTCTCATTAGCTGTGCATTGGATGGATTAGAAACCCAGATACTATTCTGTGCACTTCACGTATATTAGTTCATTTAATCCTTATTATAACCCTATTATAATAATTGTAAACACTGTTTATCCCCATTTTACAACTGAGGAGACTAAGGCCCTGAAAAGAGCAGTTATAGGTCTCTCAAACGAAACCATTTCTCAGAGACTCAGATTTTCCTGCATGCCCTAAGGAGAGTATCAAAAAAAGAAATAGAAGTGAGCCCATTGCTATTTTTTATTTTTTTGCCTGGTGTGCTTCATTTGCATATCAAAAGCCCTGTAATGTGACTGTAATCTGCCCTGTTTAATGTTTCTGACTTTCTTTTACTCTCCTTCTATCGAGCATGGTTCACAGTCATTACCCTCTTGATCAAGTTACAGACAAAAGCAGCCTTCAAATTAGGCCTATTAAGATTTGTTTTTAATGAGGAGATAATTCCTCTAACAGCACAAGCCAGATTCAACCGGGGTATGATTACACAATCAGGCTGTCTTGCCGAAAGGAAAAGAAAAGCAGACTTTTGCCTCTTCCTCGAATGATTTCAGCCAGTCTTGATTCACTTGATGCCACTTAAAAGCACAGAGCAAATGTAATATCTGGGACTTGTGAGTAATGAAATAATCACATAGCCTGTGCTCTGCTAGGACAGTGGGAAAGTTTCTATTTCAAGGATTGGAACTTCTTTGAAGGCAAATGTCCAGATTCGTAGTATTGGAAATCACAGGAGGGAAGATAAATGCTTTCTTTCTACGAGTCTAAGCTCTCTTGCTTTGTTGAATTCACTTGTGAGCCCTCTTTGTCTTTCAGGAATGAATACCCGTAAGACTTAAAGTAAAATGATTTGTTAATTAACCCCAACCTTTGGGGATCTTTCTGCATGCTTTTTATTTTTATTAAAATAATCTTCAACACATTTACTTTCTAAAATGTTCTTCCAACAAAATCATCTCTAGATATATTTATATCCTTTGCATACTCATAAGTCTTGCGTTAAGAAATCTTTATCTGTACTTTATTAATTACCTCAACCAATCATTTCTTTATATGTAAAATCCACCTAATACATCCATTCATCTGAAACTGTTTTACAATAATATGGGACAAGGAGAATGAACTTGGGCCATCGTGGACTCAGTATTCTGCAGTATTGGTCCAAAGGCTCTTTCATCTCTCATTGCAGCACTACCATGAAGAGATGTGATAAGCCTCCTTAAGGATGTAAAGTTGTTGGGCAACTTTAAATTGTTAAAGTTGTTTGCCCCAGTTGAACTTAGCATGACTGACAAGGAATAAATAGCTCTCGACAGCAGGCAGGGGATATAAAAGAATATTTTAGCAAGAGCAGTAGCTACTAACACTACATATGACTCTCCATGTAGAACAGGGTCCAGTCAAATGATTTATTCGTTCTGTATTAACACAGCAGAAACCAGCTTGTAACATTTGGGAGCTGAGTGAATGAATCATGAGAAATGAAATGGCCAAAATCAGGAGGCCAAGGTCTCACTTAATCTTGAATATCATCACCTGCCATTCCTACCTGACACCTGCACACGCTCTCAGACCCCTATGACTCAGTGTGGTCACTTGTACAAAGAAAGTCTTCAATTAACGTGGTCTCCTTTCAGTGCTGTAAATACCCCAGTTTTTCCCCCAATTACAGTCCTTTTCGTACACTATTCTTGATTTCTAAAATGCTCTTTACCCAAACATTTATATTGGTCCTTTCTCACATTCTTTTCTTTCTTAGCTCAAATAAATCACCCGAGAAGCTTTCCCTGAGCACGCTTTCTAAAGCACCTCTACCCAAACTCTGTTTTTCTCCATCTCTTCTCCTTGTTTATCTTCCAACATAACTCCTATTTGATTTATAGTTTTATTATTTTTGAACCTGTATTCCTTATCACTGTGTACGATCTTTGAGAGTAGAGAAAAATGTCCATTTTGTCCACTGCTGTATTGCCTACCCATAGAAAATATGATGAAATTGACATTTTATGTTTTGTTTGCTCAGAAGAATGTATTTTCTTGCTCATTTCTCATTGTTCATTTTGATTTTCATTTCCTAACATAAATGTCCTTCACTGGAGGCAAAAGTTGAGATTTATGTCTATCCCAATTCCATCCTTTAATAAATTCCTTCATCTCCCTTCCCTTGTACATTTTGAATGTGATTTTACCTAGTCCCTCTCAATGAGTGTTCGAGGTAAAGATGTTGGAGAACTCTCTCCTTGGAGACTTCACTTTATATTTCTCCCAGATGAACTTACTGCCTCACAAAAGGGCTCTTTGTCTTTTGAATTTAACCGGCTCTTTGTTTGGGCTGGTATCCAGCAGCCCAGGAGTAAAATGTCAGTGCTCTCTATTTAATCAGTGTTTTATTCTTGGCTTGTATTTCAACAGGGGGGATGAAACAGCAATTTGAATGTTGCTGATATATTTTTTGACCCTTTTAAATTCCCGATCTATATTATGTGAATCTCAATAATTTCTAATTTATTTTCAACATGTACAAATTCCTTGGAGAAATGTGCTATTCTTTTGCTAAAAGACATAACAGCTGTGCTGACACTGTACCAAAACCAAGACTTATCCTCACCGAACCAAAGAGGTCATTTTATGACATTCCGCTTTTTTTCTTTCTCATCATAATTGCCAAACTTTGTATTGTCTGTTTGTAGAGCAGTGGTTCTCAAAGTTCCTTTTCTGGAATCCTAATCTGTAGTGATATTTTGCTCCCCATCCCCCAAATAGTTTCAGGGAGCCAGGAGTTTGAGAAACCAAGTATTAGCATATTAACAGTCTGAGACCTGTTAGAAAAATCAACTGCTTTAGTTTGGTTTACCTTTTAGCGGTTTGTCAATGTATTTGACCATAGCGATGGTACACAAACAGCAGTCCCAGACCACCTGGGAATTTGTGAGAAATGCAACATCTCGGGCCCCATCCCAGACCTACAGACTCCCAAGCCCCAGAACAGAGAGGAGGCTGAGCAATCTGTGATTTCTCAAGCCCTCCAAGTAAACTTGACATTTGGTCGACGTGCAAACCACTGGACCATGGAGGTCTTGTATTGGGACCACCTTCTAATGTCCTGAAGGTATGTATTCAGAACACCAAGGAAAGTATTCAGTAGGTCTGGGGTGTGGTCTGAGAGTCTGCATTTCTCACAGGTTGCCAGGTGACGTTGATACTGCAGATCTGCAAAGTATACTTTGAGTAGCAGGGCCACAAGACACTTCCGAAAGAGCTAGAGCAGGCATGGCTGACATGCATGGGGAAGAATATTTGAATAGGTTCTTACAGTGGAAATTATGGGCAAACTGTCTCCTGTCGCCCACCTGACCAGCCCTCCTCCGGCCATCCATGAACCTCTGTCGGAAGATAAATAGAAATGGCAGCATGATGCTCTTCACCTGGCTACCTACCACACCAGGTTTGCAAAGACAGACACATGGCAAAGGAAGAGGTGAGACCAGAGATCTTTGAGCATGGGAATTTTTTTGAACTTACAAGTAAAACATGAATAGCTCTGTGGTTCTGGGAAGCTTAGATAGCCGCCATGAAACTCAGTTTTCTCACCAGTTGGAAATATTAATAGCACCTGTGTTAGCAGTGGTAATGACAGTATGACATGCTCGTAAAATGCTTACACTGTGGCATAAAGTACTTAATAAGTGATAATGATGATTATGATGTGATGATGGTTATGATGGTGGCCCCACATGAAATGGAAACATCCTGAAGTCAGCCTCATAATTTGATGGAAAAAAGAATGTGGAAGCGAAGATCAGGTCATTGTATTTTCCCTCCATGACTAGGGAATGCAAACTATATATTTTCACTTTGATTCTCTTCTCACAGCTCCAAGTGTCTAAACCACCTACCTAGAAATCCACCATTATTAATTCTGGGGTTTGTGAGTAGTGGAATTGCTGCTGATCTTGATTTCCTTCTTTCTAGTGTGAATGGAATAAAAATAGTCTAGTATAAGGTTTAAAACCTTCCCGCATCTCAGAATATGCCAATGAAGGTTTAGTATTTGCCTGAGATCTAGGACTTTGGTTGTGTGGATCTAGGCAATGGGTAAGGCAGCCACGTGGTAAGAGGTTACCTGGATCTAGATGGGAAAGGCCGGAGAACCACTTGGGGAGAACTAAGTCAGCGGACACTAAAGCATGAGCAGGGAGAAGAGACAAGCAAGCCAGCGCACTTGCGGCCGAGTTTGAGAGAGAAGAGAGATTGTGAAAGAGCAACTGTTTAGACGAGAGAAATGAATCGTTGGTTGAAGAGGGATGACTTTGATTATAAAAAAATAGGAAGATCGTTTCAGGGGTCATGAACTACATTTCCTGTCCCCATATCTCTTAGGAAAGTTTTGGGAGAGAGCTAAATTTATTTTCATCGATTTTTGGATGTCAGACTTGTGACTCTGTTGTCTGTGACGCCAGGTTGAGACTGACTTGGAGGTAATTTGGTAATTACTTAAGTAACATGTTTCCATAGTTCATAAACATAAGTATTTATTATTGATACGCTGTTGGTGGGAAAGAATAATACCTCTCTCTGGCTCTCTTTCTCTCTGTCTCTCTCTCTCTCTGTGTCTCTCTCCCCCCTGACCCTGGCCTCTGACTCTTTCTTAGTAAAGAAACTGTCTCTAAATTTTGAACACCAAGACTTGTCTCAATTAGTGATTCTCAGTTGGGGGCTATTTTGGGACATGGGTCAAGCTCTGAAGACGATGTTGGTCATCACAGTTGGGCTTGTGTTACTAGCGTCTACTGGGTAGAGGCCAGGGACGCTGCTGAACATCCTACAATCACAGCGTAGCCCCCACCATAACAAAGAATCGTCTGGTGTAAATGTTAATTGCGCCAAGCTTGAGAAACTCTTGATTAAATTATTAGACACTTTCCTTCCTCAATTCCAACTTCCAGTGTGTGATTTGAATAATTCCTCTGATGATAATTTAAATTATAATTTAATTTATTAAATTTACATAATTTACAGTCCAATAATAATAATTATAGGGGAAAGCCATTCTATATAGCACATAAGAAAATGAACGATTCTTTGGAAACTTCCATCTTATTATCTGTCAAAGGAAATATCCTTAATAAACTACAGATTTTCTCTGGAGACTCCTACTATGATAATAGACTCAGTTAACCAATAAATAAAATGTTCAATTCTGCAACAATTACTTTTGAGATTTTCATGCCAGTAACAAAATGTATGATGACTTTTAACTGATTTGCATAGCTAGTGATTTCCATGAAACCACCATCTTGGAGAAGCTATTGCCAAGTGTTTGAAGAGGCAGTGAGGCCAAATGGAGAGGGCCTCGTCTGGTCCTCCTGACCTTAGTTCTAGGTCCAGCTGTGCCACCAGCCATGTCACGTCCTTGGGCAATCTGCAACACTTCTCTAAAACTTGAAAGCCTCTTCTGCAAAATTAGCAGGAATTGGATTAAGTTCCCTTTAAGGTCTTTTCTGGTTCACTCTGAACTCTGATTGAGATTCTTTTCCTCCATGAGAAATAATGCCTTTTAGTTGACCTTTGAAGGAGAGTTAAATGAAGTTCAGGTCAGCCTCAAGCTCAACGAAGTGTTTGTGTTATTTCTAAAAAAATAAGGAAAGTAAGGAGGAGAATATGGCAAGTTGCCACTGTTAAAGCGACTATGTCTAAATGGAAATTTAGCATTTTTCCCTACTAAGACGAATCTGTATCCAAACAGAATTTGAAAAATAGTAAAAAAAAAAAAAAAAAAAAGTCGCTTCCCACAGAAAACAATGAATTAAAACGAACATCTGTTAGAGGTTTTTTTTCAAGTCAGGCCAATACCATATTAAACCACGGCTGGTCCTTGCTCACTACCCTTAGTCTCTCTCCTTCAAAAATAAGTAAAATAAAATATTTTTTTTAAAAACAGCATAAAAACAATTTGCATTGACTTCACTGTAACAGAATGTAAACCAAAACACATCTTTGAAGTTCCCGGCACAGATGGCAGGTCCCAGCTCTCCCATGGTAGATGCTAAGCAGAAAAGTGACTGAGCTACAGGAAGTTGAAGAGACCACAAATATCTAACACCATAGAAATGGCCCAGAACTGCCACTGACAAACATGAAATGTATTAAACCGATGCATCTCTCTGAAGCAGTCCGTTCCTGGGCCTTCTGAAGGAAGCCCTTCTTTTAATTTGAACTTGTCTGTAGATGCTTACATTGTCAGCACTAGGACATGCTGTCCTGAGCCCCGTGTTTTAGTGGGAGAGATGAATTTGTGCTGCTTTGTTGATATCTACCACCTGGTTCCCATGGTGACTTGTAGCAGGCTTTTGTAAGAAAGCTTCCTGGAGTCTGGAGTCACGGTGAGCAAACTGTTTTGACCTCAACACATAGAAATACATTTTACATCATTACCCAGTACAAACGTGTGTGCGCACACACACATATACACACACACACAAAGTTCCCCAAAGTACCAAAGATTCTCTGATATCTCTTGTGTTTGGGCCTATATACCAGTTCTTTCTGCCCAGACCGCTATTTGTACTCCACTCTCTTGTTCTGTTACTTGTCTAGATGATGCCTACTTGTCACTCAGACTGAGAAATGTACCCTACACTGGGTTTCCTGTCTTTGGTCCCTTTACAACAGTAACACAAGCTAGATAAGCACATACAGAAAAGGTGAGAAAACCATGAAAGAACTGAATCTTAAATGGCCTGATTTATCTCAGAGCATCACAGAATTTTTATGCAAAAGGGCACCATAAAAATGATTAAGAGCAGCAGTTGCCAACTAATGTTCCTTATGTATCAGTGAAGGCCACAATTTGTGGCTAAGTACTGTGGTTCAGTATTATAGAAAGCTCAGGGGAAAACTGTCCACTTATTTTTTGATTAAGACTGAATAAGCAAATAAAATCCCAAGTTTTTTATATGACTGATTATAAAAAATAGGAAGATCATTGATTGTTACTTCAACAAGTGTTTGCTTTTTTTTTTTAAATTTTTTAAATTTATTTTTGGCTGCATTGGGTTTTCATTGCAGTGTGCAGGCTTTTCATTGCAGTGACGCAGGCGGACGCGCAACCACTGCGCCACCAGGGAAGCCCGCAGTGACCTATCTTGTTGTGGAGCAAAGGCTCTAGGCTCGCGGGCTTCAGTAGTTGTGGCTCAGGGACTGTAGAGCGCAGGCTCAGTAGTTGTGGCGTACGGGCTTAATTGCTCTGTGTCATGTGGGATCTTCCGGGACCAGGGCTCAAACCCGCAATGTTCCCTGCATTGGCAGGCGGATTCTTATCCACTGCGCCACCAGGGAAGTCCCTGTTGCTTTTTTAAAAAAGTCTCTCAAATCGTGGGAGAATTAATTTTTTAAAGTTCTTGGTGGTCTAGGCCTTTTTGGAGAGTCACTGATTTAGCCCAATCCCTTAAATTTTACAAATCTGGAAACGGAGCTCCAGAGAGGGTAAGTGACCTTCCAAAGCCCATCCAGCATATAAAGGCACACTTAGGATGAATGATCACATCCTAAAACACAGAATTTCCCTCTAAAGGCATAGTTTATCTCATCAATACGTTAAGGAGATAATGCATAATCCAGAATCTCTGTCAACAGTCGAGTATAACGCTCCAGCAAACATAAATCAAGATCTGTTGTATTCAAAACTGTGCAAGATTCATCAGAAACCACAAAGGTGAGTTCTCCACAATCCTTGACTTCAGGACCTTAGATTTAATAGCACTTACCTTCGTTCTCTTGTTTAACCCTCACAACAGTTCTATCGGGGTAAATGCCACATTATTCCCATTTTGTAGATGAGAAAGTCCTATTGCTGGTAACCTGCAAAACAGTGATTCAGAGTCTGATACCTTTGTTGCTGCCATATATTGCACAGGTATTTTAAGAATTCAGAGAAAGAAAAGATTAATTCTGGTTGGGAGATTTGTGTAAGGCTTCTTGGAGAATGTGGAATTTTTAAAATTAAAGTATGGTTGATTTAGGATGTTTTGTTACTTTCAGGTGTACAGCAAAGTGATTCACTTATTCAGATTCTTTTATATATATATATATATATATTCTTTTTCAGAATCCTTCCCATATAGGTCATGACAAGATATTGAGTATAGTTGCTTGTGCTATACAGTAAATCCTTGTTGTTTATCTGTTTTATATATAGTAATTTGTATCTGTTAATCCCAAACTCCTGATTTATCCCTACCCACCTTTCCTCTTTGGTAACCATAAGTTTGTTTCCTATGTCTGTGAGTTTTTTTCTGTTTTGTAAATAAGTTCATTTGTATCACTTTTTAAGGAGGATGTGGAATTTGAAGCATGTGATAGATTTCAATAAAAAGGGATTCAACACAAAGAGTGTCCAAGGCAGAGGGAACCAAAGAGCAAGAGAAGAAAAATGCAAAGAAAATTCTAGACCGAGTACTTGGAGGATAGTCAGGTTATAGAGGACCTTGAATGCCCTTCCAGGACTTCAGCGATTCCCAAGAGGTGTTCCACAGAGCACAGTGTCTGAAGGCTGTTAATGGGGGTTAAACATGGTGTTGGATGACCAAACGGGTCTGGGAAATACTGGATTAAAAAGGTTCGACAGATTCTTTACTGTAGAACTGCCCAGAGTCTTGAATAGGCTAATGTAAATTATGCACATCCAAGAAGAGGGTAAAATTCACAGCATTTCCCAGATTTATTCCATCACAGAATATCCAAAGCAGCTGACAGATTACTGAACCTTAGGAAAATTGATCTGACAGTAGTGGGAAAGGCTTCCTAAGAGGGAAGATGAGATGTAGATGAGACCAGATAGGAGGCCAGGGTAAGAATCATGATTACCTGAAGGTGAGGGTGAGTCCTGGACCTGGGAATAAAAATTCACAAATCAATGTATACTCTAAAACAAATTGGTAACTACTAAGTAATATTGGACACAGATGGGGTTTTAGATGGCTTTAAGGAATTACAATTCATTTTATATGCTATAATAGCAACGTGGTTATTGCTTTAAAAAAAACCTTTATATGTTAGATACGTACTGAAATATTCATGGATGAAATAATTTACTTTAAAAGAATACAGTTTTTAGAAAGGATTAGATGAAACCAGAATGGCAAGATGTTTATAAGTTTGATGAATTATATTCTTTTCTTGGCTTTTGTGCATGTTTGCATATTTCCATCATAAAAAGTTAAAAATAAAATCAATGTGAGAGACATTGAAAAGGTATATTCTGCACCATCTTAGGTTGGGTTCCCTGGGAAACTGGCTCAGAGGTGGAGATTTGCATGCAGGGCTCTTGCGAGTAAGCCCTGTGGCAGATTGCAGAAAGTTGAACTGGGCTTAGGGAGATGCTGAAATGCGCTTTAGTCACAAGGAAGGTCTCAGTAGCTCCCAGCTGGAATGGCCCCTCGGGTCACGTGATGTCAGAGGACCATGGCTTTCTGCATCTCTCCCTGCCCTCTCATCCAGATACACAAAATGACCTGTCTTTGGATTGTGAGCTGTGTCCAGAGAATAGGCATGACCTAGGACAAGACACTAATTGTATCACCTCATTCCAGTCAGAATGGCCATCATCAGAAAGTCTACAGACAATAAATGCTGGAGAGGGTGTGGAGAGAAGGGAACCCTCCTACACTGTTGGTGGGAATGTAAATTGGTACAGGCACTATGGAGAAGAGAATGGAGGTTCCTGAAAAAACTAAAAATAGAGCTACCATATGATCCAGCAGTCCCACTCCTAGGCATATACCCGGAGAAAACCATACTTCAAAAAGATACATGCACCCCAGTATTCATTGCAGCACTATTTACAATAGGCAGGACATGGAAGCAACCTAAGTGTCTATCAACAGAGGAATAGATAAAGAAGGTGTTGTACATATATACAATGGAATATTACTCAACCATCAAAAAGAATGAAATAATGCCATTTGCAGCAACATGGATAGACCTAGAGATTATCATACTGAAGTGAGTCAGGCAGAGAAAGACAAATATCATAGGATATCATTCATATGTGGAATCTAATTTTTTTTTAATGATATAAACTTATTTACAAAACAGAAACAGACTCACAGATTTCTAAAACAAACTTATGGTTACCAAAGGGGAAAGGTGGGGAGGGAGGGATAAATTAGGAGTTTGGGATTAACATATACACACTACTATATATAAATTAGCCAACAAGGACCTACTGTATAGGACAGGGAACTCTATTCAGTATTCTGTAATAACCTATATGGGAAAAGAATCTGAAAAAAGAATGAATATATGTATATGTATAACTGAATTACTTTGCTGTATACCTGAAACACAATCAACTATACTCCAATAAATTTTTTTTTTAAAAAGACACTGTTTGGCTGACAATTCCCAGAGAGAGGGACTCCAGTAGGTGCTGAGCTTTCAGCAACTGAGGTAATAAGAACCTCAGTCCTTATCCAGGAAATCTGGGCAGCTTACCCTGGCACCCATCACACTCTCCATTTCTTTGTCCTTCAACATTTACAGTGATGACATGTTTCTCCCATGTCGTATGCAGTTGATGATTGTGTCTGTGTTTTGTTTTGTTGGCTATTATGAAAGAGTGGTGTATTTGCATAAAGAGAGCATGTGTTGACAAGAAATAGATCTATTGCTTTAAATTCATCTTGCAAGTGGTTTTCATTGAAATAGCAGGAAACTAATGTCGTTTTAAAACTTTATTAAAATCATCTGGATATACTCAGCCTAATAAAAACAGAGTACATGGCTGCTGGACTTCCTGTAGCTTTAGATATGGAGCAAAAAGAGGCTTAAGTGATAACCTACATTTGAAATTGTGTAGAAAGATATGTTATTGGCCTAAGAAAATATGTCCCTTATGAAGTAGATTCTAATGTCGTTTTAAAACTTTATTAAAATCATCTGGATATACTCAGCCTAATAAAAACAGAGTACATGGCTGCTGGACTTCCTGTAGCTTTAGATATGGAGCAAAAAGAGGCTTAAGTGATAACCTACATTTGAAATTGTGTAGAAAGATATGTTATTGGCCTAAGAAAATATGTCCCTTATGAAGTACACAACTAGCATCCCTGCTCCATTTCTGTTGCATGACTTTTTAGTGTCTCTGGCATTCAGTCCTACTTGGCTTCTTTGTTCTCTGTGTGTTTATATACATCAGTGCTGTTTTACTGAGGCTGCTGCCTTGTCTTGTTCGGTCTAAGACATTTCATTTCTCCACTTAAGAAAGGTCAATTCTGAAGTGAACCTTTAGAAAGAGCTGTATCACCCTAAGCTGCAGAATCATTTCAATTTTCTCTTCCAAAGAGGCAAGTTGACCCTTCATCATAATTGAATTCTATTTAATCTAGCTATTTTCATGATTAATTACAAATGGGAACTCTGGTCGGGATGGGGCAGCCATGTTTAATGAGGTCACTCAGGTGGCCGGGCCACTTTCTAGGGCATTGTGCTCTTTTACTAACTTTTGGCAAAAAAGCGTCAAATAACTTGCGCCCTGTGGTTGAGTTATTTTAGAAAAGATGCCACCAGTGTTCATTAAGGATGTAGATGACTATAAATTCACATAAACACATGCCTTCCCCCTATCCAAATCCATCATGCAACCGCGATTACATTTGATTCTAGGGCTTTGAAATGCAAAGGAAAACACTGAACGCTGTGAGGTAAAACTCTTCTGCAATGGGGAACTAGGATGAAGTCTTGAATAGCATTACTCCAGCCAACATACACAAGCTTAACATTACTTTTTGAACCTATGGCCATGTGCATTAAAGATGAATATTTTGCCTGTGAAAAATTAATGTCCCAGAGCCCTTGCAACCATTGTTTCTTTGTGAAATGGAGTATGCAAAATGTCTTTTAAAAAGGCAACCTTTTGGTGAATAGATTGCTTCTCCTCTTCCAGTTTGTGCTACTAGTTGGAAAGGCCCCTAAAGGAGCATCAAACAAATGAGCCAATAGTTATGAAAGAGCCTGAGACCAGAGTCACAGAAACCTGGAGATGGATGGAACCAGTGAGCGAGACCAATTTTCGTCCTTGTGTGAAAAAAATAAAATGTCTCTTTCTCCTCTTTCATTTTCTTGATCTTTTAAAAATGTAAAGGCTCTGCTTTTTTTGTTGGTTAACAGATCGAGGTTTAAACAAAGAAGGCTCCTTTGGAAGGCCCAAGTAAGAAGTGCCAAGCTGAAGAGGACGGAGCTGGCCTGGGGGCTCTGTGAGTTATCAGGTAAATGTTATGTCTGGAGTAGAAACTAAGATAACCAAGCCTCGAGGGGCCTTGGATCAATTTAATTTTGATAAATGACCAGTTTGGTAAATATTATTTACATTACTCCACAAGTCAGGTCTGTTTCTGTTCCATTCAAGTTTGAAGAACCCACATCATCGGCTGTGGAAATAGCTTCTCAAGTAATCCCCACGGGCCAGCTTTCCCCACTGTTAACTCACAATTAGAAGGATAATTAGTAATGAGGGTGCTTGGCTTTTGAACTAAAAATGAAAACATGAGCAGGCAGCTCAGTAATCTAGATTTGAAGCAATTCTTGAACCACGAGACCTCCATATTCCCAGCAGTCTACAAAGGTCGTGGCATTATTACTTATAAATTTTTGTATCTGCTTTAAAAAAATGACATTCTTAAAAATCACAGGATTTAAAAAGAAAAAATTTTTCAAGGTAGTCCTATCCCTTTAACACGCTATTTTTATTTATCTGCATTTTCCTCCACTCTTTATCTATATGTTATACGTTTGAGTCATTCACTCCTTCATTCTGCAAGTGTTTATTAAGCACTTAATCTGTATCAGTGGTTTAGGCCAGAGATCAACAAATATTTTCTATATTGAGCCACACAGTAATAAATTTAGGTTTTGAGGGCCACCCAGTCTCTGTCACAACTACTCAAGTCAGGTGTTGTAGGGCAAAAGTGGCCAAAGACAATGTGTAAACAAATAGGTCTGGTGGTGTTCCAATAAAACTTTATTTACAAAACAGGCAGTAAGTCGGATTTGGCCAGCTGGCCACAGTTTGCCAAACTCTGCCATAAGACGATGGTGTCCAAGAGACCAACAAAATAGACAAAGTCCCATTAAACAAACACTGTAATTGGGGGAGGCAAATAATAAATAGCAAACAAATGCTTTCAGTGAATAAATGGTACAGTGAAGGAAACTATCCCATATTTTACTTAATCCTTCCTCTGTTTTGTGTATTTAGCTAAATCTTATTGATGAGCATACAAATGAAGGAAACAAAGAAATCACGGTGTCCATCTGATAATAAACTTTTTCTAAATCCTTTGTTTCTGCTTTGGGCAGACAGGAATTTTAGGTTAGGAAAAATGCACGGGTAAGGAAGGTGAAGGTAAAGAGTGTTTGCCTTGTGGTAAGAAATTTTTTTTTAGCTTTAGGCACCCAGCTTTCTGGGTAGCACTGAAAATCAGGGTCTAGAAGTCTAGATTGTTCTGAAGAAAGGGAACAGACAAATGGGAGCCTCATACTTCCTGCTCAGGGCCTGTGTTTTACCACTAGGCAGCAGCCCCTCACGATTTAGTCGATTAAGGAACAAGATGACTCAGAGAAGGACGCTCACGTTCATATCCATCAAGTAATGATTGTAATTAGCACAGTGCATGCAAAGCACAGTACATGACCCTACATTATAGGGAGGATATACTGATGAATATGACAAATCGCCTTCTTCCCAGGTGGAGACGGGCACCTGAGGACAGATTCAAGGCCAATGTATCAAGTGATATTGTATATGGGAGGTCAACCCTTACTCCCCTCATGTTCAGCATAGAGGAAGGGCTTTAAACCCCATGCCCCAGGAAAGGAATGCATCGGAAATATGTATCCCATTTTCTTTCAGAAATACTTTCTCCTCCTTTGTTCTTCCCCTTGGGAAGAACAGTAACCTCACTGTTGGATGGGATTGGAGAAGCATGGGGTACAGCGTTTTCTCTATTCTTTTTTCAGACACTGGTCATGACAAACATATGTTAGGGTTTCTTTGTGCCAGACACCAACACTTTCATTTCTTTACTCCTTACAACAGTCCTATGAGGTAGTACTTTATCATTCCCATCTCCTGGATGAGGAGACTGAGTCATAGAAACTCTGAGAGACTTGCATGGCTGCTTGGCTGATGAATGGTGCAGCCAGGTTTACTCACTCAAACGAACTCCAGGATCCCTGCTCTCAATTTCTCTGCTCTGTGGTTCCCCAGAGGAGCGCAAGTGTTCTGTTTACTTCTTCCATGATATAAGCATCTCTGAGTCAGGGCAAGGTCCCAGCCTTGCTCAAACCCTCTGTGTCTCTGATGGAGGGCACAAGAGCAATTTTGCTGTGCAGATGGGCAGGTTTCCTTGAGTTAGGTGTACTGATCACTAGATTTGGCAGAAGTGAGCAGAAAAGCCAATCATGTTCTTGAATTCAGCAATATAAAGCTGATATTTTCACCTCTCTTGGTTTAACTCCTGCATCTCTTTTCTCAAAATTTGGTGCCCAACTTAGAGGAAAAAGGATGATTCTCATCCCAGTCTCCCAACCTAAGTATGAATAATAGCAGTAGTAAAAAGTAACCAAAAACAATTGTGATATAGCAGGCATTGTGCTCAGTGCTTTAGATATATGTCATCTTTTTGCGTCTTCACCACAATCCTAAACAAGTAGGTACTCTATGTTACAGAAGAGAAAAGAGGGATTAAATTTTAGGTTGTCAAATAGGTTTCTGATGAATAAAAGGGTAATTAGTATTTTATTGGCTATATGACATATTAATAGGCAAACCCAACACTTGATTGCAATGGGCTTTGACGTTAACATCAAATAATTCTGCTCTTCAGAGTCACTCACAATAGTTGATGTTTAATATTGTCTGAGAGCACTCAAAGGTCAAAATAATTCAGCGGTACTGGTCAAGGAAAGAATGAGGGTAGGTTAAGACATTTCACTTGATAACCTCTTTCATCTGTCTACTTCTTCCCACCATTTTTGCCATTGCCCTAGACAAGCCACCATCTTTTCTCACTTGTGCTACCAAAGAGTCCTCATATTGTCAACCACATATATTCTTGTCCGTGTCAAATGTCTTCTCCATATGCACAAGCGTAGCCTTACTACAGGTCATTCTCCTGCATAGGACATCTAATGTTTTCCAGTTTTTCTTAGAATGAAGACCAAAATTCTCAACACATCCTTCAAAACTCCGTAAAGTTTGGCCCCCACCTGCCTCTCCAGTCCCATCTCCTTCACCTCCCATGTTTGCACTCCAGCCACACTGGTCTGGTTCAGTTCCTTGGCTTTCCTGTACTCTTTCCTGACCTAATTTGTTGTTGTTGTTCTCTCTTACTGAAAAATCCTTCCCTAACCTGGTTTTCACATCCATAAACAAACGTATCCTTCATGTTTCAACTTAAATGTTGTTTCCTCTGAATTTCTTCCCTGGCAGCCCAGAGTATTAGGTCTCCCTGTTAGAGGTCCTTAAGCTATCCTGTCCCTATACTTCTAGGACTTATCTCAGTTTATATTCATTTGGTTTTTGTAGTTACTCTTTTTTTGTCTGACTTCATCTAAAATAAAGCTTCATGGGGGCTCGATCCAAGTCTTTCTCACTGCTCTATTCTCAGTGCCAAGCACGGTGCCTGGCGCATACTCACCCGGTATATGTTGTTGAATTGGTGTCACCTAATATGGTTGTGCGGCCTGTGTCCTGTCCAGCTCCAAGGGCGCTATACACATAGACAATGATATCATTGGCGCTCCCTGGAAATGTACACACAGCAACCCTATACTGAACGGAAGAATGAATAAATGAATAAGTAAATGGGTGAGTAAATGAAACCTTTGGTACAGAATTGCCTTATTGAAGAAAGCTATGTTTAATGTCCAGTATTTCCTAAAAACCATAAAATCCCACGTGGTTTATATATGCCTTGCATATATGTCACACTGAAGCAGTTATTTTGGCATCTTATATGTTACAAATGGGATCTCTTTTGCCCTTATTGGAATTCTGCGTACACTTTTTCATAATCTTGAACTTGTTCCACAACCCTCCAGGTGCCAAATATAAAGTCCCACTTTGGCTTTTTAGTGGTACAGGGACCTCATTTTTGACTTGCAGGTGAGAAAGAGCTGAAGCTGCATTCCATTTGTGAGTTGAAGTACATTTTTAATATAGTATTTTTATTCAGTGGGGCCCCTGAGTAATATCTGCAATGTATTATAATATGTTGGTAAAATATATACAATCATCAGGGGAAGAAAAGAGTGCCATCCAAAAGAAGGTTATAGATCACGGTGCTGAGAGCCAGATTACCTGGCACGGGGGACTTCTGATAACTCATTGTTTGTTGGAAATAATAAATCTTAGCTGTGTTGCCCATATCCAAATCTTGCCACACATTTACATTCTGTTTGTGACTCCAGGCTTTCCTACAGCAGAAGTTGAGCCATGGTTATTACTGATACAGTTTATTAATAAACTTAAAAAGGGTAGCAGCTTAAAAAATAAAATGGGAATTTGGGTTGGGTGAATCGTGATTTCTTAGGACCAAGAATTGCTACTTCACCCCCAATGCTGCCATCATTTCACCTTTTAATTCACATCCCTGCATTCCCCAGAGGCTCTAAGCTCCACATGTCTTGAATTTGTTTTAGGATCTAACTTACCCACACCTGCCTTGCACATACAGAGTTTGTGGGTCTTGATATTCATGGGATGACTGAATGAAATTATTAAACCAAATGGTTTCATTAAACCAGACTTAAAATTCCACACTGCTTCAAAAACATCACTTCATTGGCTTTTCAAACTAAGAACAGAACATCAGCTTGGGCAAGTTTCTCGCTGGGACTTAACCCATGAGATGGTAGATGCCTTGATGCATCACCCAGAAAGCCTTCAGAAATGAAGGACTTACTCTCTGAACTACTGGGAGTGCAGCCAGAAGGCAACCCTTGGTTGTTCGGCCCCCTTTGGGAAAAGACGACTGAGGAGAGCTGCCTCGCTCTTCTGGGGGCGTCCTCGGCCAATAGCTGGTCAACTCCAGCTTATAAAGTCTGGTCCCCCTTCCTCCCCTTCTGAGGCCAGTCCTGCAGAGCCGCCTCAGCTCCAGAACTTCCCATGGGGTCAGCCGAGGCCTTTGCTGAGAATACATCCCAACGTCTCCTTCTACCCCGTCCTCCTTGCGTTCCACTCCCGTTCACAGGTGTTGATCTCAAGACCACTCTAATAAACCTCCTCAGTGCTAGTATTTGTCCCAGAGTTAGCTTCCCAAAGAGCACAACCTACAACCCATGCCTGTAGGTTTCAAGGAATTAAATACAAAGGAATCAATTCAAGGACTCCTCCCCACCATTAGAGCAGTCTCATAACAAATGAGATTATCATCTGAGAAAGTGACTCGGTCTTGGTAGCAGCTGCAGCAGAGGGCTGGATTCACACTATTCATACAACAGAAACAGTCTCATAGCTTGGAGTAACCGGCAGTGTGGTCCTTCAATTCATGGGAATGCTGCTCCCAAAACAACACTAGGAATTTAGGAAATTATGGTGGTGGAACAAATACACACACACTTAATTAAGGGCAGTGTCAGAGTTCTTGCATTTTTTAATTGACCTCCAGAAAACTATTTTTCTTTAATGCCTGGTTGTTGTTTTTTCATATCTAATTCTCCAAAATGTGCACTAACAAGAAAACACTTGAAGAAATTTCCAAGATCTAGAGGATCAAAAAATCTTACATTTTCCCTAATAACTATTATAAAAAATATAATTCTTGACGATACTCTAGTATAATTATATTTAATAATATAACTATTGATGAGGCTCTTGTCTAGGAGTCAGCAAACTACAGATTGTCGGAGAAACCCAGCCCACCATGGGCAGAATTTGGCCACATCCATTCATTAAGAGATTGTCTCTGTTTCCTTTCACGCTACAATGGCAGAGTTGAGTAGTTGGGACAGAAACTGCGTGACCCACAAAATCTAATATTTTTTATAATTTGGCTCTTCACAGAAAGACTGCTGACTTCTGCTCTCATGTAGTAACATTTAGTGATCCCAATATAGTATTAAATGAAATAAGAAAATGTTGTTGAAGAAAAGTAACACTGTGTACCCACACACAGACACACACACACACAGAGTTATCTCTGGTCATTGAGATTAGAGGTGAATTTTTGTATTTTCTTCTTTTTCCTTTTTTGTATTTTCCACGGGAAACATGCATTGTTTTTTTAATAAGAAAAATAATAAATGCTATTCAGTGTGTAATTTGTGCTTTTTCGTCAAAACCATTTAGAATTTTATTGGCTAGCTGTCTCTAAAAAATAAAGTTACTTGTCTAAAGTCCTGTTAGAAAGCAGCTCTGAATGTTTGCGTACTGAAGGATTTGTTTCATAATACTACTCCATGTCTAAGGAAAATATGTAAACAATGCAATGTAGAGAAGCTTGTCGAGCTACTGGATTAAGCATCCAGTTGGCCATGAGAAGCTTAAAAAAACAAAAAACCCACCACCAACAACCCTGGGTTATTTTGTGACAGCTGGCTCCATTTGGTAAGCTTATACACATCGTACTAAGAAATATGGTTGATTCACCTTCTGGTTCGTAATGCTTTTTAAATTCTCCCATCAATTTTCTTCTGTATTTCCAGAAGAAAATACCAAAAAAGCTTCTATTTTCCAAAACCAGGCCATTTCTGGACTATAAAAATAACACAGTGGTCCTTACAGTAATATAGCTAACCATTTTTAAGCAATTTTCTTAATAAATAACAAGCCTCAAGTTCAGTGCTATTTATCAGCATCCTCTTAACAAACAGATGAGAAATACTCTCTTAGCCTATTTTCAGATGAGGAAACTGATCCTCAGGCAGGTTGAGTAGGTGGCCAAAGGCTCACCAGCCTAACACATGGCTTAGCCAAAAGTCCAGAGGTCAAGCCACCTCTCTCTGACTCTAGAATTCTGAGTCCTTGCTAACAAAGCTGTGTGGTGTTCTGACCATCTGCATGTTCCAAAACATCATATAACCCCAGCACCCATCTCCGTGGAAACACATAGTTGGCACTCAAAAAATATCTGTAGAATGTCCAAAAGACTGTGCTCTTTAGTCCATTAAATAAGGACTAGCACAAGGAAGTAGGAGTTGTAGCATTAAGAAGTATTGGGAGGACTTCCCTGGTGGGGCAGTGGTTAAGAATCCGCCTGTCAGTGCAGGGGACACAGGTTTCAGCCCTGGTCTGGGAAGATCCCACATGTCGCGGGGCAACTAAGCCCATGTGCCACAACTACTGAGCCTGTGCTCTAGAGCCCACGAGCCATAACTACTGAAGCCCTTACGCCTAGAGCTGGCTCTGCAACAAGAGAAGCCACCGCAATGAGACACCCACGCACCACAACGAAGAGTATCCCCTGTTCACCGCAACTAGAGAAAGCCTGCGCACAGCAATGAAGACCCAATGCAGCCAAAAAAAATAGAATAAAATAAACCGTTAAAAAATATATATATATTAAAATATATATACGTAAATAAAAAAAGTATTGGGAGATCATGATTTTCATTTATCAAATTATTTGGGGACAGTATTTTCAGAGTTGGTATAAAGAACTAGCAGACTACTTCTGTGCAATACTAGAACACTTCTTTTTTTTTTTTTTTTTTTTTTTTGCAGTACGCAGGCCTCTCACTGTTGTGGCCTCTCCCATTGCGGAGCACAGGCTCCGGACGCACAGGCCCAGCGGCCATGGCTCACGGGCCCAGCCGCTCCGCGGCATGTGGGATCCCCCGGACCAAGGCATGAACCCGTGTCCCCTGCATCGGCAGGTGGACTCTCAACCACTGCGCCACCAGGGAAGCCCCTAGAACACTTCTTACTGGAAATAATTTCAGGAAACTATTTTTGTATAAACATGTTATAAGTCCAAATTGATTTCTTTATTCAAATATTAAATTTTGTATAGAAGTCATCTTTGCTTAATGTGATATGATATTATATATCAGTGTTACATAGAAAAATAGCAGAATATGATTTATATTTTCATTTTCTTCCACTCTTAGGCATTTTTAGAGTACTGTGTCTTTGCTCACTGGAAACCTGGGGCTTTTGTTTATTTATTTATTTTTTAACTATTTGAATTAAAGCAAGTATTACTGTATTTCTGGGTCTGTGTAGATGCTGAAGAACCTGTATATTCATAATGCATCCTTTCCTGTTACTAAAAACAGAATGGATCTTTGAGATTTTGAAATTAATATCCGTTAGTCACACCAAAAGAGAAGTCAATTATTGCCAAATCTATTTTCTAAATAAAATTATGCATTTTGCATCCTTCTATTATGTACTAATATTGATATAAAGAGAAAATAAAATCTGGGTTTGGAACTAATATTTAAAAGTGGACAATTTCCCCTCAAGTTGTGGCAATTTGCCACAGTATATAGTAATATATTACTATATATCAATTAGTGAATATATAGTAATATATTAATTGGTGACTATATAGTAATTGGTCAATTAAAATAGACTTTAGTTTTTTTAAACCCTTAAAAATGCCAGGATTGATAAAATGCCACCAAAGTACATACTTTATCATCTGCATTTGACAGAAGAGAAACCTAAGGTTTAGAGAAATCAAGAAACTTACCCAAGGTCACACAGCCGATAAAAGAGCAAAGTTGGGCTGTGAATTCAAGCGTATAAGACTCTAGGGCAGGGTTTCTCACCCTCAGCACTATTGACATTTTGGACTGGATAATCCTTTGTCATAGGGGGCTGTCCTGGGCATTGTAGGATATTTAGCAGCATCCTTGGCCTCTACTCATTAGATGCCAGCAGCACCTCCCTGCCAACAAGTTGTAACAACCCAGAATATCTCCAGACATTGTCAAATTGCCCCTGGGGAGGCAAAATCACCCCTGGTTTAGAAACACTGCCCTAAAGCTCCTGTCTTAAATGCTATGCTTTTCTGCCTGCCTTTCAATTTAGGTCAAGATCACCCTTCCAGAATGGGCCCCTAGCAAGCTTGTCATAGTCCATGCATGTCTGGGCCTCAGCCAATTTATTTTCTCCCTCATTTTACATAGGGAGGAAATGCCAGGTGCCCACAATCTGGAGTGGTTTGGGATATGTACCCAAAGCTAAAATTAATTTAAAAAAAGAATGAATCCCCCTGTTCTCATTACCAGAAATTTGAGCCAGAACTGGATCCATGTGCTTGGGGATGAGGTTGTAAAAAAGGGACAGGAATAGGAAGACTTATTGAAGCTCAGAGTACTCATTATTTCACTTAGAATTAATTTGATGAAGAACTAGAATAAGAATTGCAAAGTCATCAAAGATGATGGCTTTTCCTTTATGACCCTTGGCACCAGAACAAAGAGCCTATTTTTGTGGGTTTTGGGGTTTCCAGAATAAAGAGAATAAAATGTTTAGGTAATGTTTGGATGGTTTAGAGACTGTATGTACATTAGTGATAGGTCAATTAATATCGGCACAGTTCAAAGAGGCAATTATTTTAATTTATAAATCACTTCAGAGGTAGAGAGCTGCCATCCATTTATGTAGTTTTTACAAATAAGAGTGCTCATTGTTATGTGTTTGTGTCTGTGCATTTCTACCCGTGTCATTCTATCTGGCCTGAATTTTCCGACCAGATCACATACCTCTGTGATTATGTATTTGTCTCTAGAGCACTGCCAAATACATAAAGCATTGTATCTGCAATCTGACCCTTGGCTGAGACCACCCTCTTTTCCGAGTTTTCACTGTGCTAAAAGGTACCACCACGCACAATGTTGCTTCCAGAAAAGGACTTCTTACATTACCCTCTAAATGGCAGAGTCTGGGAGCTAAGCCTCCCAGGGGGTGGGGTGGGGGGGGTAGGGGCGGGGGTGCTTACAAAGCCTCTTGGTAATCATTGAAAAAGGAGAGAGGGCCAAAGTGATTTCTGGGCATGGTGAGTTTATGGGACACTTTGACAGTTGATGAAAAGTTCCCAAGTGGCAACACAGAGACTTCCTTTAAAACCATGTCGTAAGCATCCCTTTATTTTGTCTTGATTTTTACAATTACTGAGTGACAACAAAGTACCAAGCATAGTGCTCAGTTCTAGAGGAATAAGAGTATGTAAGACAGATAACAGTCTGATGGGGGAGGCAAACTAGGAAGCTGGGCTAAGAGTATAGTCTGATGATTGCGATAATTGGTAAAGTGTAAGGTACTGGAGAAGGTGTGGTGGTTGGAGAAGCTTCCAGAAGGAAGTAACCTCTCCTTCAAAGCTGAAAGATGAATATGTATTATTCTGGTGAACTGGAGGTGGGGGTGTTCCAGGCAGAGGGGTGAGAAATGGAGAAGAGGCCCAAAGGCAAGAGAGAACATGGTAATTTCAGGAAACCAAACTAAAAATGGCTGGTGTGTGGAAAGGAAGAAAAGTGAGGGGCAAGCAATGAAGCTCTAGATCTGAGCTCAGATAGGATTGCAAAATATTTTCCCTAGTCATGTTAAAGAGTTGACTTTATCCCAAAGGCATTGGCATGTAATGGTAATGCTTTAAGCTGGGGAATGATATGGTCAGATTAAGAAAACCAATAGGAGGAGACAGGAATGGCTTGGGAAGAGTAGAAGCGTTTGATAGTACGTCAGGGAAGATAGTACATCAGTAGGCCCAAGAACTGGAAAGAAGAAACTTATAGATGATGTTTAATGGAAATAAGAGAATTTAGTGAAGACTAAAAAAGATCTAGCTAATAATAAATTCACTTGATAACCCTTCCCATTATATATACTCCTTCCCTTTTAACTCAGCATACTTCTACTGCAAAAATAAAAAAAGACAATTATATAATTTATATTTATGCCTTCGGTTTCATTAATAAAAAATTACAAGTATTTATTGAGCATTTCTTACATGTCTGGCGTTATTCTAGGTACTGAAGAAACTACTGCAGACCAGAGATCATTTCTACCTTCAGCGAGTTTCATTTTAGTGATGGAGACAGACAGTAACAAGAAATCAAACCAGTTATTCAGACAGCAATCAGTGCTGTGAAGATGAGGAATTATAAGGCCATGTAAAAGATCATGCCCGGTAGAAAGAAGGGACTCTGAGAAGGTGATATTTCCTTTGAGACCAGAGCAAAGAGAAGCCAACCCTGAAAAGGCCAGTGGAGCAGGCCTCCCAGTGGAGGGACCATTACTGGCCCTGAGATGGAAGTGATCACGACCTTCTGGGGAAGCAGAAAGCCAGTGGAGGCACAGCACAGAGGGCCTTGGGAGCCATGGTAAGGTGCTTGGATACTCTTCTGAGGGCAGTTTAGACCTTGGAATCAGTCTCTTTTTAAATTTACTTAATTTTATTGAAGTATAGTTGATTTACAATGTTGTGTTAATTTCTGCTATACAGCAAAGTGATTCAGTTACATATATATACACATATATATGAGAAAGAATATATATACTTATACATTCTTACATACATATATTCTTTTTCATATTCTTTTCCATTATGGTTTATCACGGGATGCTGAATGTAGTCCCCTGTACTCTTCAGTAAGACCTTGTTGTTTATCCATTCTCTATATAACAGTTTGCATCTGCTAATCCCAAACTCCCAATTCATCTCTCCCCTACCCTCCCCTCTCCCTCTCCCTAGGCAACCACTAGTCTGTTCTCTATGTCTGTGAGTATGTTTCTGTTTCGTAGCTAAGTTCATTTGTGTCATATTTTATATTCCACGTATAAGTGATATCATATGGTATTTGTTTTCTCTTTCTGACTTATTTCACTTAGTATGATAATCCCTAAGTCCATCCATGTTGCTGCAAATGGCATTATTTCATTCTTTTTCACGGCCGAGTAGTAGTCTATAGTATGTGTGTGTGTGTGTGTGTGTGTGTGTGTGTGTGTGTCTATATATATATATATATGAATATATACATATATATGTGTGTATACATATATATACCACATATTCTTTATCCATTCATCTGTCGTTGGACATTTAGGTTGTTTCCATGTCTTGGCTTTTGTAAATAGTGCTGCTATGAACGTTGGGGTACATGTATCTTTTCCAATTAGAATTTTGTCCAGATATATGCCCAGGAGTGGGATCGCTGGATCATATGGTAATTCTATTTTTAGCTTTTGTTTGTTTGTTTGTTTTTAGTTTTTTAAGAAACCTCCATACTGCTTTCCATCAGGGCTGCACCAATTTACATTCCCACCAACAGTGTAGGAATGTTGCCTTTTCTTGGAGTCAGTCCCTTTTATGACTGGACATTGTTAAATCCATTCCAGTGGTTGGAATAAATAGTCCTTCTTGGAACTGTGGCCCATCCCAGGATTCACTGATGAAAATGTTTTATTATGAGAGTTCTACTTTCTACCTTGGGATGATATCCCTTTCAGTGCAATGCACTTTGTGGAGAGAACAGATCAGATAGCCTAGGTAGAGCCTTCCCTCATGCAGTGATTATTTATGTCCAAAGATCAGGCTGCTGGACACTGACCAATTGTCAAGCCCTTTCTTGAAGGAAGAACAAAACAATAGTGCACACATTCCCATTGCTCCGCTTAGAGAGAACACATCCCATGTGAGTGGGATTTTTGCTCTGTGCTGCCCAGCTGCCTCGTTAATAATTAATTCAGTTCCTTAATCACAGGAAAAGTGTTTAGAAAGCTGAAGTAATGAGGAGAGGATCATCATCAGGAATGTGTGTGTTCCGAGGACTCCCTACGCATTGCCAACTTTCCTCCTGCCCCAGCACAGAATGATGGCAAAGGAGTGAATTTACCAGCAGACAGATGTGGATGTGTATGCTCACAGGGTTCCTCTCCCTACAGGTTCTGTGGCCTTGGTTTCCTGGGTCTGTAAAATGGAAATAACACTTGGCTCATAGGACTATGATGATAGGAAATTCTTTAGTCTTCGTAGAGTAGATTTTTTCTTGTTTACGTGGCGGCTTTGCTTCATTTGGGCTCCACTTTTTTTAAAAGCAGAATATCAGGCTTTATGCCTGCAAACAAAGCATTGATATTTGTTGTGCAGCCACCATCTTTGACTGGAAATGAGAGCAGAATGTTATTAACTTGACTTCATTTTATCATCACCAAAGGGTGGCAGTTAATCAACGTGTTATTTATAAAGAAAACCTTGAGATTCTCTTTCTGATGAAAGACTTACCTAAAGGCTATGGTTTGTTATTGAAGTAATATCAGTGCCTAGTAAAATTTAAAAATACAAAACAAGATGAGGGTTGGAGTGGGATGAGGAGGAGAGGGAGAATTCTCGGAGAAGTTAAATTAGGTTTGGCTCATCCCTAACAAGTTACGTCATATTGTTATGAAAAGCTTATCATGGTATTACAAAACTTTTGTAAATGTACCATTAAATTATTTTTTGTATTCTAATGGTATCATTTCAATCACATTAAAATGGAGAACGTTTGCTGCTGTGACAGATATGATAATAGCTTTCTGCTGTGAACGGCGTTCATTTTTAAACTTTTCAAATAGTTGTTTTTTGGGAGGGGGTACACTTCAGCATAATACTTTCCATCTTTTCCTTCTAAAGTTATATTTAATGGCAGCTAATCTCAGTAAACAGAGGCAATGGGAGGCCATGTGATGTTGAAAGAACTATAGAAAAGGACTTGCTTGGTAATTAACTGCTAACACTTCATGAATGGAAATACAGTTGCACAGATGACATCTGGGCTCTGGAATTAGACTGAGATTCCACTCCCATTCTAACCCTTACAGCTGTATGACCTCAGGACAAGTTAAATATTATCTCTCAGCCTCAGTTTCCTAATCTGTAAAATGGAGATAATAACAATAGTATTTGCCTTGCAAGTTGTAATTAAATTTAAATCTATAAGCCTCATAACAAGACTTCAAATGGTACCTGGTACATAGTAAGAGCTCAAAAAACATTAACCATTGTTAACATTAATTAAATGTGTTATTCTTAGCAGGTTGCTTTAGTAACCCAGATTTTAAATTTCTCACTTGTAAAATAGAGGATTTGAGCTAGCATCAGTGTTTCCCAAATTTAATCATTCGAACACAGCCTTCAAAGTTTTTGCCATTTGGGGAGAAAATATCCAAGAAATGTAGCCCTGAAAAGAATAAAGCCACACACACATATATTCAGTATATCTGTGTAAATCTGTAAGTTGAAAATAAATCTGTAATTTAATATAGGTGCATTGGTTTTAATTTAATAGCATAAGATATCATAATACCCATCTTTCCGATGTGATATTGTAGAAGGTGTTGTCACTGAAGGCTTGACCCATTTATGAGCACATCAGGGCATCATATCTGTACCAAATGGATTACTGGTACCTTCTATATTTTAGGCTTATCTAGAGCAATAATACCTTGTTATCTTTTTGTTTCAGATATGCATTAAGATAGACACATGTGAAACCGATAAGTACAGTGGCTGAGAGCACAGACCTGGGAGGTAGACAACCTAGGTTCAAATCCCAGTTCTGCTATTTATTGGCTAGCTTTGTGATGATGGGCAAGCCATTTAACATCTCTGGGCTCAGATTCCTCATCTGTAACATCAAAATAATAAGAACATTTCCTTCTGACTGTTACTGTGATATCTTAGGTAAGTTAATAATGTAAAGTGCTTAGAACAGTGCCTGGTACCAGCATCTAGTTAACGAACTTGGCCTACCAGCATAGGCAAATGTCTCACTTCAACAAACACTGTCTTGGATCACCTTTATTTTGCACTGTGGTTCTGAAGTCTTTAAGGAGTTCAGAAAGCAAACTGGGTCCTCAAACTTGGAGTAGACCCCTGATGCCTCTGGCTCAGATTTTTCCTTCTATAAAATAATTATAGTACTATCTCCTTCTAAGTACTTCCTAAAAATTGGTAAGGTCTAGGATGGGTAATGGGTTTGTATTTGAATAGTTTTAAATCCCCCAACACTTGACAGTAGAAGATCCTATTGTTAACTGGCGACGTGTGATTCTTTATCCTGAGCAGAGGATCAATGTAAGAACCAAATGTTGGTTGGTGACTCTCCACTGCTTAAGCAAAACCACAAGGGAAAAGAAAGCCATTTCTCTCACTATGGCTTTTCTGCCAACAACATTGAAGAAAATGAAACATGACGTGAATTCCATATGTCCAAATATATTACTCTTCCATTTGGTTGTAAAAATATGTCTCTCTGACCTACTGTATTTTTTTTTAACATCTTTATTGGAGTATAATTGTTTTATTATGTTGTGTTAGTTTCTGCTGTATCACAAAGTGAATCAGGTATACGTATACATATATCCCCATATCTCCTCCCTCTTGCTTCGCCCTCCCACCCTCCCTATCCCACCCCCCTAGGTGGTCACAAATCTCGTAGCTGATCTCCCTGTGCTATGTGGCTGCTTCCCACTAGCTCTCTATTTTACATTTGGTAGTGTATATATGTCATATATGTTAGCATATGGTGTTTGTTTTTCTCTTTCTGACTTACTTCACTCTGTATGACAGACTCTAGGTCCAGCCACCTCACTACAAATAACTCAATTTCGTTTCTTTTTATGGTTGAGTCATATTCCATTGTATCTATGTGCCACCTCTTCTTTATCCATTCATCTGTCGATGGACACTTAGGTTGCTTCCATGTCTTGGCTATTGTAAATAGTGCTGCAGTGAACATTGTGGTACCTGACTCTTTTTGAATTATGGTTTTCTCAGGGTATATTGACCTACCATATTTGAAACCCAAATCATTTATATCTCAGCCTCGAATCCTTCCTCTAAATCTTTACAGACATGCAACATGATGACATCCAAAATAAACATGATTCATTGAAAAATGTGAGATTTCTGTCTAAAAGAAGCTCCACGAGGATAAGGGAGCCTCTGTGCTTAGAGATTGGAAGTAAAATATGCAGACGGGGTTAGTGTGGCAAATAGATCCCAGCCTTTGGATGTATCGGGAGAAACTCAAGGGGACAATTCAAATGTTTAAATTACTCAAGTAGAATTATTGTGTGTTTAAGTATTATGTCTCAGATGAGAAAGGTTTTGTAAATCACAGTGAACTGGTAATTACGCTCTCAGATACAGTACAGCCAGTTTAATAGGCCACGGAGAGCCCCTGTACATTTCAGCTTGAAAGCACTCAGGTTTCCTCTGGGTAACAGACAGGTTCTTGTGTCAGAGCTGTAAGCACGTGGACAAATTCGAAAATAAGGCAGCAAAAAGGGATGATAAGGAGGGAAGCCAAGGGCAGGGCATGTTGTTTTATCCCACATTGATTTTGTGTGGTTTGGGAAGAGTTGATCCCAAGTCAAGAGAACTTGTGTAGTTTGGTTTCACTTTGTCTGTTACCCAGCTGACTACCTCTGGGACAAGAATTTCCCCCTTCAGAGATTACCTACTTCTCCAGAATCCATTGATAGGTTTCCAAGAGTGAATAGACCATGGTTGCGGTTATGGTCTGTCTGTTGCTAACAATATTTGGTAATTTTTTAGATAGGAAAGTCATAGTATACAGTATATGCTGCTAAATTAAAACCCATCCACTAAATTTGACATCATACTGGGCTTTGACTCATATTCGGGGTGTGTTAACACCCTCCTTCAGTACCTGTTTTGGAAACCAAATCTATCTTATAGACCTAGGTCAGGTTATTAACTAGGATGAGAGTATCTTTCAGTCTTACTGCATCATCTTTTCACCAGTTTCCTTTCTGAGATGACCTCCTCCTTTGCTCCGCCCACCCTGCCAAGCCCTGGGCAGGTGAGACAGTGAAGGATTCTCTGCAGGCACCAGGTTCTTGACTGATTCTGGTTCTTCAGAGACACCCTCACCACCTTGCTAATAAAATTCCTGTTTTGCTTAACTTAGGCAAAGTCTATTTCTGTCTCTTGTACCCAAACAAGCCCATCTAATATACTAACCAAAATGTCGTATGTATACATACATATATGATATACATTACTAAATATATTACATGATATATAATATGCATTACTAAATATACCATATATATGTGTGTGTGTGTGTGTGTGTGTGTGTGTATTGTTGAGTACTTACCATGCTAGGCACCATTCTAAGCTCTTAACATGTAGTAACTCATTTATATTTACAAGTTTACAGAGGTACCCCTTCTCTGCCCACTCTTCTGTACTTCCATTTTCGTTCCCTGCTTTATTTTTTTTTTTCTGTTTTTCAGTGTACTCCTCTCTTTCCAACATAACTTATCATATTCTTATTAGGTGTATTGTATATCGATCTCCCCCCACCACTGAAATGTAAGCTCACCGATGTGTCTCAAGTGGCGAGGACAGTCTCTGACGTATGGCAGGGGCTCAGTAAATATGTGTTTAATTAATTAAATAATTAATTAATGAGCTCATGCTACTATTTGGTTTATTATGAATATTCATTTCAATCCTTAACCTCCTCCCCCCTACCTTGCAGGACCTGCTTAATTACAATGTTTATTCTCCTCCGTAAAGCTTTTTTTTTTTTTTCTCCCTAAAGCTTTTTAAGTTTCGGCTAGATGTTCACATCTGTGCTCTGGCCCAGCAACAGGGGACTAGATCAGATGACCTCCTGAGAGCTGTCTGGCCCTTGACAATTGAACTCAATTCCACTTAAATGTTCTAAAAGTAAGTTGTGGAGAAATTCTTTTCCTCCTCCTCTCCCTGATTAGAGTGCACATTTATCTAATTATTTTCTTGGTAGCTTGACCTAGCTTTAAAGGAGTCCCATGTCAGCTCTCTTGCGTTTTCTCTAAGCACTCATTTTATAAAACTAAGAGACCAAAGACTCAGCTCTCTAGGGAATTAAATTGCATTCAAATAAGATTAAGGATTTTTGACTCACAAAAGCGAGGACAATCAGAGGCTAACTAAAATGCGCAATTGTTCAGCAAACTAATCCAGACATGTTATTCACAAAGGGACTCTCACAATTGGCCAGGGAAGAAAAATTGCCTGTGAAGGATTGGGTGGGCTGCAGTGAGTTAGGGGAACCTTCTTCCTTCTAAGGCTTAAAGCCCAGTCACTCACTTCCTAGATGGTAAATATGTTTATTTTCTAAATTTAGTCGATTGTGGCCCAATATCCTCCCATTGAACAGGATTAGATTAGAGCCTGAAAGAGAGCCTTAAGATTAGATCTTGAAAGCCAGGCACGATGGTTTGTTCCCCTAAGGAGGCAATGGATTGGTGACGTGGTGTCAGGAGTGGAAAAAGAGGGTTGATGTTAATCTAAGGAAGTTTGTCTGTCACCTCTAGGTTTAGAACATGGGTCCTTAACCACTTGTGGGCCATGGACTCCTTATCAGAATGTTTTTAAATGTGTAAAAAGGAGCATAAGATTGCAAAGCAAACTAATTATATTGAAATGCGTTTGTCAAAATATTTTTTTCAAAACAGGTCAGTAATACATGTATTTATTAACACATTAAATATCAGGGCTGCGGTAGGCCTGATAATCACTGTAATTTTAAAGTGGTGATGAGTTTAAATGATAGTGTGAAGTATCTCAACAGCTTTAATGTGATTTGAAAATATATACAATTTATATAAGTGATGAAGTCACAGGTACAGCTAATAATTCTGCAGTTGTTTCTTTGCAATCATAATGGAAAGAAATGCTGAATTTCAGTTAGAGGTTAATGAAAATAGTGATGTAATTTCATGGATGCCCCCTAATGTCTACCCCAGGTTAAGAACTCCTGGCATCGAGATTGAAGTGAAATAGTCCTTGAAGCCCCACTATTAACTTTTGTACCCAGCTTCACGGTGGCATGCCTACGTTTGCCGACATTTGTTCCACCTGTTACCCAGCCCCCTAAGAAAATGTTCTTGCTGGCTCACATCAACAATGAGAAAGATTTAAAAAATGGAAAAATATCAGTATCTGCCACATGTAGTTTTTTCTTTTTACGAATTTATTTATTTGTTTTTGGCTGTGTTGGGTCTTCGTTGCTGTGCGCAGGCTTTCTCTACTTGCGGTGAGCGGGGGCTACCCTTTATTGCAGTGCACGGGCTTCTCATTGCGGTGGCTTCTCTTGCTGCAGAGTATGGGCTCTGGGCTTGTGGTCTTCAGTAGTTGTGGCACACGGGCTCAGTAGTTGTGGCTTGCGGACTCTAGGACACAGGCTCTGTAGTTGTGGCGCACGGGCTTAGTTGCTCCGCAGCATGTGGGACCTTCCCAGAGCAGGGCTTGAACCCGTGTCCCCTGCATTGACAGGTGGATTCTTTTTTTTAAAGTCTTTATTGAATTTGTTACAGTACTGCTTCTGCTTTATGTTTTGGTTTTTTGGCCCCGAGGCATGTGGGATCTTAGCTCCCTGACCAGGGATCAAACCCACGCTCCCTGCATTGGAAGGTGAAGTCTTAACCACTGGACCACCAGGGAAGTCCTGGCGGGTGGATTCTTAACCACTGCGCCACCAGGGAAGTCCCTGCCACGTGTATTTTGTGCTTAATGAAATGGCCTCTTGACACTGCTGGGCAAGAGCCCCAACTTGCCATAACAGAGTATTAGAACTCTGGCATTAGGGTGACCAACTTGTTCCACTTTGATCAGGACTGTCCGTGTTTTAAAATGAAAAGTCCCAGGCTGTAGGAACCCCTCAGTGCCTGGTAAACCTGGATGGTTGGTAGGTGCTTTGGAGTCAGAAAGAACACTGATTTTGATCAACTTATTTGTCTCTGAGCCTTAGCATCTTCATCTCCAAATGAGAATATCTTTTCCACAAGGTTGTAATACGGGTTAAATGAGTTTATGCATAGAAAAAGCTTAGTCACGTTATAAGCACTCAGAAACCAGTGACTATTATTATTATTGCCACTGCTGCTATTTTAACATTAACTTCCTTCCCCCTGCCTGACTCCATCCTCCAGAAAGAATCTCACCTTCCTCTCTGCCTATGTACATTGTAAACAGTCCTCAGGGCACTCCTGAGCTCTACTTTTTCATGAAGAATTAATTTGCTGACATCACATGCAATGATGAAATAGTACATTAGGTTGAACTGTATGAAAGTGACAGTTTTATAAGTCAAAAAACAGTCCAATACCGATAATGTCATACAGTTCAACCTAATGTGTGTACATACCAGGCACAGGGTGTGTCTTACAGGAGGCTGTCATTTCACAAATGTTGTCCTTTCTTCCTTAATGACTCTGATATTCATAGGCATCTTGTTAATTCATCCTCCTGTAATCATCCTAGGTTTTCAAAGAGATTTCAGATTTCATGTCATTACATTCTTTTAAATTAAGATAATCTATTAAATGCTTAAGTAAAATGATTTTCTAACCTTTCATAAACTGCGTGTAAAAAATTCACAAATCAGAAGGAAAATTCTTTAGTTTTGGAGCTATGTGTTTGCTCTAGGTACAGTTGCTATTGTGTATCCCTTGTTTTTTGGCAATGAATAATATACTGCCTTGCCTTCTTCTTTATCTTATGTGCACGTGTCTTGGGCCTGATCTTGACCATGTTATATTCTACTATATCTTTTACAATACCCAGTGTTAGAAAGAAACACATTAATGGTGGATAATTGAAAAGGAGACTTTAAATGCCATAGAAAACAAATGCGAAGTTTATATCAGTAAGGTTTCAGGCTCAAAGGAACATCATTAAAGAGAAGGGCCCCAGCTAAATCTCTGGAGCAGCTCTGACCAGGATGGTAACCCCTAGCCTCATGTGGTTATTGAGAGCTTGAAATGTGGCTGGGCCAGATTAAGATGTGATGTAAATATAAAATACATACTATATCCCAAAGACTTAGGAATAAATAAAGGCCATAAAATATGTTCTTAATAATTTTACATGTTGAAATGATAGCAAGTCGGATGTATTGGGTTAAATCAAAAATGTAATTAAAATTAACTTCACTTTTGACTTTTTTAATGTGGCTCTAGAACAGTGGTCCCCAACCTTTTTGGCACCAGGGACCGGTTTCGTGGAAGACAGTTTATCCACAGCTGGGGGTGACGGGGGGAGGATGGCTCAGGCGGTAATGCGAGCGACGGGGAGCCATGGGGAGCGGCGGATGAAGCTTCGCTCACTTGCCCGCCGCTCCCCTCCTGCTGTGCGGCCCGGTTCCTAACAGGCCGTGGACCCGTAGCAGCCTGTTAGGAAATCACCCAGATGCCTGTGCAGAGATGAGTGGATAAATAAAATGTGGTATATACATGCAACGGAATATTATTCAGCCTTAAAAGGAAGGAAATTCTGATACATGCAGCAACATGGATGAGGCTTTGAAAACATGCTAAGTAAAATAAGTCAGACATCAAAGGACAAATATTATATGATTTCATTTACATGAAGTACCTAGAATAAGCAAATTCGTAGAGACAGAGAGTAGAAATAGAGGTGACCATGGGCTGGGGGTAGGAGGTATTTTAGTATTTAAAGGGTAAGGAGTTTCTCTTGTGGGTGACGAAAAAGTTCTGGAGATGGATAGTGGTGATGGTGAATGTACTTAATGCCAATGAATTATACCAATTATAAAATGGTAAATTTTACGTACATTTTACCACAGTTTTTCAGAGTTCTCAGGTGGCTTATGTTACATTTCTTTCAGATAGAGTTTAGAGTTTAAACTGGCTCTAGAGTTTAATGAAGAGCCAGGCAAATATGGCCTTCTATCTGCAATACTCGCAGAGTTTGAGAGCTCAGCCTTTGGAGTCAGCTGTTAGGATTCAAGTTTCAGAACCTGCCCCTGACCAGCTAAGAAACCTTGGGCCATCGCAGCATCACTCACCACCTCAGTTTCCTCATCTGCAAAATGGGGATTATAAAATGTACCATATAGGGTTGCTGTAAGTCTAAAAGATAATATATATACATTGAGTAATATAAACATAAGAGGCAATACTGAATGAATGGTACACATTGTCACTATAGATGGAAGCAGGATCTTCCATTTTTATTGATACCTAGCAGTTTTGCTAACATCTGAGGAATAATCCAAAAGGCTCAACAGAATTCCCCTTACCCGAGTGAAGGCTAGTCAGTAAATGTGATCCCCTTTTTTTTTTAGGACTGTGGGAAAAGAGCTCAGTTCTACTCTAAAGAAAGAGTTCATTTAGAACGTCTCTTATATTTTTGTCTATAAGTGTGTCACCTCATAATGTATAATATGCATTCCTAAAACATCTCCTGTTGGGCGAAAGTATGCACTGAAAATAACTAAGACTATGGAGCAAATAATGTCAGGGGCAGACCACCTCAAAACCTACACAGTTTTGCAACCAGAGCACTAACAAAAACAGTGGGTCCACTGGGAAATAACTTAGCCAGCCAAGGCGGGTGATCCAGCTTGGCTGGAGGTGACCACAGTGGATCTAGAAAATGCACACTCACACACATGCACACCTGCACAAAGAAGGTGGAAATGCTTGGCAGTGCCTTAGCTGGAGCAGGGCTGGCAGGTGCAGAGACAATGTGGGTGGAAGTGGATCCCTGTCATTAAGGGAGGAAGTACAACCTCTCCTGAGCTAACAGCTGAGTAAGGCTGGGGGGTGTACCCATGGCTGGAGAAGGAGCCCAGGTGTGGGGCGTATATTAAAATATTCGTTAAAAACAACTGAAAGGTTCCCTGCTGCCAATACAGCAGGCCAAGTTGAGGACATTTTCCTTTCCTGCTAAAAGGAAGGTCACTTTCCTGCTAATCCAGTTCCCCGTGCCTAGGGGAAGAAGAAAATCACATATGATCCAGTATGTCTTCTGCTATTACGTAGGTAGCTGTCCCCTCTTATAATAGCATATGACCTGACTCATAGTTTGGAGTCATACATGTCTATATTTTCTTTGTGCCAGAGACAGGGCTGTATACATTGTCCTGTTTGAGATTCAGCTGGCATAATTACATCCATTATAAAGTTGTTTCCCTTGCTCAAAGATCCCCGTCAAGTATGTAGCACTAGGATTTACATTAAGTGTACTTATCTCAAAGCTCATCCTCTTAACTGCTACACTCTATTGCCTCATCATTTTAGGCCATTTATGTGATGACAAATGTGACCAAATACTTTAGCCGATTTTAGGCTTAGCCTTGCCTAAGCTCACCCCTCAACATACTTCCCTTCCTCTTTCTGAATTCACCTGGAGTAGTACTAGCGAAGAGAGAAGAAATGATTCAGGCATACTGCTTCTCAAAAGTACTTGGGGGAAGTGGCAGGTATAATGTCATCATCTAAGATCTCTACCTCTGAGGCTATAATTGTGAGTTTATCTTCTGTCAGGTATGAAAATGAAAATCACTAGGCTGTAAGTTTTCTGTGCTCTACTAAGGTTTCAAATGGTGAGCTCAGTGAAAGAGTGTCCAAGCGGAACTGGGTATGCCCCAACGGCCAGATCAGATACTGTTAGGATTCATAATATGGAAACCAGCCTTGAAAGCTAGCGCAGACTCTGATGGAAGAGATTCTTGGATGAAATTCAGAACTTGCTTCCCCTCCTGGGATATTCAGTTAATAAATACAGAGCAGCCATACTGGTTCTTAAGATATTAGGTAGTTCTGTAGTGGTGGGTAAACAGTCACTGCCTGAACCCTCCACATGCCTCTCTTTACTACCTTAGCGTCCCTTCCCCTCATCCTGGGCCCCTCCAAACCCCCTTATTCCAGAAACTGAATGCCTAGCTTCCCAAGGGAGCTCTGGTTCTTTAGGTAGCATCCGTTCTCACTGGCCAACGCCTAACCATTCTGCTTCTTAAACATCTCCACATTCTATAGCTAAAGAATTAGCTTAATTCCTGAGATCTCAGCTGCCCATCTTTATATTGATGGGATAGGAAGTATAGATGGAAATGAGGAATTGGAAAATAACTTGACCTTGCTGAATGATTCATCCATCATTTGAGTGTAAGAATGTTTTTTTAAAGAGTTTGAAATTTGTTTATAGAAAGTCTCTTAAATCGAGAGTTGCAAACTCCTGTGGATTGGCCAAATTTGGACTGCAGGTGGGTTTTTTTTAAATGGCCAGGAATGTATAAAAATACTGAATTCAGAGTTTAAGCCAAAAAAAAAAGGGTTCATATCCCAGCTACCCTCTTGTCCTACTGTTCAATTGTACATTTAAAATCCCGTCCTGTTCCCTGAAAGCGTTCAAATTTGAAACCCCTGTTCTAAATTCACACAACACCATCTCCATTCTATTAGTATTTACTCATCATCCCATTATACAGTCTATAACTTGCCGTGTAATGTTTCTCTTTTGTTTAAGAAATGGATGCAAAGCTACATTTAGAGGTAGCCAATTAAGATTAATTAAACATTTCACCAGACTTAACAGGTCTAATTAGATTTGATTCATCTCGAATTCTATTACCAATGAGCATATCTGGATGACTAAATTATATCTTCTTAACTTCATGGGAGACAAATCCTCATCTCTTCCCCCTGGGCTTTTTTCCTCCCTGTAAGGGATGTGATGGTGAGTCACCATGCATGTTCTCCCTGCCTCCTGGTGCCATTAAGTAAAGCCCTTCTGAGAGCTGAGGATGGAATCTGGGGCTCTGGGGCAGTTTCTGGCTTTGGGCCATCTCCCTGAATTATTCATGTGGAGCCAGGGAGGGTAAGTGTCCAGCCACAAAGATCCAGAACCCATGCCAAGGGGGAGACGCTGGTCTAAAATAATTGAGAAAACGACCACTGGCGCCACTGACTTGGAAGCTCCAAGAAGAACCACATGACTTCAGCTCAGGTCCAGATGGCCCTTGACCCCGCCCCCCCAGCACTCTTGTGTCAACTATGAAAGGAGCTCTGAGGCGCCAAGATGTCTCTCTGACCTGGTGTAAACCTG
This sequence comes from Physeter macrocephalus, assembly GCF_002837175.3. NCBI lineage: Eukaryota > Metazoa > Chordata > Mammalia > Artiodactyla > Physeteridae > Physeter > Physeter macrocephalus. Next base: position 29,477,998 of record NC_041231.1, read on the forward strand.
GTCCTTTGAGTTACTCCTCTCAGCAACCCTGCAAGAGGTTTGGGATTTTTCAGAATAAACAGCAATCCCCAACCTCTAATTTTCCCCTGGCTGCACTCTTGTAATTATCCCATTGGTGTTAAGTTGATTGTATGTTTTTAGTATATTTACTGAGTACCTATTAAGCATAAAGCACTATGAGAGTCCTGGTAGGCGGATGCAGAGGGGAACAGGTTGCAGATCCTGATCTTCAAGCATAATAAGTAAGTCTCGTTTGGAGTCAACTTGATGGTTGCTGTTGGAAGTGATGTCTTTTGAAGAATTCGAAGTCTCCAAGGAGAATCAGTGGGAAATAATGCCGTGATCAAGTCATGATGTCTACTCTGGCAGAGCACAGAAGGGTGTCATTCCTGACCCGCAGCCTAATAAGGAAAATAACATTCTTGTCTAGTGGTCTATTCATCGATAATGTCCTACATAACAGAAAAAAAATAATCACTGCCATATAGTCACTGCCATTTACTCTGTACTGAATACAAGCAAGACATTAGGTAGGTGCTCTCATATTTTAAGAATATTTGGCATTGTTTCATCCTGATCACTAATGACTACTTTTGGACCTGCGATTTGACCTATGTGGTCTGTATGGTTATCCCAGCTCTAGAGGCACACACTCTTACATTTTACAGTGTGGTATAGGAAGAGTGCGTTAGCAGTTAGAAGGCTCAGATGCTAGTAAGCCGTTTCCCATCTACAGCCCTCATTTTCCAAAGTGTAAAATGTTGGGGACAACGTGATGATTTCTCAGGTGCCTTTCAGTTCCACAAGTCCTCTGAGGAAACCTAGGTCACTTCACTGATGTGTGGATGGACTTAAAGTAATTAACAGAAAATGACCCAAACCATACGCACTTTCCTCTTCCATAAACATCCAAGAGGCTTAATTGTTTGCTGTCATCCCAAGAAGGGAAAGGGATGCTGTTGGAGTAACTCCATGCAATCCATCTGGGTAGATTTGGGAGTCTCCCAGGTTTGGGAATGATACGGTCAAGGAAATTGCCTAGGGTACAGTGACCTTAGTACATAAAGTAAAACAAGAGAGTTATTTGTCTCTAGTAGCTGTGACCAGGTCACTGAAGGTATGCAGGGGGAATATGTTCTGATAAAGGCTACAAAATTGTTAACACTTTTAATTATGTTTGGGGCACACAGCATTATAGAACCAGCTGAGTTGGCATTATTGAAAACCTTGTCAGCTGCCATTCAGTGACTCAGCCAGCCAAGGAAGCTCTTGGGAAAGTTTGCTTGTTTCTTTATTCGGGTTGTTTGTCCATCCATGTAATTTTAGAGGTATTCTTTCGAAGAAGCCAACAGCCGTTAATCCTAACAAACAATAGCTTTTAAATTCCAGACTACCCTTTCTCACATAATAGTTAAGGTAGTAGTCGGGACTCTCCTAGTTATATTTTTCCATCCTTCCCAGAATACAGTTTTGAGGAAACACAGAGGTATTTGAAATATGGAAGCAGGAAGACATAGTCATTTTTCAGATGAATATCCTAGATAGTATTCATTAGTTAAACTATGTTGAGAAACACAGTAAAACTTAAAGACTTAGAGGATGTTATTTACTTTATATTATTTTATTTTGCTACATATTTTTATTTGAGCTTAACTCGCAATTCCTTATGTTAAATAGAAAAGGTTTTAAAAGCTACAACATTTTAGGTATAATATTATATTATGCAGGTAGAGGAAATAAGTTTGCATCCCTACTTATATTCTAACAGTAGTAGGAGAGAAAACCCCCAAAACTTGCTTTGGTAAAGTCACACATCGGTAATTGTGCCAGGGAGTTCATGCTTCAGAATGCCAAGTGTAAGTAGAGGCTGACCTATGATGAAATGTTTAATTTCATACTACAGAACCCAGTGGCATCCCATTAAAGACAGTCCCTTGGTGTTCAAGTGTATGAATCAAACATAAGGGCTGTCTTCCCGAAGAAATTTTCTGAAGAAGTAGCGCATGAGGCAGAGAAGCAAGTTTTATTTACCTCCTATGAACATTCTGCTCAGCTACCCAGCCAAGGAGAATGCAGCATAACCATTCCAAAGAAAAGCCAAATGGGGAACAGAAAAATCTGAGAAAGAAAAAGCCATCTCTTTCTTTCATAGTATCCTATTCTTTTCTGCTGTCATCCACTTGCCTCATCTTCTGATCTCTCAGCCCCTCGTGAACCATAGAGGCTTGAAGTCAACTGCATGAATATTAAGTGAACAGCCAGCAGTCGCTGGATTTGGCAGTCTCTACCCAGTCAAAAATAGGTGTCTCAGTTATCTATTCCTGCATCCAAAGCTTGGTAGCTTAAAAGAACGATCTTATTTGCTTATAATTTGAGGTTAGCCCTTTGGGCTGGGGTCAGCTGGGTGGTCTCATCTGGTATCATGCATGCAGCTGCAGTTAACTAATGCTTCAACTGGATCTGGAGGTTCTGAGATGGCCTCACTCACGTATGCAGCATTGGGTGCTGGTTCTAAATTGACTCATATGTCTCCAGGATTGCCTGGGCTTTTCCATATGGTGATAGCATTCTGAGAGATAAGCCCCAGTGCCATGGGGTTTTCAAGCTTCTGCTTGCATTACATGTTCTGATGTCCCATTGGCCAAATCCAGTCAAATGTCCAAGCCCGGTCCCTGTGGGAGGGGACTGCACAAGGGCATAGATGCAGGAAGGCATGACTCACTGGGGACCATACCTACCACAGTAATCAAGGGTAAATGGCAGGAAAAAAGCTTGTTCTAATCGACCTGAGTGGCATGGCTCAAGGAACAAGGGAAGCATATGCTCTAAGACTTGGGGTACTGCCTCTAGTTGGGCTTTAGAAAACACTAGGTGGAAAGATGCAGTTTTTTTGTTTTTTTTTTTTTTTTTCAAATGCAGGGAGGTTCTCAGCCCTGCTGTGAAAAACTGGCTTGTTCAAAACTGATTGGGTCTTTCCAAAACATTCACTTACCTAAGCCAACCTAAGGACAAAGGGAGTCCAGGCTCTATTGACCTTGATTACTCTTTTCTGATGGTCTGAATTCATTTCCAGATATCTCCCAAAGCACCTGCTATGTATGGTGAAAGCAAACCAAACAAAATCCCTTGTTTTTTCTTGAGCAAATTCATGGAGTGCTCTTGCTGTGTGAGCAGAAAGAAATAAGTCAAATGATTTAGAAGTCACTTATTTAAAAAGCATACAGTGGCCTCAGTGACCTCTCCTGCAACTTCAAGATGGAGAAATTGCCTTGGTCTCCTCGCTAGCTTGAGCAGCCCAACTAGGTAGTGGACGTTCTAGAACATACTTGCTTTTAAGAGATCTGTCAAATGGACCTGATCTGATCTGTAAGATCAGAGAATCACAAAGTTGGAAAGAATCTCAGAAGTTTGCCTTTGCTAGTCAACTTATGATCTGAATTATTCAAGACAGATGGACCATCATCCTATTTTAACATCTTATACTGATGTTTGCCTCTTGCCAAATACCTCTACCCTGCACACATCCTCTTCTATGATGTAAAAGAAATTGTAATCTCTGACTCGCTTGATCCATTTATAAACCTACTTAAGATAAATGGAACTTCAGGATTTGGCTAAATCCATACAGGTCTCAGTTGAGAAAGAGAGACAGAGAACGAGATAAAGACAGAGAAACAGAAGAAGGGAGGGGTCCATTCATATGTACCATACCTTCCATGATCAAGCTAGTCATTTAATCTAAGATGCATGGACCTCTCCTAAAAATTTCCTCACGTGTATAGTAACATCAGCAACAAGTTACATTGATTGAGCGATTGCGTGCTCATTGTATGCCAAGGAATGAACTGGGTGCCTTGGAATGTCAGCACAGAATCTGTTTCAGGCTGGGTTCACTTTGAACAGTTAGCTCCCCAACAGATGAGGGAAATCTTCAAAGAGAAATCAAAACCAATAAGGCAGCCCTTAGGGACCAGGCCAGTGCAGCCCTATGGTGTTATGGCAAAATGGAAAGCCATGGAGGAGGAAGGAGATTTGCAATGCTCCTTATACTGGTGGAGGTTTTTCCCCCTGAAAAATACCTGAACATAGAAACGTTTGCACACAATTCTAGGAATTCTTACCGAGACCCTGAAACCTAATCATAGGCAGCTTGGACTCCTGGGTTAAGACAAAAAGAGACGGGAGGAGAAAGAGTCTGATTCTTACTAGAAGCCTACTTTATCTCAGGCACTTGACATATATATAAATACACCTTCACAGTGGCCATGAAAGATAGGGCTTGTGGTCCCCATTTAGCAGATCCAGAATCTGAGATTCCCTAAAGTTAAACATCCACAGAGATCACATGGCTAGCAAGCACTAGGCAGGCTTTCAAAACTGTTTCTTCCTGACTTCCCAGTCTTAACAGTTGAGTCCACCACTAGAAAGAGAGAGACAGAGAGCCTAAAACACAACAGGGATGGGCATTTTTATAAGAGATCATTGATATTAGAAAGTATGTAAATATCTCACAATAGTTACTGTTAAATATACCACAGTTCATCCATACAGTGGAATACTGTGCGTCATTAAAAGCCATATTTTCACAAAGTATGTAATGATTTGAGGACACAATTGCAAGGTCACAGAAGCAGGATTCAAATATGTATATTCATCATAGCCTGTGTGTGTATGTGTGTGTGTGCGTACAAACATAAACACATTGAGAAAACTTGATGATGGGAAAATAAGTGATTTTTGTCTTTTTAGTCATACATCTTTGTAGTATAATGATTATTTGTTATTTTTATAGTCAGGAAATAGTCAATCTTTTTAAAAGTTGAAGTATGGTACTTAGATGTTCAAACTGTCTTCTAAAGCACAGAATAAAGGAGCTAGAAGGGATATAGCACAATCCCATTTTTTCCCTTTAAAAAATTTTTTAATTGAATTTTTAAAATTATATTACAATATTACATAGTTTCAGTATTGTATTAGTTTACAATATTATATTAGTTTCAGGTATACATCGTAGTGATTCAATATTTATGAGGATTATACTCCATTATAGGTTATTACAAGATAATGGCTATAATCCCCTGTGGTATATAGTATATCCTTGTTGCTTATCTATTTTCTACTAGTTTGTATCTCTTAATCCCATGCCTCTAATTTGTCCCACCTGCCTTTCCTTTACCCTTTGGTAACCACAAGTTTGTTTTCTATATCTATGAGTTTGTTTCTGTTTTGCATATACATTCATTGGTGTGTTTTTTTAGATTCCACATATAACTGATATCATACAGTATTTTCACTAAGCATAATATTCTCTAGGTCCATCCATGTTGCTGCAAATGGCAGAATTTAATTCTTTCTTTATGGCTGAGTAATATTTCAGTGTGTGTGCGCACGCACGCGCGTGTGTGTGAGTGTATGTCACATCTTCTTAGTCCAGTCATCTGTTGATGGGCACTTGGGTTGCTTCCATGTCTTAGCTATTGTAAATAGTGCTGCTATGACCATTGAGATGCATGTACCGTTTCAAATTAGCGCTTTTGTTTTTTCTGCGTATATATCCAGGAGTGGAATGCTGAATCACATGGTAGTTCTATTTTTAGTTTTTTGAGGAACCCCCATACTGTTTTCCACAGTGGCTGCACCAATTTACATTCCCACTAGCATTGTACAAGCATTCCCTTTTCTCTACATCCTCTCCAACATTTGTTATTTGTAGACTTTTTGATGATAAGCATTCTGACAGGTGTGAGGTGATATCTCATTGTTGCTTTGATTTGCATTTCTCCGATAATTAGTGATGTTGAGCCTCTTTTCATGTGCCTATTAGCAATCTTTATGTCCTCTTCAGAAAAATGTCTATTCATATCTTCTGCCCATTTTTTGATTGGGTTGTCAGTTGTTGTGTTTTTTTATATTGAGTTGTGTGAGCTGTTTGTGTGTTTTGGATATTAACCACTTGTCAGTAGCATCATTTGCAAATATTTTCTCCCATTCCATAGGTTGCCTTTTCGTCTTGCCGATGGTTTCCTTTACTGTGCAAAAGCTTATAAGTTTGTTTAGGTCCCATTTGTTTATTTTTGCTTTTATTTCTTTTGCCTTAGGAGACTGATCCAAAAAATATTGCTACAATTTATGTCAAAGAGTGTTCTGCCTGTGTTCTCTTCTAAGAGTTTTATGGTTTCCATTCTTACATTTAAGTCTTTAAACCATTTTGAGTTACTTTTATATATGGTGTGAGGGAATGGTACAATCCCTTTTTAATGGTGGGAAGACTAAGGCCAGATAAGCATAGCCTAAAATTAAGTAGGACTTGCATAATATTGGTGGAGATGTTGTAATTCATAGTATAGTCTTTTATTTTTTCTTTTCACTTGCTTTGTGAAGAAGTACAACCTTATCTGGAAACATTGAAACAATGTTTTTGATCTCTCTGGTTACCATGTATATGTGAACTCTAAAGTAGGGCTCTGATCAGAAAGACAGATTGCCCAGATCCCTGCAAACTCTCTGTCTTCTGTCCCTCAGCACGTCTTGCCAAGGGGACATCTAGTGTTACTCCACCCAGGATTTGAAACCAAGAGAACAGGGATTCCGGCTTCTCTTCTGAAAGGCAGTTTACTGAAGGCAATTTACTGGCTCCTTCCCTTGGAATCTCCCTCGCATACTCATCTTCTAGAGCCTGAGCCAGATTCAAAGCAAAACACCCCACTTCTCAGCAGAACCCACCAGAGGCATTTTTTGCCAAAGGTTTACAATGGATGGATTTCAGCCTCTGGGGAATATTCAAATATGTGTACAATTGTTTCCCTAATTGCTGTAAATATTTACATTGTCCTTATCAGTAGATTATTTATTTAGAACTATCATTTACAGTGCTCTCCCCTAATTGGGAAATGAAACAGCTGTTTGGCACTTAAAAGAACATGTCATGTCCTCTTTGACTGATCACTTAAAGAGGACAGGGATTATAAGTATTTACTTAAGGATTTCTAAAGGAGGGCTGACCAGATCTAGGCAGAATGAAAATGATTTCTCAAGAATGTTCTGCTACAACAGATTATAGAGATATGTGGGGAGGACTGATGAGTGGAAGTGCAGGTCCTTGGGATTAAATGGCATTTGTCATCAATTTTAAGGACTGGGCAATGGTGTAGTTGGTATTTCAATTTGAATTGTGCTCTTTACTTGGTCAGGATCCTTGCTGCTGAGTATGTAATGGTGATTATGTAAGTCTCAGGGTTACTCCTTGATTTGCTGACTAGTTTGCCGATGAGCTGCACAGAGGAAAGCTCTTCAAAACTGACGGTTTATTCCAAAGGGGAAAAAGATACCTCTTTTAAGTTATATTTGCCAATAATTCAAATTATAAAAATGTTTTAAACAGTCAAATTTTTAAGATAGCTAATTTGTATTATATTATGATCTTGGATGCAAATGGAGAAGAAAGACTTAAAACTAAGTTTTTAAAAAAATTAAACTAGATGTAAAGGCAACATTTCTGCTTGGATTTACCTATAGGAACTATAAAGTGCGTGGTGAATGATGGCTTTTTCTGGCATTGCCCACGTAAAAATATATGGCTTATGTATGAAAAAGTGACTATACTGTGCGGGAAAAAACTTAAAGTGAGTTCACCCTAAGCGTAGCTGTGTTAATGCAAGAGGAAAGATTGCATTTACTAATGCCATATCTAGTTAACAGGGTGTGAAGTTTAATTTTAAAATCCTATACAGTTTATTTCATACAAATGGGGTCAGTTAAAATAAATTTCTTAAAGCATAGCAGATTTAAATAGATTTATGTCAACATAGCTTTTCAATCCACCAGCATTATCAAATTATTCCATGTTATCTTCAAGGGGAAATGGACCCAGTGGTAAACATAGTTCAGCGCTCTACTTTGAAGGGTGGGAGGTAGGGGTCGTGTGTGGAGTGCGGAAATAACTCACCACTTTAGTTCATGGTATTAGACATTTTTGAATAACAGCCAAAGAGTTCTTGTCAGTTTCAGGAATTTACTGAGTACACACTTTCACTTTTCAGAAGCGGGCCTGGAGTCAAACTCTTAATAGACTCAAACTCTTAATAGAATGAAATAGCAAGTCAGTGTCAGAGACTCCAGAAATGACTTGAGGGCTCTCTGTAGAATTTCCACATACGAGGAATGTTCAAAAGAGTCAACAAAAGTAAACTATGGAGCCAAACAGTCATGGTGGGAAATGTCCACTTAAAGATTGCCAACAGAAAAGCTAAGCATGTGGACCTTCAAATAGCGATCGAGTAATCAGGCATGGGTGAAGGCATCGCAGAGTGGTTCCCAAGGGGGTTCCAAGTCAACAGTTCTGGACCCAAAGCCAGGCTCTTCTTCTTACTTAAGTTGTGACCTGAGACAAATCATGTCGTTTTTCTCAAAGTGATTTATCTTATCTCTGCAGTGAGTACAGTAGCACCAGATGCCTCCTTTGCACAGGTAGCAATTGATACAGCTGTAAATGTTACACTTCTTTCTGTGATCTTTGCTTAATATTCGTCTTCTCTTTTAGACGTCAAGTTCCTTTGCTCACCCTTACGTTCCCAGCGTCAGTCACATGCCTGCCACACAGCAAACATTCCATGATGATTTGTCGAACAAGACCTTATTTCACCGGGAAATTCTGGAGAGCATATGAAACAATTTGTGTAGAGTAGTTATAGCCTTGTGCCTGCACTGAGTCTTCAGTGCATGTGAGACACCCTTATTATTGTTGTTGCTGTTTGCATTGGATAAATGTCTGTTAAATAAAATAATAAATGCCAGGCTCTTTTAGGATAAAGCTCACCAGGTAACTCACATCTGAGGGCACTAAGAAACTACATTTTATTAGTTCATTTTGTACTGCTCAAGCCTAAGGAAACCACTAAAATTTGACTTCTAAGCTGGAAAGGCAATTCATCAATTTACAATAGAAGATATATTATTTCCTAGGGGTCAGGACTTCGTGAAATCAATGTCTTTGGAACCCAGAATTAGTTCCAAAAGTTGCTTGTAAGCTCTGAATCAGAACAAAGGGAGCTATCTCTGTGGTCTTGTAGGACATGTGATGTGGCCTGGAGACTTACCCTGATTCCACCATTCTGGTACCTTTCTGGTGGCTGGGAAGTTTGTATCCACCAAGTAAAATGTGTCTGTCTGTCTGTCTCTTTCTCTCGCTCTTTCTCTCCCCTTAGAGAATGAAGGATAAATACGACAGTTCTGTCCATCTATGTCTAAAACCATTTTGAAGCTGAAAGGAACCTTAGGGAGCATCTATTTTTCTAAACCCAACACCTATATTATAGATGATAAAAGTGAGTCTTGAAGAGGTGACTGTCCCGAGGAAATATAGCTAGCTAGGTAGATGGTAACAACGCAAGGGCCTGACCCTCGTTTCCTAGTGAAGTTTTACTCTTTGCAGTTCACGATTCTGCTTTATCTAACATTCCCTAATGTTGTAGTCTGGAAAACAGACCCTCAAACAGTATTCACGTCCTAGTCCCTAGTATCTGTACATGTCGCCTTATGTAAAAAGTAAAAGTGTGAGTAAAAGGTGAAGAATCTTGGGATGAGAGATTATCCTGAATTTATCAGGGTGGGCTCTAAGTGCAATCACATGTATATTTATGCGAACTAGGGAAATACACAATGGAAAAGGTGATGTGAAGACCTAGCAGAGAGAGATTTGAAGAAGCTGGCCTAGAAGACTGGAGTGATGCGGCCACAAATCAAAGAATGCTGGCAGATACCTGGAGCTGGAAGAGGCAAGGAATGGATTCTCCCCTAGAGCCTCTGGAGGGAGAAAGGCACTGCCAACACCTTGATTTTGGCCCATTGATACTGATTTAAGACTTCTGGCCTCCAGAACTATGAGAGAATCAGTTTCTGCTGTTCTAAGGCACCAGGTTTGTGGCAATTGGTTACAGCAGCCATGGGAAACTAATATGCCTATGAAAATGGAAGTCATATTTTCCTAGTTAAAAGTTACTGATTTATTTGCTGCCCGACCTGGCTACAACATTAATAACAGTACCGCTTCAGAATTAAAACTTAAGTGAATGCCTGCTTTTTAGCAGCATTTAAACCAAATCCTACTGCTTCCCTAGTAGTTTTGAGCAAGTAAAATCTGGACTAATGTGATTTCATTGGCAAAAAAAAAAAAATTATAGATTTGTTATATGACCACAGGGCAAAATATTTCATACATAGACAGACCATCCTGGAAATTACACACAATTCTTTGTCCAAAATCAACTTTTATAATGTCTCAGAGTTAATTGGACCACAGTTTATTTTGTATTTCACATATATTTTGAAGGGATTCTTGCTGATAAGATTTTTCTTTAGATGGCTTTAGGAAAGAGCCATCTTTGATAAGATGATAATCTACATACATAGATTATCATTTGGTGTCTAACTTTTTCAAAAAACTAATTTCATGATACTGTGTTGATTTTATTAACAACACAGTTTAGTTTTTAAAGACTTTAGTTTGAAACTTTAGTTTCAGAGAATGGTATTTTTTAAACTTTCTCCAAAAGCTAGACATACACCATTTGGGAGAACTGCAATCCCTAGACACTCCCCATAGCAATAACATCTCATTGTCTTCCCATGTGTGGATTTATCCATTGCATAAGCTTGTCTTGCATGTAATTGGCTGGTATTTTTTTTACCTTAAAGAAAACATCTCTTTTCTAAGCTTAAATCTTCAAAGTGTGCAAGCCAGCACTGGAAAGGATGGGTTAGTATTGGCTGTTGATTAATAGGCCACCCCTTAGTTTTATGAGGAAGTACAGTTATTTCACGTAGATGACAGAATAAAAGGGTGCTTATTGTTAAGACCAGGTGTTATTCTAAATAAGTGTTAACCAAGAGTAGAATTTTCAATAGCCAACACGGTATTGGTCCAAAAGCTTTTGTGATCATTAATAGACACATATTTCTAGTGACAACTGGGTTCTTACCTTCTGGAGTTGGATTAATTTGTGTATGTGTTTATCAGAAACCCCCAGTTAGTAAATATAGTAACAAAGCCATGGTAACTTTAATTCACTAATAAAAAATTAAATACTGTGACCACGTATGTATGCTCATCTATCAGATATTTTACTAGAGGAACCAACAGAGAAAAATCTATCATTCACCACTAAAGTAGGAAAAAGTGCTCCCAGAGAACCGGGAAGTAAATGAAGATGAACAGCAAGAATCATCTGTTAGTTGAGCCATAGGACATTGCCATCTTTTGGTCAGAAAATGGTAGAATGATAGCAGTTTCTTATGATTCAGCTTAGTAGTTTGCTTGGAATTGGTTGGTCTTGAATGGTATAAAAGCAATCCAATTCGAAGGTATGCCATGGACACATCACTCCTTATGACCTATTTTCCCACTTTGTCCCTTTGAACCAATTCACCTTTCAAAGGCCTAACAGAGCTGTTCTTATAGGACTTGGTATCAAAATTTAAAGAGAAAAATGGAGTTTTTCCATTTTCAAAATAGCTGACAATCTACATGGAACAATTTGAGACCCAAAAATGATTAAAAGCAGGAAATAAATGCGACTTAGGTATCCTATCTCTCTTCCCCCCACCCCACCCAGGGGTAACAGAATCTTCTGCTGTTTCTTATATCAAGATCATTACCAGATCTTTTATAATCCGTGGACCCCAAATGAAGGAAGCAGCACTGTGTCTCAGAAGGGAGAACAGGTTTTCCTAAGAAGGTAATTATTTTAAACATGAGCTACATTTAAGTAAAATGCCTTCATTCAGCCGGGGGAGTTTTCCCCTACTTACAGAGGTAAGAATTTATCTCAGTTGATTTTTAGAAGGACCCTCATCCAATTAGAGTAATAATGACATCAAGTTTATTCTTCTTCTTTTTTTTTTTTTTTTTTTTTTTTTGTGGTATGCGGGCCTCTCATTGTTGTGGCCTCTCCCGCTGCGGAGCACAGGCTCCGGACGCGCAGGCTCAGCGGCCATGGCTCTCGGGCCCAGCCGCTCCGCGGCATGTGGGATCTTCCCGGACCGGGGCACAAACCCGCGTCCCCTGCATCGGCAGGCGGACTCTCAACCACTGCGCCACCAGGGAAGCCCTCAAGTTTATTCTTGATGTCAGGGCTAGTCAAGGCTCCAGGAGGAAAATAATAGTGTAGTCAAATTGGGTAATTTGAGGAGAGATTAACAAAGAAGTAATTAACAATGGTGTGGATGGAGTGGAGAGATACCGCAGGGGATTATGCCATACCATGGCACTAGTGTTATAGACTGAATGTTTGTCCCCCGCCAAAATTCATAGGTTGAAAACCTAATGCCCAATGTGATGCTACTTGGAGGTGGAGCCTTTGGGAAGTGATTAGGTCATGAGGGTGGAGCGCTCACCAGTGGGATTAATGCCCTTATAAAAGACGCTCCAGAGAGATGCCTTGCTCCTTCCACCACATGACGACATAACAAAAGATGCCCATCTGTGAACCAGGAAGCCCTTACCACACACCGAATCTGCCAGCGTCTTGATTTTGGACTTCCCCGCCTCCAGAACTATGAGAAATACATTTCTGTTGTTCATAAGCTACCCAGGCTATGGTATTTTGCTATAGTACTGCAAATGGACTAAGAGAGTAAAGGTCAGGGTGCTGTGCACACTTCTAGGCCTGAAGGGTGGGGGGAGAGAAAGGGAGGGAGAGAGAATAGGAGGTGGGTAGAGAAGAGCCATGATATCTCTACAGGAAGGAAATCTGGGGAATAAAAACTCCAATTTACTCTTTTCTCCCTCCATCCCCTGTTGGTCTATTTGTTGAGCCCACCATTCCCTGCATGAAAATCAGTTAATCCAATCCCTAAATGCCAGCCTCCTAGAGCACTGGCAGAGTGGAGTGGATCTGGGGAGGGAAAAGGAATTATCCAGCACAGTTGCCAGTATTTACACACAGCTCAGTTAGAGCATAGCTTTGATGCTGTGAGTAGCAAGTAAGTGGTTGCTACATACATTTTAAAGCAAATCAGTTTCATGTTCTTATTAGAGACAGCGTAGAGAATGGGAAGAGGAACGTGGAGAAACATGAAGAAGGGAAGGTCACTAGCATTTACTGAGTGTCTGTTATGTCGCAGACACCATTTGGGGTGGTTTGCATACATCATCTCAGTTCTCAGAAGGGCAATATGCCGTAGATATATCGCCATCCTACAGATAAAAGCACTGAAGCTAAACAACTCCAATTACTTCTCCAAAGTCGTAAAGCTAGTAGGTGGCTGAGCTGGGATTCATACCAGGTCTGACTAAATTCAAAGCCTCTGCTGATTTCACCATTGCATGTAATGTGTCCATGCTTGTTTACAGTTTGAGAGCAGAAGCCTTGTATAATACATGAGTCATCACTAAATACACTATATGTTGATGCCAGGGAAACAATTTAGGCCTCAAGAGTCAGAAATGTCATATTTGTATCAACCTACATGCCCTCAATATGCACTGGTCTACCATCCTCCAAAAGGTACCACCCCCATACACATTTCGCAATGTATTTGCATATTACTCTCTCTGCCTGAGATGTCCTCTCCCAGTCTCCCCCCTCACCGACCATTTTCTCCAGTCAAAATCTTCATATCTTTCAAAGCTCAACACGGAACTTTGTTATTTTTTCTGAAAAAACCCAATCCCTAGATCTCTCAGAATTAATGGCTTCTGAACTTTGTTCTCATTGAGAATACCTGTTACCATTAGGTGTTTATGACAGTAATCTGTGCGTGTCTCTCCTTGTTCCTTCGCCTGTGTAGTAGACATTTGTGGGGTTTGCCTTCACAAGGGGGCATCTAGTCCACCTTCTCTGTGTGTTAGTGTCCTGAATTTCCTTTGGGGAATGTTCCCTTCCCCACTCTCCATGCCTGTGGTTAGTTTGGAGCCATCTGTATTTCAACTCCAGGGTCGCCCATGTGACTCAAGCTTGGCCCATCAGAGTACCACCTCCTCCTGGACTCAGTACTTGGCTTGGGAATGGCCTATGACCAATCACAGCCAATCAAAGCTAATTGCAGGACTTTTGCTAGAATGAGCAAGAAAAAGGAGCTGGGGTGAGGGGGTTGGGGAAGGGGGAGGTTTCGTCTTTTCTTTTTTTTTTTTTTTAGGTTTGAATCAGACAATATAAAATCTGGAACTACCATTGTAGAGACAGCCTGGTAGTAGCGAAGTAGACTCAAGAAACTGGAGTAAAAAGACGCGAAGAGGCCAAATTCTGACGACGTTGGCTTGAACCACTTGGTTTATTTAGCCGGGGCTACTCCAGGCTTTCCAAGCATATGAGCTGATTGGTTAAGTTTTCAGATACTTGCTATCATAAAAATAGCCTAACTCTTTTAACTCCCTAACAGAGGATCTGGTAGACTGCAAATGCTCAGAAAACATTCATTGAACTAATTAAATGGAATCCTTGCAAACTGTTGTTTGTCCATGTGCCAAAGTCCTAAGACCCAAATCAAGAAGATGATCAGGTCTCACACTCTTCCCTTTCATTTTAAGACAGTCCTTGAAATGTGTTTGCTGAAGACAGACAGAACTTTATCTTCTCCTCCAGCGCTGACCCGATCAGAGAGAAGATGCTTTGTGGTTGGATAACACATGAGCTAGCAAGGGCCAAGCCTGATGTTTTCAAGGTGTTGAAAACTTATGATGAGCCTGTTGATTTTTTCAACCCATTTGCTAAGCTGCTCCTGAGGATCATTTGCCAGCTTCTCTGGGGGGCGGGGTGGGGGGGGGATGTTTGGAATACTGTTTGCTACTCTGTAGGAAAAATAAGAATAAGGTTTTGCTTTCTCGTGCCCTGTTGTTTTCCCTTTTCCAAATTCATCTGGCCCTGAGCACTCCTACAACGATAGTAGATACTTTTTGGAGTTTCTGAGCTGCTGACAATCACTCCTTTAGTTTTCATCTGACGCAAAGCAGCAGACTGACAGCAGCCATGCTGGGGAATTTCACAGCCAGCTGGGCCAGGAGTGAGAGCCTGAAGTGAACTAGGTCAGTTTTTCCCAGGGATTTGGAATTAGAGCAGAGAGCTAGAGAATGAAACGGATTCAGTCATCCCATGTGCCTGGAACTACAGCACGTGGCCTTGGGAGCTGTGGGTGGGCATCTTTCCTCCTCTGTGTGGAATGAGAAGCAGAGATGAGTCTGCTGGGACCAAAAAAAAAAAAAAAATGAAGCAGATGTGCAGATACAGGCAGAGATGGAGAGAGTGTACTCATGCCTTCCGCCCTCCCTCAGGTTCGCTCTTCTAGTCTACTCTGAGCGCTCTCTGCATTCCTGCTCATCTTTCCACTGTAACACCATTACATCTGTGTATTAGATCCTCATCTTTTGATTAAGGTAAGCTAATTTGATATCTGTTCCAAGCAACCCAAGCAAACAAAAACAAAACCTCATACATTAGCCAAGAGCTTCTTAAGATGGGGAATTACCTAGGCGAGCAAAAGTATCCCAGCTGAGAGAAAAAAAACAAAAATCGTCAAGAAGAGTTGGCGACAGTCATTCTGAAATCATTTAAAAGGTGTCTCTCAGCTCTGAGAAGAGAAAACCAAAGCTGCTCATTCAGCCAGCTTTGCAGAACTGAAATAGAACGGCCCTGCTCCATGGATTCACATAGTCACTAAAAGTGAATTCCTTTCTACACTCTTCAGCCTGCAGCTGAGCCCTGAAATGTATTCCCAGTTAAAATTCCTCTCCAAGCCCTATCCCATGACTTCATGAAGTTGTCTGCGCACAAGAGCGACTCTGCAGCCCAGAGATGTAATGTTTGCGTCATCGCTGACGTGGAGACAGGTGTTTAGATGGTCCATTAAGTAAATGCCCCTTACAGGTCTAGGGCACATCTGGTAATTTGATAGCCCTGCCCTGCCTCCATATGGTTGGAAATCCTCAGCTTGGCTTATTAAGGAGAAACAGGCACCATCATTATGTCAAGACACATTAATGTGTTTTATTCTGCCGTTGCGTTTGCTTATTGGCGTTTGATGAAGCTAAAGAGATTTTAGGTTATGAAATTTGTGTTTCCTCTTTGTCTTTGTTTAGAAAGTATGTGTGGTATAATGTGGACGAGGAGCATCACTTAAGCTTCTGGCCAATTCTCCCCAAACCGCACATGGATTAGCATCTTCTTAAAAAAATCTATCCCTGCGCTTTTTATCTTGTCTGTTTTCTGAGCAAAAGAGCTATTGGAAACAACAGAATGCCTGTCCCTTTTCATCCTCAAAAAAAAAAATGACCTTTCCCTTACTTTAATTGTACAATGATTATCTACATTATTGGACACCCTTTGGAAATATTGGGACACAAATACAAACAGCATGTTAATGAAATCCGCAGAGGATACTAAATTGGGAAATACTGTTTTCCTTATTAATGACAATGGATCAGGCAGCCAGACTCAACGACAGTATCTGTGAGAGGGGAAGGAAGCAGTAGAGAAAGTTAGATCGGTGAAAAAGGCAAAAGGAGCTAAACAAATTGAAATGATTGGAAAACCCAGATGCAGTGTGAGCGGTAGACAGGTGAGCCTTGAATATTCGCTTGTCAAGTCAACATGGACGTGAGTGGAAGGCCAATTAGAGATCCTTGTACAATGGGGAGTGAGCTGGGCTATTTTTAGCTCCATAAGTAGAGACATTGTGTCTCAAAACAGAGAGTCTTTTCTTCCAAAACTTTAATAAGACTGCACCTGGAGTAGGGTGCTCAGTTCTGGAACTGCAACAGAATGAGGTCTTGAAAAACTCTTACATGTAATTTTTCAGGCTTTTTTTTTTCAAGAAAGAAATACAGCCACCTTAAATTTTTTTTTTTTAGCAATTCCTAACAATATATCAGCTGCTTTTATCGATTTAGATCATCCTTGAGTGTTATCTAAAGAAATCTGGGTACCTAGTAGGCATCCCAAAACTCACATATTCAAACCTGATCTCTGGTCTCCCTACTGCTCCCAGCAAACCTGCCCTTTCCTCCGTCTTCCCTGTCTCAAATATTGGAATTCCATCCTACCGGGTACTTAGGTTTAGAGTGATCCTGAATTCCATTCTTTTTCTCAAACCGCACATCACATACTTCAGCAAATCCTGTTGACTGTAGTTTCAAAACAGATCTGGACTCTGCCCATTTGTCACCACATCCATGGCTACCCCATAACCCGGGTCACCAGGCTCTCTTGCCATGTTTATTGCAATAATATCGTAAGTAGACTCTCTGTGTCTGTTAAAATGAAGGTCAAGTCATGTCACTTCCTTTCCCAAAAGTCTTCAGCGGCTTTCCAAATCAGTGTGTAAAGGCCAACAAGACCCTTTGTGGTCCAGCACCCCTTACCTCTCTGCTCTTCTTCTCCTGCCTTGCCCACTCAACTCCAGCCACACTGGCCCCCTTGCTGTCCCTATAACATGCCAGGAAGATTCCTGTGATGTCTTTGCACCTGCTACACCCTCTGTCTGGCATTCTCTTGCCCAGATATCCACATGGACCACTCCCTCAGGTTTTACTCCAAGATTACCTCTGCAACGAAGGCTTTCCTGACTACCCTCATGAAAATGCAGCCCACATTCATATCACATATCCTTACCCCCTCCCTGTTTTATTTCTTCTTCTTTGTACCTAGTATCAGCTAACATTCTGTATTTTTTTATTCGTTCGTTGTTTGTCTCTCCCCTGATGGACACGCCCAAAATACACATTATTGCCATCATTTGCTTTCATCTGTTTTATTCCCACACCACAAAGAGTACTGATCCCACAGAAGGGGCTCCATAAATATTTACTGGAAAACAGAATGCAACTTGATGCCTGTTGAAATGTTGGCAGTGCTAACTTTCATAATCAAAATACTTGATCAGAGTCAGTCAATTATAAAAAATATCTAAGTTCAAATCCAAGGAGCACTTCTAAATCTATAGCAGAGCTAGGTGTGCTTTAAAAATAACTTCCTTTGTCCACACAGTGCATTTAACCTCCACTCAAAGGCTAAATAGCGTGTTTTCTAAGCTGGCATCACTTCTAGCTAGAATGCTGCTCTATTATGTTTTTAATCAGTAGGGAATATATTTGCAAAGGCATGCAATGGCTAAGCTGAAGGACTTTAAGAATAAGTCTCAGAAATAAGGAAGGTGAGGCTCAGAAAAGGTGAATCTAGTGGAAAGAACACTGGCTCTGGAATCAGACAAGAGCTAATACCTACAGGAAGTGTTCTTAGGATGTATCAATATTAACTTGTTTAGCATTCACAAGGAGGTAGGAACTGTCGTTTTCATTTCCACGATATAGATGGGAAAACTAAGGCAGAGAGAGTGGGAATAATTTGCCCAAGGTGCTGTATCGCTTATGAGCTAGTAGTGGTGAGGGTTTGAACCCAGGAAGATCTGGCCCCAGAGTCCATGTTCTTATGCACTATACCAAGTCTTCTTTGGCCTCGGGACCCCCTTACACTCGTGAAAACTATTAAGGATCCCAAAAAGCTTTGCTCATGTGCATTGTACCTATAGATATTTATTGTATTCAAAATCAAAACTAAGACAATTTTAAAAATATTTCTTCCTTAACTCATTTTAAAATAACGTCAACAGACTCACTGTATGTTAACATAAATAACATACGTTAAGAGAAATAATTATATTTTTCAAAATAGAAAGCATTTGGCAAAAAGAGCACTGTATGACATTTAATGTCAGACTTAATAGCAAACAGTTTGATAATCACATTTGCTTCTGCCTTTGATCTATTATATGTTGTTTTGATTGAAGTATACAAAGAAAATCCAGCTTTACACAGATACATAATTGGGAAAGAAGGAAATAGTTTAATAGCAGTTTAATTGTAGCTGTTCTGAAACCATATCGATGAACTGTCATACTTTGTTATAGTAAAATCCATGAGTCCATTTTGTATTTTCAATAGTTCTTTTACCCATGCATGTTTTTTTTTAACACTATGCATTGGACATTGGAAGATACTAGTCCACTGAGTTTTACAGATCTTCCAAAATCTTTTTTTTTAAAGGTTCATTAATATCAGAACTCTCATTTTTTTTTAATAAATTTATTTATTTTATTTATTTATTTTTGGCTGCATTGAGTCTTCGTTGCTACACGTGGGCTTTCTCTAGTCGCGGCGAGTGGGTGCTACTCTTAGTTGCCGTGCGCGGGCTTCTCGTTGCGGTGGCTTCTCTTGTTGCGGAGCACGGGCTCTAGGCTTGAGGGCTTCAGTAGTTGTGGCATATGGGCTCAACAGTTGTGGCACACGGGATCAGTAGTTGTGGTGCACAGGCTTAATTGCTCCGCGGCATGTGAGATCTTCCTGGACCAGGGCTCAAACTGTGTCCCCTGCATTGGCAGGCAGATTCTTAACCGCTGCACCACCGGGGAAGGCCACAACTCTCATTTTCTTAAAAAAGGGGCTTTAGGAATTGGAAAGCTGACAGGCTAATGGTGGCAGATACAAGTTTTCCAAAATTCTAATTTTTGCCTGAAAGCTCAAAAATTATATTATTGGCAAGAAATACTTTCAGGTTATCATCCCAGAGGCCTTTATGATTATTGACATAGCATATATTTCTAGGCATTAGCTTCCAGTTACAGTTATGTTTTGATCTTCTGAAACTTTGTTGGTTTATGTGAGTATGTTTATCAAAAGTACGCATATACCTCGAGGGAAAAAGTTACTTCAACTTATACAATTAACATTGCGAATAAAAAATTAAATATTTGGCTAAGACACCAACAACTTGACTCACCATTGCTTTTGAATCATTAGTGCAAATATCAATACAATATAAAAAGATAGATAACTTATGTCTTTGTATTATGATGCAAAGAGTTTTGACCACCCCCCCTCAAAAGGCATTAGACATGATGAGGGTTCCACAGATCACACTTTGAGAACTGTTGAACGACCTCTCCCATCCCTGCCCTAACTCTTACAAGTTATGCCACTTTAACTTCTCCAAGCTTCAGTTTCCTTACCTGTAAAATGCAGATATTAATATACAACTGTGATCTGACAAAATTATTTTGAAAGTTTGGGATAATCCTATGTTGAGCTCTTGGCAACGTCTCAGGCACACAGTAGGTACTTGAAAAGTGGTAGCTGTCATGACTGTTGCCCAAGCCCATAGCCTGTTATTGGCAAAGCTAGAACCCAATGTCCTATTTTCTGATTCCTGCTCAGAGGTTTCCCTGCGACATCACATCAGCAAGAGCAGAACAGATCCCACTGTGGCTGTTTTTACAAGAAAGAAGACAGTAGCCAATTCATTTGATTCAGTTGATTCAGTGATCATCCTAGTTAATGTCCTAGGTGATAAACGGAAGCAGTGAAGTGGAGTCGTTGAGACTATGTATGATCTGCATTGGAGTCGTGACTAGCTCTGTGCTAGTTGTGTGATCTCTACAAGTTCTCTGAGCCTCAGGCCTCTCTTCTGTGAATCTGGATAATCATAGCACCTACCTTACGAGGTTGCTGTGAGAATTAAATGAGAAAATGTCCAGAGATAGTAAAGTACCAGCCCAATGTAAGTGTTCAGTAATGGTTAGCTGCTTGCTACTATAATGATGATGACTCTTGTTATTATCTTCATAGCTCAGCTCAATATCACTCCCTCAGGGAATCCTTTTTTAACCCTCTAATGAAGACACCCCATTTTAAGATCTCATCACCCCTGCACCTTTCATTGGACTTAATATAGTTGCAGTATTATATTTCAATATGTGATTATCTGATTGTTTGTCATAGGCACTGGGCTCTCAACAAAGACAGGGAGAAGGGTCTGTTAGGCTCATCATTTTTTCCCCAACACCTGGCACCGAGCCCAGTGCAGAGCAGTTTTCAATAAATAGTGACTGAAGGAATGAGTGAGAGAATTCATTTACTAGCCTGGCAAATCACGCATATAATCATGTATATGTAATGATAAAGCTTCCTCTAGCACGTGTTATTTTAAGTATGATCTGCGGGCCAGGAAAGAAGCCTAATCTGGAAGCTTGTTGGAAATGCAGACTCTCAGGCTTCACCCCAGAGCTACAGAATCTAAAGATGCACTTGAACAGAATCCCCAGGCAATTCATATGCTCATCAAAGTTTTAGAAGTAAAGACCTCTGTCTACTCTTCATCAATCCCTCTCACTAAATAAATAAGGAAGAAAGTAAGGAAATAGGAAGAGAGTGACGAAGGGAGGGAGGGAGAGAGAGAGAGAGGAGAGGAGAGGAGAGGAGAGGAGAAGAAGGGGGGGTAGGATGAGAGGGAAGAGGAGAGGGGAGAGAAGAAAAAGGGGAGGGGAGGGGAGGGGATGAAAGAACAGACAGTCACTAAATTTCCTCGGTAAAGCTGTGCTCGCTTCCACAATTCCAGGTCTCATTACATTCCCAATACAAGCGTTATTACAAATATTACCATTTCTAAAAACCAGCTGCATTTTCATTTTTTTCAGCCCCAGCCAGGCTGCTCTTATTTCCTATTCATATATGATTTTTTCCAGAAGGCTATTTTGGCCTCAGTTGAATAATTTATTTCAGAGACTTTACATCCTAAAATATTCTCTAGAGGAGACAGAAACACCATCTGTGCCCACTTTTGGAAAAACAGACCCAAACCATGAAGTAGGGGTGTCATTTTAGTTACAGAGTTGCAAAATTTGGATGCCTGCGTGTCCACCACAACCTCAGAAAGAGGAGAGAAAACTACACATCAAAATCCCTTCTCCTATAATAGCACCAAACCAGTCCCACTCCAGCAACCCAAAGAGATTATAAAAATATGCATGGTACCCAGCTGACCCCTGGAAAAATTACAGCGTTGCTTTTTCATGAAAAGGGTATTATTTTTAGAATGTATTCCCATTTTTGAGTGGTCAAGCCTGTCCATCGTTGGATAATATGCAGGAACTCACAAAGAGATTCAGTGAATGGTTCATTTGCCTGTGTTCGTTCCTTTACATTTTGTGGGACCCAATTTCAAAAATTCCCTTTGCCATGGTGTCCTCTGCTCCCAAAGGAAGAAATGGGCCTGGCCAGAAGCAAAACACATTTCACTCGGTTGGGTCCCCCATTCCGTCGGTGCAATGACCTTGGCAGGACCTGAGTCTGAGAGCTGTTGGTTATCAAATGGCATCTGAATTTGCTGCTGCATGTTCTCCTGTAGCTTCTTACTTGCCCAGGACTTTCTTCTGTCTCTCTCCCTTCTGTCTCCTACAGGTATAAGGTACAGATATACTTTATTTCTCTGCCTCGAGAAATAAAGTAGCTGCTCAATCTATAGACTTAACCCCTAGATTGGGTTATTTGGGTTTAATCCACTAAAGCGTGTGGGTTTATTCATCCCATAAACACTACTGGCGTTTCCTTACAGTGAGTGAGATTTAAAGATGTTGAATAATTTACCCGTGGTTACACAGTTAGCACGTTTCAGAGGTGAGACTTTAAGCCTAGGATTTGCGGTCTCATTTGGCATGCAGCAATGAGTTGTATAAATGAGGCAGTGTCCCACTTTTAATGAAGATTTTTATTATTTTATGTTGGCATCACCAGAGCTAACACAGTGATAGCTCTGTGATACTTTGTATAAAATATTTGCTGAATTAGACATTTTTCTGACCTCTCAGCCTGCTATGGAAAACACACATAGGATGATTGTAATATAATATATTAGTGGTTGCCTGAAGTGTTGTCAGAACACTAATAAGGCAGTTGATTCTGCTTGGGTGGAGAAGATGGTGTTGGCGGGGGGGCTTACAAATAGGAGAGGGTATGTTTCGGAGCGCTTTAAAGAGTGACTAGGAGGGCTTCCCTGGTGGCGCAGTGGTTGAGAGTCCGCCTGCCGAATGCAGGGGACGCGGGTTCGTGCCCCGGTCCGGGAGGATCCCACATGCCGCGGAGCGGCTGGGCCCGTGAGCCACGGCCTCTGAGCCTGCGCGTCCGGAACCTGTGCTCCGCAACGGGAGAGGCCACAGCAGCGAGAGGCCCGCGTCCCGCAAAAAAAAAAAGGAAAAAAAAAAAAGAGTGACTAGGAGCCTCCCAAACTGGAAAGAAAGAAGCATGCCAAATGGAGGGAACAGGAGGACCAAAGACACAGGTATAAAAATATGAGGCATTCTGAAGAAATGATCAGCCTGTATTGGTGGTTCTCAAAATTAAGTGTGCGTTGGAATCATCCGGAGGCTTGTTAAACCACAGATTGCTGCGCCCAGTTCCCAGAGCTTCAGATTCAGCAGGACTGGGTGAGACCAAGAGTTTGCGTTTCTACTGAGTTCTCAGGTGATGCTGATCCTTCTTGTCCGAGGACCACACTTTGTCGAGAGCCCGGTTCTACAGAGAAGAGTCATCTGGAAACCCCTACAGCGTGTGTGTATATGAGAGGCGTGCCAAAGCCTGCAAGAATTACACCAAAAGAAAATTCCCGGAAGGGATGAGGATTCCTTCTTTTCCTGCAAGGAGTGGTGATTAAATTTTACTGTTGGTTTTGGGAGCAATTCATGCTGAAGCTGGCCAGTGGGAGGGAAAAGAGAAACCACAACTCAGGACTGAAATGAAGGCACCTGGGATTTTATTGCATTTCTGCCCCATCAGTGCCCCTATTCACTAGCCAGTGAGGGCCTGCGGCTACAGGAGCTGAAACACACTGGCTCTTTTGAGTTTGTGACCAATTCACTGGGAAGATGGCATTTTTCAGAGCTCATCCTCCCGTTTTGGTCCTGTGGCTGCTGACCAGAGGTGAGTTCCTGTGTTTATCTCCAGCATGCTCTGTTGACCGCCAGTGGCCCTGAGGGAGGGGCGGGGGGAACACGTCAAGATGCTCTCAGATGCAGAGAATGAAAAGGGTGCCGGAATGGCAGGCTCAGCTGGATGGACTGGGACAGATGACATCCTTGTGAAATTCTTCCTTCTCCTCCACTTCTAATTCATTACCATGCTTTGCTTGTCTCATTTTCCAGCATGGAGGAACATAGGTTGCACCTGCCGTTCCTCTCCAGTCCCTTCAAACGGGGGGAACAGCTCTGAAAGTCCCGCCTCCATGGCTGGGATCGCTCTCTCTCAACTCCTGACCTACCAGGACAGATACCAGCTAAATCTGGAGGTCAAATTTGTCCAATAATTAGGGAACATGAGACATCTAGCGCCACATCCCTGCTTTTTCTTTTTTTCCTTCTTTTTTTTTTTTACACTAGGTTGCTTTGCCAGTGGATAGCCAGCAGCTTTGTGTATGACAGTCCTAGCCGGGGCCCTTCCAAACCCCACCGTTACTGCCAGGATTGGCAGAGAGGAGTCGGAATCCCCAGTCAGAGAAAGAGAAAGGAAACAAGATCATGTTGTTCAGATTCTACGTTTTAGCTTTGTTTTCAGTTCTTATGCAATTCCCCATCACTCTATTGCAATCTTCTGGGAAACTTCTAGAAATCGACTTAGTAGTCCACTTAGTTACTGGCCGATGTGGTGCTGGAGAGGCTCACTTTTCGTTTCGGAATTTTCATTTTTTTGTTGGCGCCAGGAAGGAGGAGAAAGAGATGATGGTCTAAAAGACGAATATGACCTGAGACCAGGTGAGCCTGCTATCAGGGGTGGCACGGGAGGCCCGTGCTCCATTTCTTTGGGGGATGGGAGCTTTATTATCGGTTTCACTGATGAGACTCCGGCCTCCTTTCCAGAGATGAAGTCTTTTTGTCATCATGTGTATTGTCCTCCACAAGTGCCCAATTAGGAAAGATTGCGTCAACAGAGGAGGCCGATTAAATTCACAGATTTATTGCAAAACTGCTTGGGGAGTTATGGAAAATGAATTTCACTGCTGCGCTTCCTTGCATTAAAAAAGAAAAAAAAAATCAAGCTGCAAGTCTGCACCCTGGATTGTCCGTCTCTTACAGATCATAAAACATCCATAACCTTGCACACAGTTTATTCTTCTCCAGAGAGGCTCCAGATGCTTCTTCCAGGCTCCCTAAGGAGGTGATGGCTTCTGTGTTCATAGGACACAAGGGGAAATGCTAACTCAGGAGCAGGATAGGGTAGACACAGGCCTGCTGCCCAGGTAGAGGTCAAAAGAAAACTTTGCTTTGCAAAGCTTGCAACCAGTTTGAGCAGGCAGTCCTTGTTTTTCGTTGGGTCCCAGGAAAGCTACTGTTAGTAGGCATGATGGAAATGAAATCTGATCTTTCGCAGAAGTGAGGACAGCACAGAGGAGACGTTCCTGACCCCTAACCTGATGCACAAAATGTTACAGAAATAACTATAAGCACTACTTTAAAACTCTTCAGTTTCTAATGAGGCTATTTAAGGCATACATCCCATCTCCCCACCCACCCAACCCAAGTCTTAGGTTTTACTTATTTAAGGCAGCATTTCCCAAATTGTTTTATGCAGAACATAAACTTCACAGGATGCCCTGGAATAAAAGGTTTTATGGGAGCAAAATGGGACCACACTGCATGCTATGTGCCCTTTGAGTCATACTCCTTATTAATATGTTGAAAATAACAGCTCACTCTTATTGGAAGTCTGTCTGAGCCAAGCATTATCAAGCACTTTTATATTTTATCTCAGCAAGTCTTCAAAAAATAATCCTCTGAGGTAGATACTAATTTATCCCATCTACACACGAGGAGAGTGAGGTTTGGAGTAGTTAAATGTCACGCAGTTAAAGGTAAAATGTAACTGAGGAGGCAGGTTTCAAATCTACTCTCATTCCCGAGTTTATGCTCTTAACCCCTAAGCTTTATCGCTTTCCTACTAACTTAACTATATAGATACTTTCTCACATTGCCTTTTTTTCATTATTACTTTCTTGCACAGTTGAGTCCATTCTTAACTGTATTAGTTGGTCATCTTTTGTGGGTATCTTTAGTTTTTTTCATGTCATCACATAGAGCCACTTGATACCATTTTAGATAATATCTTCTCTAACATCAGGCTTTTATGCTCCAGTCTCATTTGGCCTTTGTCTAACTGCTTCATGCATGCTTTAGTGGATTTTCATCTGTATCTTTGACAGTTTATGGATAAACAAAGATGTAAAAGAGACAGGATGTGTCTGAGTTTATTTATCCTGCCTTTGGCAAGGGAGTCTTTGTCTGCAAAATGAAAGTAGTTAAAAAGCAAAAGTGGGATTAAAAAAGGATTCCCACAGTATATATGTAGTTAGCTCTTATGTTGTGTGGGGTTGAGATTTCTTGCACCATTGGGATGTGAATAACTAGGAGATAAGTTACTTGAGGGGTGGGGGAGGGGTGAAGAGAAGGAGAGACAGAGAATGATGCTGTACCCTTCAGTTTCACCCTGAAGAAATTGTCCATTAAACCTGGGAACTGGGTTTGTTTGCTAATCACCTTTCCAAAGCATGACGCTTGCTCAGGAAATGGGCTTTCAGAGAGAAGAGAAGGATGTGAGCTATTAGCAGTGGTCCTACCTCTCAGGAGGGGTAGAGCCAAACGGTAGTAGGAGTGATGTTTTTGGTTCCATAAGATTGCACAGGGTACCTAATCTGCTCCATCATGCTCAATCCCAATTAAGTTGGCTTCCTCCACTGTGTTCTCTGAGAGTCCACATGAGATAGGGTTACCCTCCCTTTGCCCCCTTGATCAATCAGAAATGATTTCATGAGCATCTACTCTGTACTCAGCATTTCCTTTGTACACAGGCCAGTTGCCTGTTGAAACTGTGCTTAACATTCTCCGTGGATTATCTCCTTCCATATCCAGGACAGTCTTACAAGAAAGAGACTATTACTAGCTGCGGTTTATGAAAGAAAAAACTGGGGCGGAGAGAGGAGAAATGACTTGTTAAAAGACACACAGCTAGGGCTTCCCTGGTGGCGCAGTGGTTGAGAATCTGCCTGCTAATGCAGGGGACACGGGTTCGAGTCCCGGTCTGGGAAGATCCCACATGCCGCAGAGCAACTAGGCCCGTGAGCCACAACTACTGAGCCTGCACGTCTGGAGCCTGTGCTCCGCAACGAGAGAGGCCGCGATAGTGAGAGGCCCGCACACCGCGATGAAGAGTGGCCTCCGCTCGCCGCAACTAGAGAAAGCCCTCGCACAGAAACGAAGACCCAACACAGCCAAAAATAAGTAAATTAATTAATTAATTAATTTAAAACAAACAAAAAAGACACACAGCTAGTCAAGGGGCAGAGCAGGGATGCTCACCTCACTTCCTCGAATTCTAAAGCCTGTGCATTTTATGACTATCAAACAGCAGGTTAGTGAATGGGAACTCCTCCACTACCATTCTTCTCATGAACAAAGTGGATGCTGTTGAGGAAATAAAGAAGAGAAATTCTTGGTTCATGTATTAAAAACGAATGTTATCAGTAATCAGGTGAGCAGGACCTCCAATGCTGCTAGGAAAAAAAAAAGTCAGGAAATCATTTATTTTCAGAAAAACACAAATTACAGAGATATAAATTGTTCTGGGTAAAGATGCCAAGAACACCAGTGTTGTCTGCAGCCTAAATAGACCTTCTGTAGTTTGGCTGGGATTGAAATAGTAGAATCTGCTCTTCATTCCTCCAGTCTTAAAAAAGGTACTTGAAATTGTTCTGTAATTTTTTTTTTTTTTTTTTGCGGTATGCGGACCTCTCACTGTTGTGGCCTCTCCCGTTGCGGAGCACAGGCTCCGGACGCGCAGGCTCAGCGGCCACGGCTCACGGGCCCAGCCGCTCCGCGGCATGTGGGATCCTCCCGGACCGGGGCACGAACCCGCGTCCCCTGCATTGGCAGGCGAACTCTCAACCACTGCGCCCCCAGGGAAGCCCTGTTCTGTAATATTTAATTCTTTCAAATAACACATAGAGTAAGCCCACTTTTAAAAACTTTGGTGAGGATCGTAATCTCTTAGGTTTACAAAAATGCCGGTGAAGGAGGAAGTGAGAGGTGGGGACAACTTTATTCTTCTCATAGGCTGAAAGCTTTAAATATTAAGCAGAAACTATTTAGCAACAAAAAGAAATGAGCTCTCAAGCCACAAAAAGACATGGAGGAAACTTCAATGCATATTGCTAAGTGAAACAGACCAAAGTGAAAAGGCCACCTACTGAATGATTCCTACTCTATGACATTCTGGAAAAGAAGAAAGTATGGAGACAGTAAAAAGATCCGTGGTTGCCAGGCACTGGGGAGGAGAGAGAGTTGAATAGTCAGAGCACAGAGCATTTTTAGGGCAATGAAATGATTCTCTGATACTGTAATGGCAGATACGAGTCATTATGCGTGTCAAAACCCATAGAATATACATTGTAAAGAGTAAACCCTAATGTAAACTATGGATTTTCGTTAATGATAATGTTGTAGTATTGGGTCATCAATTATAGCCAATATGCTACACTAACACACTAATGCAGGGTGTGAATAATAGGGGAAACTGGATTGGAGGGGCCAGGGTGAGGGAGTAGATGGGAATTCTACTTTGGATTCACTTTTTTCTATAAACCTAAAACCGCTTTTTTTTTTTTTTTTTGTGGTATGCGGGCCTCCCTCTGCCGTGGCCTCTCCCGTTGCGGAGCACAGGCTCCGGACGCGCAGGCCCAGCGGCCATGGCTCACAGGCCCAGCCGCTCCGCGGCATGTGGGATCCTCCCAGACCGGGGCGCGAACCCGGTTCCCCTGCATCGGCAGGCGGATGCGCAACCACCGCGCCACCAGGGAAGCCCCCGCTTTTTTTTAAAAAAAAAAAAAAAAGCCTATTTTTTTAAGCAGAAGAGAATCACACTGTTTTTCAGCATCATAGCATCTCTGTAGATGGTAGTGCCTTTTGGAGAATAAAAATAATCCCCTCAGTGCATAATACCAACTCAGTGCTCAGATTGTGACCACAGAGGGATCTATGAAAGGTCAGTTTAAACATCTCATTGGATTGGAAAGACAAAGGGGACTTTGTGTCACAATAGTTCTCATCCTGTGGAACTGTGGAGATGGCAGGAGATAAAACAATACTCTTTATCACCAGCAGATTAACTAGCAAGGACATATTCTTTCTATTTATCCTATAGTCCCCTAAGGACAATAGGCCTTTTGTCCCTACACCTGTTGCAGGGGAACAGAGCCCTTGACTGAGACCTAATGGGGTTTATGTGAGGCCGTGCAGTTCAGATTTCTTATGTGTGTCCCTGGCAGGCCATCCCATTTCATAATATGCCTTCCAGCAAAGGAACTTGGAGACGGAGCCCTCAGCATTCAAAGGGAGAGAAGCAGATCCGAGGTTGCTTGAGAAGAACGATAGAGTACAGAAGCCCATGTTGGAGAGCAGTAGAGGTGGGTGGCATGTTCTCGCTCCCAGCCAGAACGTCCTGCTCTTTCCTGGTCCTCAGCTTCCTACTCGGCGCCAAGCACAGGGTGAAGGCGCTACAGCGGTGAGACTTTGCTGGATGAGTGAAACTCCAGGACTTTGCTGAAGAAAGGGAAACGGCAAAATGATTCATCAAAATGAACACCTGATTTTTTCCGGCGATTTCACTACAGTTTCCAGATAAACGTCTGTAGGCACGTGTGTGTGGATGGCTTTCTGCATTCTAAATCCTTGTTTGGAATGGGATCTGGAGGGGGTTTTGACTGCCTTCTTTTGGGAACAACACTCCATTCTTCTTTGGGGCAACCAGCCTTCCACTTGTTCTTACTGTGTGAAGTTTGAGTTGAATATTTCCTCTTGGCTTGAGGAAATGGTCTGTGGCCTGGGCTCAGTCAGTCGGAGGGCTGTTTCCCTTGGCCGCAGTGAATTGGGAGTCAGGACGGACCCCTGAGAATCCCACCTGGGATTTTGCTGGCACGATGGGAAAAGAAGTGTTGTTTATCTGCTGGCATTCGAAATTGGTAAAATGCAAGCCTAGAGGTACTAGTAGACTTAGTAGCCACCACTTGGGAAAAATCTCATTGAAAATAAAGCTGGAATAGAGGAAAACTGAGCTGAAAGATGGAGCGAGAACAAGTTTCAGTGAAAATATTTGAGCAACTTGAACTACCCAAGCTTGAAGTCAACACATTTCCTGGACCCTTCAATGAAACGGGCTCTAAATTCCCCAGATTTCAACCATCTTATAACGAATTATAATTTATGACTGTATCCATTTGGGAGATGGGAACTTTATTATCAGTACTCTTGTACTGAAATTCTGAGTCGTCAGTGCACTTTCATATGTCCATGTCCTTCAGATTAGAATTTAGTAGGAAAATCCTAACTGGGAGATGTACCGTCCAGAGCCTCCACCACTTCCCTCTGCCTAATCACACCTCCAGATGGAAAAAGATACCATCTGAAATGAAGAGTCCTTGAAATACCTCTTGCACATCCCAACAAAAGGAAAAATTCTCCTTTGTTGAACATCTCCTTTCACATAAACTCTAAATGTTTTCGTGGCTTAGCAGAAGTTGGCGCGTGGCAGAGTCCTCCTGAACAGATTGAGACATCAGAGACTAGGCCCTTGGGCATGCCTGCAACACGTTCTGAAGACATGGCCTGTGTCCCCTCTCCCCCTCACACTCAATGTGCCATTAACACTAGGAGTACAGCTCAAGAGGAAGGCAGCTTGTACTCGAAAAATAGCCTTGTAGTTCATGGATGGGTTTGAAGGATGAAGACAAATGCTCTGTAGCTCTTCACCCAACTCTGCCCATTAATATAATAAAAAGTAACATCTCTTGCGTGCTTCTGTACCAAGCACAGTTATAAATTCTTTTCTTGCATTATCCCTTGTAACCCTCATCTACTACAACCCCATGTGATTTATTATACTCCCCTTTTTACATTTGAAGAAATGGGACTGAGAAAACTTATAGAACCTGCCCAGGATCACTGAGCAAGATTCAGACCCAAGTAGCAGGACCCAGGCTTTCAATTACAACACCATATTTTGTGTTAAAGAATAAAAACAGTGCCTGGATCATGGCTTTAGAAATTGTGAAAGCCGGTGTTAGGATCAGAAGGAAGCTATCATGTAGCCCGATAGAAAAACTGAGATTGAAGAGGATAAGCCAGTTCCCCAAAGTCACATAGCAGGTTAAAGAACCGGGCACTGAAATCTAGCCCTGATGCCCCAGTTCTGTTGCAGTGCACACCTGTCCTTCGAGGACGTATACACGCTGCACCAAGTATCCAGTTACTCACCAGGCACCTATTGTTAAAATTCTAAAATATGTCCAGACCAGTTAGCAAGTTGTACTATCCTGAGGCTATTTCCCTCTCCCCTCAGGATTCCTGAACCTCCCCACAATTCAGAAATTAAAGGGCTAATGTCTGTCCCTGTGGCCGGCTTCCATTCTCATTAGTCAGTTCCCACCCTCCGTTAAGTAGCTTTAACACGAGCCCTTCGTGAACACAGAAGCCAGCACACAGACTGTTATCCCTCCAGATAATGGGAACTTCTTGGGTGAGTTGCAGGCCACATCTCAGTCGTTCGGGGTAACACTGCTATCTCAAATATGAGATAGATGACAGCTCATCGTGCCAAGCGTGCCCAAGACAGCATGAGGGGTCCAGAAAGGAGAAAGCTCAGCCCCAGCATTTGGGGACTCTGTAGAGGTCTTTTCATGCCCTTCCAGGTCTTCTCCAAGACAAATCTTGCCCATCGAGTGAGGAGTTCAGGGCACCTGAACTGTCAGAGGCAAGAGGAGTCTTGCCCCCTCTCTCACTTGCCTAGTTTCTTTTGGGAATGGCAGAGGCAGTCCTCAAGCCACAGCAGCCCCACTGACAACAAATGGGAAATACCGGGAAAGCAGCCCTTGCCAGCTGCGCAGACGGCAGGCCCAGGCTCCTTTTGAAGTCAGTGGGAGGTAAATTGTTCTTTCTCACTCTTCTCAGCAGCAGCAGAGATGGAGAAAGGAATTGTTAGTGGAAGAGAGGCTCTGAGGCACAGAATGCCCAGCTAGAGTCAACTGATGGTGCGCTGCTAGCCAGCCTGAAAACCGTCTAGGTCCCAGCGGCCTGCGCCCATGAGATGGTGGTTTGCAGAGGACTCACTCAGGCCATTGCAATATCCATGCCCCTGTTACGCCTTCCCAGAAATCTATTTCCGTGGTAGCCACAACTTCTTTGTATGATGTTTGAAGCAAGACATATTACCGTGGCTGATAGCAAATATAGAAAAAACCAGAAGGCTCCCCATCTCTTTCCTTTACGTCTGGTGATCTCCTTCTCATTCTCTGGATGTTTGCTTACATGTCATTCCCCATTCCAGCCTCTCCCCCAGGACTAAGTTAGCATTCCCCTCGCACCTTATGATTTCCTTGTTGTAGCATTTATTACATTTAAAATTATTTGCTTAATACCTGTCTTCCCCATTAGACCCATAAAACCCATGGGGACTGAGATTGCATTATTACTCTTACAGATCCCCGGGACCTAGAAGGATGTTATGTGTAGTAGTGAATATTTGCTGAATAATGAATGAACACTGCAGGATCTTGATACCAAGTCCTAGCTATTTATGGAGGGTGCCTTTTTTTTTTGTTTTTTTGGTTTGGTTTTTTTTTTTGTTTTGTTTTTTTTGTGGTACGCGGGCCTCTCACCGCTGTGGCCTCTCCTATTGCGGAGCACAGGCTCCGGACGCGCAGGCCCAGCGGCCATGGCTCACGGGCCCAGCCGCTCCGCGGCATGTGGGATCCACCCGGACCGGGGCGGGAACCCGCGTCCCCTGCACTGGCAGGCGGACTCTCAACCACTGCGCCACCAGGGAAGCCTGGAGGGTGCCTTTTTTTTACTGAAGTATAGTGGATTTACAATGTTGTGTTAATTTGTGCTGTACAGCAAAGTGATTCAGTTATATATATATATATATCTATATACACACACACACATATATATATATATACACACCCATTCTTTTTTTTAATATTCTTTTCCGTTATGGTTTATCATAGGATACTGAATATAGTTCTCTGTGCTATACAGTAGGACCTTGATGTTTATCCATTCTCTATATAATACTTATATTTGCTGACCCCAGGCTCCCACTCCATCCCACCCCCAACCCCTCCCCTTTGGCAACTACAAGTCTGTTCTCTATGTCCATGAGTATATTTCTATTTCATAAAAAGGTTCGTTTGTGTCATATTTTAGATGCCACATATAGCGATATCATGGTATTTGTCTTTCTCTTTTTGACTTGCTTCACTTAGTATGATAATCCCAGTTGCATCCATGTTTCTGCAAATGGCATTATTTTGCTCTTTTTTGTGCCTGAGTAATATTCCATTGTGCATATGTATCACATCTTCTTTATCCATTCATCTGCTGATGGATATTTAGGTTGTTTCTATGTCTTGGCTATTATAAATAGTGAGTGCTGCTATGAACATAGGGGTGCATGTATCTTCTTGGATTAGAGTTCTGTCTGGACATATGCCCAGGAGTGGGATTGCTGGATCATATGGTAACTCTGTTTTTAGTTTTCTAAACAACCTCCATACTGTTTTCCATAATGGCTGTACCAACTTACATTCCCACCAACAGTGTAGGAGGCTTCCCTTTTTGGAGGGGGCGTCTTAACCACCATTAGAATATGTGGGAAAGGAAGTTAAAAATAAATAAAATCATCCTTGCATACATCAAGTTCTTCAGCTTCACCAATTCGCAAAACACTTTCCAGTTTGTCTTCTCTTCCTATTTCTTCTTCGGGGGAGGGGGTAAATTATTTTATTGTTTTAATAAACCATGTTCTATTTTAAAGAAAAGTTTTAAGAGGAGAGCTTGTAAATGCAGATTCATATAATTAACATAGTATTTTAGGAGTATTCATTATTATTCATTAATCTTTGGGGTAAGAAAACCAAAATAAGCGAGTGAACCAAAACTCTATCAAAAAAGAACAGACTGGGGCTTCCCTGGTGGCGCAGTGGTTGAGAGTCCGCCTGCCGATGCAGTGGACGCGGGTTCGTGCCCCAGACTGGGAGGATCCCACATGCCGCGAAGCGGCTGGGCCCGTGAGCCATGGCCGCTGAGCCTGTGCATCCGGAGCCTGTGCTCCGCAACGGGAAGAGGCCACAACAGTGAGAGGCCCGCGTACCGGAAAAAAAAAAAAAAAAAAAAGAACAGATTGAACCTTATAAAGGACATTTGATGGGGTCTCAAAGGATTCAGAAATCTGTCTTGTTACTATCATGATATGTTTGGTTAATGACTGAAGTCCTTAACAGAGTGCTTGCATTAGTATAGCATAAGGAGCATTGATTTTTCGAGAGCCATTTTTAAAGATTACTTAATCCTGGATAGGTCTGTTTTGGGCATCTCATATCAAATCCAAAGCGAACTTTAAAATAAAATTGATTTCATTACCTCAGGTAAATTATACATCTCTTGACTTAACATGTAATCTAGTAAAAAATTCTCCCAAGACTATTCTTTTCTTCTACTTTTTGAAGTCCATTCTCTCCTACCCCATAATTTAAGGGAACCTCCACTTCATGTATTGTAATTGAAGCATAAGTGAATTTTCCTCAAACTGGGGTGTCCACAGACCAGTGGGGGATGACTTACCTTTTCTTGGGGTTCTGTGAATTCCCTATGAGATGTGTAAAGGGATGAAAGCATACACTGAATCATGCAGATGAACATTTTTAAATGAAATATGGCCACATGATGTCACTGTCTGAAGGTTTTCAAATATATTGCAAGTTCTCTCATACTCCCCCTTTCCAAAAGAGGATTCTAATTTTCCTTCCCTTGGATGCAGACAAGACTTAGTGACTTGCTTCTAATGAGAAGAATGAGGTAAGGTGATCTTGCATGACTCCCAAGGCTAGGCTGGAAAAGGCAATATGGCTTCCACCTGGCTCTCTGTCTTGGGGCATGTACCTGGGAAGAAAGTGAGACACCATTTAAGAAATGTGGCTTTCCTAAAGCTGTCACGCCACAGACCCAATGAAGAGATTTCATAGATGCTGGTAGAGGAGCCCCAGCTGTTCAAGTCTTCCCAGCCCAGCTACTGGGCATGCGAGTGATAAAGACTTCCAGCCTCAGCCACCATCTGACTACACAACTTCATGAAAGACCCCCCCCACCCAAGCCAGAACTACCCAGCTGAACCCCTGATGGGTTCCTGACCCAAAGAAACGATGAGAGAGAAGTGATGATGCTGTTCTGAGCCACTGAGTTTTGTGGTGTTTGTTAAAAAGCAAAAGATAACTACTACAGTGTCCTTCTTTGCAGTTGGGTTTATGATACATTGGAACCGTGTATTTATTAGAGAAGAGAGGAGAAGAGAAGAGAGGCAGACTTAATATATGCATGTCAAGTGAGGGGTAAAGTAGTTCAAATAGAGGAAAGTGACAGGAAAATGGCTCATCACCCCCAACTTGATGTTTGAGGAGGGCTGAACTCAAAGGAATCTTTGTTCGGTCAATTCCATACTTGTGTCACAGGCAGTTACTGGGCTCCAGCAAAACAGCATCAGCAATTCCATTTAACAAATGCAATCAATTTTAATTGTATTGGCTTGGCTTGGCTTTTATTTTTTCCTCTGATTCCACTTAACTTTACATCTGCTTATATCTAGGTTTATATGTATGCATTTAAGTAGCATTATAATAAAATCACTGGATCCACCAGCAAACCAGTTTTTCTTTCAAAGGAATCTTAAATTTGAGAATCAATGAGGGAGGATCATCAGGAAGGCATATGTGTCTATGACACGCTATCATCTCATTCACTGTTGCCAAATGAAGTGATACCTCCCACTGTGTACCCTAGAACATTCTTCATAATTGTCCATACATATAATGGTTCAATTGTAAGGTTAGTGTATCTGTCTGTAAGTCTCCCAGTTTAAGTCTTATGTTTGAAACTCATGTTACTGACAATGATGTCTTCAGTCCTTGTATTCCTAGTACCCATGGCCTGACCTTTTTCATCAGCAATCACTTTCTTTTCCTGTTTATCAGTTTCAGCTAGAAAATGGCCACCTGTCTTTGTAATGCCCTCGACTTCCCCAACACAAATTTTTGAGTAGGGAACTTAAATGACATTTTAATTCAGACCACTATTCATGTACCTTTCAAATCTATTCATTCATTCATTCTTCTATTATCCTTAAATTAAAATATAGAAACAAGTTATAACTTAGGTTAATATGTTTACATGGGTATTTTTGTCTTACAGGGATGATTGACAGACACAACATAGCTTTCTGTTATAAGCTGTGACACATATCTGAAGTATTTTCATATTTTAAAGCAATAGATTATTAATTATTATAGTAACAATATCAGTCATCTCTTGCAGTCTTGAAGTATTTGCACAGTACAGTGTTAAACATTTCATCTGTATTATTTCATTTAATCCACACAATTTACCTAATGACTTATGTAAAATTGCCAGTTACAGTGGCTTGGGGGGATGGTCATTTGTCCAAAGTTAACATAACTGGAAACAGAGGAGCTAAGATTTGAACCCAGATAAATTTTTCCTTAGCAACTCAGTTTTGCATCAACTTTTCTAAATTCTTCTGACTGTTTGTACTTTGTTTACCATATTGCAGTAAAGCTAAGTTGTCATCAGTTGTGAGGTGTTCCATTATTTATGAGCCAATATGACAAAGGCTGACAGTTAAACTATGACACAACACTTTAGCACTAGAATTTTTATTTTATAATGATTTGAAAGTGCTCTATTTAATAAGCAGAACTAGTTAGACATATGTGTTTTTTAAATTTATTTATTGTAATTTATTTATTATTTTTGGCTGCATTGGGTCTTTGTTGCTGCATGTGGGCTTTCTCTAGTTGTGGCGAACGGGGGCTACTCTTCGTTGCGTTGCATGGGCTTCTCATTGAGGTGGCTTCTCTTATTGCGGAGCATGGGCTCTAGGCGTGCAGGCTTCAGTAGTTGTGGTGCACAGGCTCAGTAGTTGTGGCACACCGGCTTAGTTGCTCCACGGCATGCGGGATCTTCCCGGACCAGGGTTCAAATCCTTGTCCCCTGCATTGGCCACCAGGGAAGCCCTAGACATATGTTTTTATCAAACATTACTGTTGTGCATGTATAACACGGAAAGCATAAACAAAACATGGGAGGAGGTATTTTCTGGAACTTCCCATTAAGAGTCTGGTTCTTCTGAATCATTTTGCAGATGAGGGTCGTTAGGGACATTCTACAATGTCATCCTCCATGTCAAGGAGAACATCGATGATGTAGCATTTCTGAAAAGAATGTTCCATTATTGGGTCTGGAATTTTCTTCCAAGCTGCTGTCATCCTTTCCAGAAGTTTTGATATATATTTGCAGGCAAAGTTAATGCCTCTCATTTAAATATTTAAAAATGCACATCATAGAGTCAATGGAATATGATATTATTATGTTTCCTGCAAACCATGTTAAAAATCAACTATCCACAAATTTCGTATTTTACAGCGTTTTAGTTATACTAGGCATCTAGGTTTAATATCAGACTTTAGCCTGATGTATAGTACTATACATTTATGTTGTTTTACTTACATTATGTCCATTGTTTTGAATGCTTAGAGATATGTCAGATACCAATTTAAATTCTTTGCATGTGTTAACTCATTAAACCCAAGGAAGTGGTATATTGTCCATTGTATCAATAAAGAAACTAAGATTTAGAGAATTTAAATAATTTATTCAGAGTCACATTGCTTCTTAAATGACAAAGCCAGAGTTTGACTTTAATCTCTGCGACACCAAATTGCATTCTGCTAACTGCTTTGCGATATTACCGTTCACATAAACACACACAGTTGCAGTATGAGAATTGGTAACTAATATTAATGCTCCTTCTTATGTGCTATGTAAATGAAGGCTACTTCCCTTAGCCTTCCCTTTGCTTGCACATGAGTATATAAAGTACCCTACATGTGGATTTTTATTGACTCCTCTCTCCCTGAGGCCAAATATTAACAGTAACCCTTCAGGGACTGATCTGGTGGTAATGGGCCAACATTTCTTACAGCCTGGCAATGCATCACTCCATGGCCATTTTGCTTTAAAGGTTTCTGAGGGAATTAGCTATAAAATGACCATAGTACTGGCCGTGTCACAGAACTCTTCACATAGATATAGGTCCATGCATTCCTATTTGCCACTGATCAGAAAATTTAATCTTGGCAATCATTCTCTAGGAAATTAATGTTGCTTACATTACGTGTTGATGACCCTCCATTTGAAAAGGAAGGAATATGTGCAATTGCTTTATGATGTGCCTGAAGCAGAATACTTTATTATTAGGTACTGCCCAGTGGAGCCATGCTTAGGTTTTTATCTTGCTTTTAAAAAGAAGGAAAATAATCACAGAGGAACTCTGACCTCATTTTATAATTGGGGGTCAGTGACACCAGTAGTTAGCCGCACAAGTAATGAACCCAGGAATGACTTAGAAAATAAGGTGAAGCAGCTTTTGTAATGTTAGGTCATGGATTTGGAAACTTTTATTTAAACATTCTTCCCATGATACTGCATCTTTAACAACTGTGTCCAGGTGTTTGGAAACAAGAAGAGGATTTTCGTGTTTGTGAGCCATGCTTTCCTGAGAAAATGTCAGCTTTATGTGAAAAGGCTTGTGAGACACTGTGAACCAATGCTGAGCCAAATGAGAGGCACTGTAAAAGAAGATACCTGTGCTTTCTCCCATTTTCTCAAGTCTTGGCATCTGGCACCACCATCTTCCCAGCTACCTAAAGTCGGGATTGTTATTGACTTGCCTCTCTTATTTGGTCCCCATATCCAATAAATTTCTGAGTCCTCCTTTTCTCCCTCCACAGTAACTCCGTAATCTGCCTACTTCTCTCTGTCCTGCCATTGCTTCCAGTTACCACCATGGCCCACCTGGATAACTGCATCAATCTTTGTCATCTAACTGAGGCTTCCTGCCTCTGATCCTGCTGTTTCTGAAGCCAGAACCCTCATCATGTGACTTCTCAAACTTTGATGACTTCCTGTGTCCCTTGAGATAAGGCCCCAAGTCCACTGTTTAGCTCACAAGGCCCTTCATGATGAGGCCCCTGTTGACTTCCCAAGCCCCATCTCTCTCCTTCCCATGGAGGGCCTTGAAAGGGCCTAAAATATCCTGTCCTTTCAAGTCCACAGTTAGATTTTATACCTTCTTAAGATGACTTCCTCCATGCCCAGGCTTGTGTCATACCTCCTGCTCTGTGTCCTTTTACTTCTTTATGATGATCCCATCACTTAGTTAACTCTATTATAACTACCCACTTGTTTACCTTCTCTACCAACCATGAATTCCTTGCAAGCAGAAACTGTCTCTTGTTCACTGTTGTAAGTCATACCGTATGGGGCACTTGTGGTACAAAGGATGATGTGAAGCAGTACACAGATGCTCTCTTTTAAACTTTAAAAACTATCCTACATTTTTTCTGTTTATATTCTCTTTA
Organism: Physeter macrocephalus; assembly: GCF_002837175.3. Taxonomy (NCBI): domain Eukaryota; kingdom Metazoa; phylum Chordata; class Mammalia; order Artiodactyla; family Physeteridae; genus Physeter; species Physeter macrocephalus. The sequence goes on from NC_041231.1 coordinate 29,517,339, forward strand.
TAACAAGTAGCTTGTTTTCTTTATCATGAACCTCAGATGCACAGGAGTAAATTAACTATAATCTTTATTCTATGACTCAGTAATCATTGGTCCTTTCATGACCCATTTATATTTATGTTGCTAGTTATTTTATACCTTAACAAGCATCCCTAAATTCAATGTGCAAAACAGAAGCTAAGATCGTCATAATAGGCAACTTCTAGCCATATGGTACATGGATTCTGTTCTTCTGCATCATTGTACCTGACCCAACATACTGTGATCACCATTCTCTCACTTCCTTCACTTGCCTCTCTATTTCTAAACTTTATTTATTTTTTTTATATTATGGAAGGTATTTAATAATTCAATTTTAAAATATATTTACTTCCCTTTTTAATTAAGTACATGCAGTTGCATATCAAAACAGAGTAGAAGAGTATATTTCCTTTTCTTATTGAGATATAATTGACATATAACACTAGATTAGTTTCAGATGTGCAACATAATGATTTAATACTTGTGTATATTGCAAAATAATCACCACAGTAAGTTTAGTTAACATCCATGAGTATACATAGTTGCAGATTTTTTTCCTGTGATAAGAATTTTTAAAATCTACTCTCTAGCAACTTTCAAATTTGTAATGCAGCATTATTAACTATAACTACCATACTTTCCATTCCAAACCTTATTTTCTTATGTTAGTTGTTTTTCACTTTATAAAAAGCATATCACACTTAAGCAATATTTGGGGCTTTCTCCACTTAATATAATGTTGCTGAGAGTCCTCTGTATTATTATATGCTCTTATAGTTCACTTGGTTTGACTGCTGTATTCCATTGATAACTATATCACAGTTGAAGCATCCACTCACCCATTGGTGGGCACCTGGGTTGTCACCAGGTTTTTGCCCTTGTGCACAGTGGTGCTCTGAACATTTGAGTACATGCCTCTTGTTGCACATGGGTAAACATTTCACTGTAGAACTGCTGTTAAGGAGAAGGTGAATTCATCACTTTTAGAGATAATACCAAACTAGATTTAATGAGATGGCACCAACTTACCCTCCTCCCCATAATGTATATGAAAACCTATGGATCCATATCCTCTCCATTACTTGGTATTGTCAGCCTTCTTCATTTTGGCCACTCAGCTATCAGGAAAACGGATCTCACGTGATCTTGGTTTGTATTTTCCTGATCACTAATAACACTGAACATTTCTTTATGCATCTATTGTACATACGTGATTTCTCCCTTGTGAAATGTTTACTCCTGTTTTCTGCCCATTTTTCTCTTGGATTGTTTGTGTTATTCTTACTGGTTTGTAGACATTTTTACATATTTTGATAGCAGTTCTTTGAAGACTACATGTATTTATTGTAGAATATCATATTGAAGTTGGTAACTCATCTCTGTAATATCTTTAAGGTATCCTAACAAAAAAAAAGTTCTTAAGATAACATATGTATGACATTCAATAATACCGAAGTAGATTTCTAGATAACATGGCAAGGAGTGAAATTACCTGATTTCTTGACTGATGAAGTGGGTTGTGGAGTATAGGTTTTGCCCTGTATTTGAGCTGTTTTTGAACTAGAACCTACTGCTTTCCACACATCCATAAGGTGCTAGGCACATCACAGGCACTCGGCCAGAACTTGCTGGAATGAACTAAAATACCCTGTGGAAAAAGGCACACTAATAAGAACATTTACCCTCCAAGTTGTTTAAACAGATGGCATGTTTTTGAAAGAAGAAAAATTGTAAAAGAAACTAAAGAACAGGACCGATTTCCAGTTGATTTTCATGGTGTCGGGGAAATGGTGTTTTTGGCAGACTATTGCATGTGGTTAGGTTGGGCAATTTTCCCCTTTTCTAAGACAGTATTTTGGGGACACGCTGGTATAGGTGTTTTGTACTGACTCATCTAAAAGAGACTTTTGCATATATTGTGAAAATTCTCTTTGGAGTTAAAGAAAGGGAAAAAATAAGAATTAAATACTGCTCCTCTTACAAGTCATCCATGACCTCAAATCCCCCCAAGTGGACCCACCTCTCTCTCCTTCTTCTTCACTCCTTAGTTCTCACTCAGGCACAAAGCAGGACATACCAACACGGACATTCTGATTTGAAATCATAATGTAAAAATTTTTACATTATTTTTATTCTTACATGAATTTTGATCTTTTTTTTTTTTTAACCTAAAATATGGGGTCACCCAAACTCTCTGAGACTCTTCCTGTGACTACCCTCTACTCAATGTTCCTATTTCCCTTGAGGTCCAAGGCAGAGGCAGGAATACATTGGGTCTGAGGGTTGGGGTGAGGATATCGTTTATATTTATATAGTATTGTTTCTCAGTATGGAAGTTAAGTAGTATATTTTTAATTTTATAGCATATTATGTTTTACAATACAGAAGACTGTATCTCACATATATATAGTAGAAGAAATACTATTACTCATACCCTAAGTACCCATCGCCCAGCTTAAGTAACTGAACTTTACCAGTCTACTGCAACTCCCCATATCAATCCCTCTCTCCTCACCTATTTATTTATTCAAAAGCATTCATTTGAATGATTATTATGTATCATGCACTGTTCTAGGTAATACAAAACAGTAAAATAAAAAACAGGCAAAAAGCTCTGACTCCTGGAGCTTACATTTTATAAAAGTAAGCTACCATTTTTAATTTTGGGTTTATCATTCCCTTTTCATTATAAATATGTATATCTCCAAAGTGTATATTAGTTTACTATTATACTATCTAGTGTTCTTCTGTGCCTTGCTTTTTTCGCTTAATGTATTTGTGTGTGAAATGCTAGTTCATCCATTTTCAATATTTCTGGGCTTCTGTTATGTAAATACTTCACAGCATATCCATCTTCCTGTTTATGGATATTAGGTTATCTTCAGATTTTTGCTATTACGAACAATGCTGCTATGAAATGGTACCATATGACACATATTTTTGTGTCTGGATTCTTTTGTGTAACATATTTATGAGAGTCATTTCTGTTGTGCATAGCAGTAACTCATTGTTCATTGTTGTATAGTTTGTATGGGTATGTATATACCCAATTTATTTGTAATTATTTCAACATTTGAGTTACTTCAAGGATTTGTTTAATGCCATGTTTATGTACATGTCTTTTGAAGCATGTGTTGTTTGGGGTATTGCTGGGTCTTAAGATATATGTAAGTCTAATTATAGTAGATACAGTCAAATAATTATCCAAAGGGATAATACAGTTTGCTCTCCCGCAGCCATTCTGCTGGCTGTGTATCAAATTGTGCTTTTAATTTCCATGTACTTGATGATTAATGAAGGTGAGCACTCTGTAAAAGTTCATTTGTTGTTTAATATCATATTTTATAAAGTACCAGTTCAACACTTTCACCCACTTTATTCTGTTGAGTTGTCTGGCCTTTTTTTATTGATTTGAAAAAATATATACAGGAGTATTCCCAAACACATAAAGGATAGAACCAATGGCAAATAGAAGAGATAATAATAGGCACATTTGTCTTATTATCAGTCTGAGGTAAAATTCAATATTTCACTTAAATATGACATTAGTATAGGTTTCAAAAATTGATTTATCAGAATAAGGAAGTTCCCTTTCATTATAAAATATAGTTTGCTATATTTTATCATGAAAGCAAGTAGAATTTATTAAGTGCCTTTTCTGTAACTATTGAGATAATTATGTACATTTTCTCCTTTATGCTATTGACATGTTGATTTGTATTGCTTGATTTTTGAATGTTAACCCAACCATGCATTCCTAGAGTAAATTCATTTTTTTGTAGTACAGTATCCTTTTCGAATATTGCTGGATTCAGAATTTTAATACTTGGCTTAGAATTTTAAAAATCTATTTTCATGGGAAAGGTTGGCCTATAGGTTTACTTTCTTGGAACATCCTTGTCAGCTTTTAGTATTAAGGTTATTCTAGCCTCAAAATCATATTGGAGAATAATACCTCTTCATTCTTCTGACCTCTCTCTCCCTTTCCTAATTCTCTCTTCACCTGTATCTAACTTCTATTAAGCCCATTGGTTGGGTACTTAATTTCACTTACTACATTTTTTTAATTCTCAACTTTCCACTTGATCCCATTGTAGAATATCCAGTTTTCCACCAGAATTCTCTATTTTGTTCATTAATGTTTTCACCTATTTACCCTGATTATTTTAATATCCATGTCTGATAACAAATATATCTGGATATCCTGTGGGTCTGTTGTTTTTCATTTTTTTTTTTCATTTTCACCAAGAACTTTACTGAGTAATGTATTCACTCTTTTTTTTTTAAACATCTTTATTGGAGTATAATTGCTTTACAGTGGTGTGTTAGTTTCTGCTTTAAAACAGAGTGAATCAGTTATACATATACATACAAATGACCGAGAAGTGAGTAGTTGAGGAAATCCTGAATTACGTGATAGATTCCATGGTTGGCATAACCACTCATGCTTATCTTCCTCATTTTCATTCAGAATTGGCCAAAGCGTTATTTCGTTTCTTTTTATGGCTGAGTAATATTCCATTGTATATATGTGCCACATCTTCTTTATCTGTTCATCTGTTGGTGGACAGTTAGGTTGCTTCCATATCCTGGCTATTGTAAATAGAGCTGCAGTGAACATTTTGGTACATTACCCTTTTTGAATTATGGTTTTCTCAGGGTATATGCCCAGTAGTGGGATTGCTGGGTCATATGGTAGTCTATTTGTAGTTTTTTAAGGAACCTCCATACTGTTCTGCATAGTGGCTGTATCAATTTACATTCCCACCAGCAGTGCAATAGGGTTCCCTTTTCTCCACACCTTCTCCAGGATTTATTGTTTCTAGATTTTTTGATGCTGGCCATTCTGACCTGTGTGAGATGATATCTCATTGTAGTTTTGATTTGCATTTCTCTAATGATTAATGATGTTGACCATTCTTTCATGCGTCTGTTGGCAATCTGTATATCTTCTTTGGAGAAATGTCTATTTAGGTCTTCTGCCCATTTTTGGATTGGGTTGTTTGTTTTTTTGTTATTGAGCTGCATTAGTTACT
>NC_041231.1:29524514-29525557 GCF_002837175.3 Physeter macrocephalus
TTTTCATTTATTTCTGATCCGATCTTTATGATTTCTTTCCTTCTGCTAACTTTGGGGTTTTTTGTTCTTTCTCTAATTGCTTTAAGTGCAAGGTTAGCTTGTTTATTTGAATTGTTTCCTGTTTCTTAAGGTAGGATTGTATTGCTATAAACTTCCCTCTTAGAACCGCTTTTGCTGCATTCCATAGGTTTTCGGTCATCTTGTCTCCACTGTCATTTGTTTCTAAGTATTTTTGATTTCCTCTTTGATTTCTTCAGTGATCACTTCGTTATTAAGTAGTGTATTGTTTAGCCTCCATGTGTTTGTATTTTTTACAGATCTTTTCCTGTAATTGATATCTAGTCTCATAGCGTTGTGGTCAGAAAAGATACTTGATATGATTTCAATTTTCTTAAATTTGCCAAGGCTAGATTTGTGACCCAACATATGATCTATCCTAGAGAATGTTCCATGAGCACTTGAGAAAAACGTGTATTCTGTTGTTTTTGGATGGAATGTCCTATAAATATCAATTAAGTCCATCTTGTGTAATGTATCATTTAAAGCTTGTGTTTCCTTATTTATTTTCATTTTGGATGATCTGTCCATTGGTGAAAGTGGGGTGTTAAAGTCCCCTACTATGATTGTGTTACTGTCGATTTCCCCTTTTATGGCTGTTAGTATTTGCCTTATGTATTGAGGTGCTCCTATGTTGGGTGCATAAATATTTACAATTGTTATATCTTCTTCATGGATCGAACCCTTGATCATTATATAGTGTCCTTCTTTGTCTCTTGTAATAGTTTTTACTTTAAAGTCTATTTTGTCTGATATGAGAATTGCTACTCCAGCTTTCTTCTGATTTCCATTTGCATGGAATATCTTTTTCCATCCCCTCACTTTCAGTCTGTATGTGTCCCTAGGTCTGAAGTGGGTCTCTTGTAGACAGCATATATATGGGTCTCGTTTTTGTATCCATTCAGCCAGTCTGTGTCTTTTGGTGGGAGCATTTAATCCATTTACATTTAAGGTAATTATCAATATGTATGTTCCTATTACCATTT
>NC_041231.1:29525951-29647970 GCF_002837175.3 Physeter macrocephalus
CTATAATCTCTTCAGATATTTTCTCAGTCCCTTTCTTTTTCTCTTCTTCTTCTGGGACCCCTATAATTCGAATGTTGGTGCGTTTAATGTTGTCCCAGAGGTCTCTGAGACTGTCCTCAGTTCTTTTCATTCTTTTTTCTTTATTCTGCTCTGCAGTAGTTATTTCCGCTATTTTATCTTCCAGGTCACTTATCCTTTCTTCTGCCTCAGTTATTCTGCTATTGATCCCATCTAGAGTATTTTTAATTTCATTTATTGTGTTGCTCTTCGTTGCTTGCTTCCTCTTTATTTCTTCTAGGTCCTTGTTAAATTCTCTTAAGCATAAAATAGTTTTCATAAATAGTATTTTTCAAGATAAAGCCCCAATCAAACTTTTTTTCACTGCTATTTATTAGAAAGCTTTGTTGACTCAAGAGTATGAGCAATAACCTGGATGGGGAGGATAGTGAAGCTTCAAACCAAATCTTTGACACAAATCTACTTCTCAGTGGACTTATTTCACAAGACAAGTTTAAATGATTATCAGGACCAGGGCTATGGCGAGGTGACTGAGGTGCCCAGGGCACAAAACTAGGAAGGCATCAACTCTCATTATACACATAGAAACACTGATCCGATTTCTCTCATTTTACCTTAGTTTTGCCTGTTCAAAGATTTGGAATGAAATCATACAGTATGTTCTCCTATGTGTCTGCCTTCCTTCACTCAGCATGCTTTTTGAGATTAATCCATGTTTTCCTGTGTATCAGTAGTTCATTCCCCTTAATTGCTCAATGTTCTGTTTTATAAATTTTCATTTTATAATTTATATGTTATAAATATACCATTTTATATTTTATAATATACCTCTTTATGTAACATTTCATAAATATACTACAGTGTGTTTATCCACTCATCTATTGATGGGCATTTAAGTTGTTTCCACTTGTTGCCTATTACAAATAAGGCTGTTGTGATATTTGTGTCCAGTCCTTTTTGTGGCACATGGTGTCATTTCTCTTCGATAAATGCCTAGGAATGAAATTGCTGGGTCATAGAGTAAGTGTTTAACTTCATTTAAAAACTGCCAACATATTTTCCCAAAATGTTGTACCATTTTACATAACTGTCTGCAGTGTATCACAGTTCCAGTTGCTCCACATCCTCCCCAATACTTGCTAGTCATTTTAAAATTTTTTTTTTTAATTTATTTATTTTTTTATTCTTTGGCTGCATTGGGTCTTTGTTGCTGCATGTGGGCTTTCTCTAGTTGTGGCAAGCAGGGGCTACTCTTCGTTGTGGCGCGTGGGCTTCTCATTGTTGTGGAGCACGGGCTCTAGGCACGCGGGCTTCAGTAGTTGCAGCACACAGGCTCAGTAGTTGTGGCACATGGGCCCTAGAGCACATGGGCTTCAGTAGTTGCAGTGCATGGGCTCAATAGCTGTGGCTCATAGGCTCTAGAGCACAGGCTCAATAGTTGTGACGCATGGGCTTAGTTTCTCCGCGGCATGTGGGGTCTTCCTGGACCAGGGATCAAACCCATGTCCCCTGGATTGGCAGGCAGATTCTTGACCACTGAGCCACCAGGGAAGTCCCTAGTCATTTTAATTTTAGCCATTTAATTGCTGTCAAGTGTTATGTCATTTGTCTTAATGTGCATTCCCCTAAAGACTAATATGATGTTAAATATCTTTTCATGTATTTATTAGCTATATATGTTCTTTTAGAAGGTGACTTTTAAGTCTTTAGCCTGTTTTTTGATTGAATTGTTTGTCATCTTATTATTGAGTTTAAGGGCTCTTTACATATTCTGGATTATATATTTTGGATCTGAGACCTCTGTCAGAGGCATGTATTGATAATATTTTCCCCCAATCTGTGGCCTGCCTCTTGGTTTTCCTAATGGTGTCCTTTGAAGAGCAAAGAGTTTTAATTTTGATACAACCCAATGTATCACTTTTTCTTTTATGTTTAATCTATGAAATCTTTGCCTATTCCAAAGTTCCAAAAATTTCATCCTATATTTTATTTTAAATATATTATAGTTTTGGCTTTTACCTTTAGGCCTAGGGTCTATTATGAATTAATCTTGGTTTATGGCGTGAGGTAGACATCATAATTCATTTTTTAATATGAATGTCTGCTGTTCCCACAACATTTAATGAAAACAACTTTACTTTCCCATATAATTACTTTGGAACTTTTCCCAAAATTCAGTTTACCTTAGGTGCGTGAGTGTTTTTCTAGACTGTTCTGTTCCATTGACCTATATGTCAATTTGTCAGTGCCGTATCGTTGTGATTATTAGAGCTTTATAAAAAACCTTGAAATCAGATAGTGTAACTCTTCCAACTTTATTCCTTTTCAAAATTGTTTTGGCTATTCTTAGTCATTTGCATTTCCATATAAATTCTAAAATCAACTTGTCAATTTCTACAAAAACATTTCCTGAGATTTTGACTAGGATGCCATTAAATCTATAAATAAATATGACAGCACTGACATCTTAACAATACTGAGTCTACTAATCCATAAGTGTGGTATCTCACTAAGTCTTTTTAAATTTCTCTCAACAGTGTTTAGCAGTTTTCAGTGTAGAGATCCCACACAGCTTTCATGAGGTTTATTCCTAGATATGGCAATTGTTTTTGATGCTATCAATTAACTTTTTTAAAATAACTTTTTTTATTTTGAAATAGTTTTAGATTTACAGAAAAAAATTGTAAAACTAGGACAAAGAGTTCCCATAAACCCCACACCCAGTTTTCCCTATTATTAGCATCTTATTTTATTATGGTTTATTTGTCACAATTAGTGAACCAAGACTGATACATTATTATTAACTAAAATTCATACTTTACTCAGGTTTCCTTAGTTTTGACCTAGTGTCTGTTTTCTGTCCCAGTATCTCATCCAGGTACTACATTACATTTAGTTGTCATGTTTCCTTAGACTCTTCTTGGCAATTTACTTTTTACTATGTTCATGATATTGTTTTCTTTCTTCAAAATGGTAGATATATTGAATATTCACATGCCAAAGAGTGAAGTTGGACCCCTACCTCTCACCATGTACAAAAATTACTCAGAATGCATCAATGACCTAAATATAAGAGCCAAAGTTATAAAATTCTTAGAAGAAAACATAGGAATAAATCTTCATGAACTTTGATTTGGACATGGACTCATATATGACATAGCAACAAAAGAAAAAGTAGGCAAACTGGACTTCCTTAAAATTAAAAACTTTTGTGCATCAAAGGACATTATCAAGAAAAAGACAACCTATAGAATGGATAAAATACTTGCAAATTATGCATTTCATTAAGGGTCTAGTATCCAGAATATATAAAGAACTCTTACAACTCAACAACAGAAAGATTAAAAAAACCTATTTAAAAATGGGCAAAGGATTTGAGCAGACCTTTATTCAAAGAAGTAGAAATGGCCAACAGGCACATAAAAAGATGGTCCACATTGTTAGTCATGAGGGAAAACCAAATCCATAGTGAGGCATCACTTTACACCCACTGTGATGGCTGTGATGGAAAACACGAAAAATAACAAGTGTCAGCAAAGATATGGAGAAAGTAAAACCTTCATATGTTGCTGGTAGGAATGTAAAGTGGTTCAGCCAGTTTGGAAAACAGTTTGGCTGTTCCTTAAAAAGTTAAACCTAGAATTACTTTATGACCCAGAATATACCTCATACCACTCCTAGGTATATACCCAAAAGAATTGAAAACAAGTACTCCAACAAGTACCTGTACACACATGTTCATAGCAGCACTATTCACAGTGGCCAAAAGGTGGAAAGAACCCAAATGTCCATTAGCAGATGAATGGATAGACACAATGTGATATAGATGTACAATGGAATGTTATTCAGCCTCTAAAAAGAGGCAAGTACTCACACATGCTACAACACAGATCAACCTTGAAAACATGGTGCTAAGTGGAAAAGGCCAGGCACAACAGGTATGATTCCATTTGTATGAAAAATCCATAGAGATGGAACACAGATTGGTGGTTATCAGAGGTGGAGTTTGGGAAAGGGAAAGTGGGGAGCAAGTGCTTGGCAGGTACAAGTTTTCCTTTTGGGTGATAAAAATGTTTCAGAACTAGACAGAGGTGGCGGCTGCATAACATGGTGAGTGTACTAAATGCCTCTGAATGTTTCACTTTTAAATGATTAATTTTATGTGTGAATTTCACCTCTATAACAAAAAAGAGAGACTTTAAAAATGGTAGGGATACCTATCTATTTCGTCACTGCTGTATATCCAGCTGCTTTGAGAGAACCTGACATGCAGTAAGTACCCAATAAATACCATTGAGTAAATGAAAAACAGCACCTGTCTTTTAAGGCCAGGAATTGTCTGTCATTGCTGGGGCTGGAAAAATGTCTAGATTTGCTTCCAAAAAGAGTTTCTGAACACAGTTACGGCCACAGTAGAAATTCACCGGACACAATTTCCCCAAAGGACAGAAGACAGGCCCAGATTCTAGAAAACAACATTCTCTACCATCTGTCATCTTTACTTTTGCCAGAGATCTGAACTTGCTGACTGTGGCTCCCTAAGACCCCTGCTACTCTCCTGCTTCCCAACCAGCACATCCCAGCAAGAGTACACTTTATTCACCGTACTTACCTGACCACTTACTATAAAAACCCGATGTGCAATGCAGCAAAGCTCGTTATGTAAGCCACTCTGCGTGGTGTAGATTAACTTTGCCATGAACCACATGACTAAAATAAGAACGCACAGCAATATAGTTATTCAAAATCTGTAGACATAAATATAGTAGGAATCTTAATTGCCTTCCATTCTTTGTTTTCAGCATTTATTATGTATCAGGCACTCTAAATGGTACTTTTAATACACCATGTAAGTGAATTTTCACCCTGGTAGTCCTATTTTTAGAGGAAGAAACTAAAGTTTATAGAAGTGAAATAAGTACCCCAGAGTCACATAAGGAGAGGCAGAGCAAGCATGTGAACTTGGACACTGAATGTCAGTTTTATTCTGTTTTTGGCCAGTGTGCTTCTTCACAAAGTGGAGTTGATGGTAACTAGTAGCCCCACCACTGTTATGCTATTGGTTCCTTGACCAGAGCAAAAAAGACTCCAAGTTTAAACAAACCTTAGGGAAGGTCTCTGATTGTATTAGTATGGGTCACATGCCAACCTCCTGGCCAGAGATGAGAGTGCTAAGATTAGATGTAGTAGATGTAGATTAGATTAGATTGACCCTTGAACGATGCGGGGCAGGGGTTGGGGAGGGGGATGAACCTCTGTGTACTCAAAAATTTGCATATAATTTTATGGTTGACCTTCCATGTCCAAGTTTCCACATCTACAGATTCAACCAACCATAGATCATGTTGTACTGTAGTACATATCTATTGAAAATATCCACATATAAGTGGACCCGTGTAGTTCAAACCAGTGTTGTTCAAAGATCAACTGTACTGTTACTTCCCCAAAGAAAGGGAAGACTGTTTTGGCATCCAGAACAACAGAAACATTCTATCATCTCACCTAAATTTCAGGCCATAGTTTAAAAGACATCTGCCAGATAACACCATCCATTAAGAACACTGTACAATAAGCGTAAAAGAGATGTACTCAGTTTGTTGATCAATAATGTAATGAAGAGGGTTCCATTCTGTCGTCAGACATCTTGATGGAATGAACCAAAAATCAGGATGCAGTGGTTCTAAGTGCCAGCTCAGTCACTCTCTCTCCCCCTGCAGCCACGGGTAAACCCAATCTGAGCCTTGATTTTCTACCTATAGATACAGCAATTGCCATAAACAGTTCTCAAAGGCCCTTTTCAAGTCTAGGTAGTTATGATTTTCTTGGTCTAATCTCCAATTTTGAAGAAAGATTCCTAGATAGCCATGTATGGGAAGAGAGAAGCATTTTATTGCTGTTTTCAGTCCAAATACCTCTTTTCTAATCTTTGTTTGGCCTTGCAGTGCTGGTTTTGCTTGTAGGACCATAAATCCTCTAGTTTTAAGGTCTGATTTTCACAGTGATCACAGGGAATGTGTACATTCTGTGCAATGTCCAGCTTCACCCAGCCAGAACTTCACAGAGGGAAAACAGAAGACAGAGTCATTGTTCAGTACGTTGAATCGGTATAATGGAAACAGAATGCAAATACAACTTTTCGATTTTCTGGGTCAACATAACTTCACAGTAGTAGAAATTTGGTAATTATTAGTTTTCTTAGACGGGGGTTTCTTAACCTTTTACAATCCACGCCCTTTGATAAACCTAAATATCCCACACCAACTCCCAGAGTTTCTGAAACACAGCCTTGGTTGAGCGGGTGAGGGGGAGAGCCTTGCCTCTTCCTCCCTCTCACCATTTAGAGTCACTGAACCCCAGAATTTAGGCTCTTTCTTTTGTAGAGCTTTACTTTCCCTCAATTGTATTATAAACCTTATAAGTTGCTTTTTAATTTCCAACTATTAAACTACAACATTGACGGTGTTTGTATCACCTACCTATCTACTCCATCATCTTACCCACAGAGGGAAGGTTCTGATATGTCCCCCCCAGGAAGAAATGTCCTGCAGTTGAGGACCACAGGTAGAGCACACTTAACTAATAACCTTCACTCACTGCGGCTTTACTTTTTCCTTGACATGTTATCTCTGTCTAAATTCCTTAAGGTCGTTTCTGAACCTCAGTTCCCTTCATGAAGTGAAACTTCATGAAGTTGTTATGAAAATTGGGGGGATAATTTATGGAAAGGGCTTGGCACAGTGCCTAGAATATAGTAAGTGCTCAATGAATATTAGATAAGGGCAGTCAGGGCTGCTGTGTACAGTTGTACAGGATGTACATTATACAACTCCATGGTTTACAAATCAAACCACACTGTGAAAGACAGTCCCTGGAATTGTGATATGTAGGAAACAATAGTTGGTAGACAAAATTATATAGGTATATGGATTATATAATGTTTATAAAATATTATATATCTATATCTATCTATTCCCAATGATCTCTGTAAATTGCCTAAGCACAGGGTGTCTGATTTACCAGGACTCCTTCTCTGCTTTTGCTGTATAGTATCATCAGCAGAGCCAGGAAGTCCCAGCCAGCCAAATATGCGGTCTCAGGCCAGCAGGATCAAATCCAAACGATCTCCCAAGCCAGCTCTTGAAACGGAATAGCATCGGTGACCCAAAGTGAAAGGGAGTATAGAACTGAAGCGTTCAGGAGGGGCCATGTGAGGTCTTCTGCAAACTTCCCAGCCTCCCAAGGAAAAGTTTTATGTCATTTTAAATATTGGTTGTTTACATTGGGATTACCCTGAGAGCAACATGCTGCCATTATTGTGAAGACCAATGCCCAGAGGAGAGAAGCTCTATCTCTGTTTGTTTGGACTTGAAGCAAATGCCTGCAGCCTGCAGTCTGTAAGTGTTTCATAATCAGGGGATGCTGGAGGCTTCAGTTCCTGCTGGAAACGTGTGACCACAAAAAAACAATAGGAAAAGATGGAACAAGTTGAGGAAGCAATCTGGAGAATGTTCAGTTCGTCACAGGCTCCCTGACCATGTGTTTTATGGCATGAAACACTCAAGGCAGAATGTGACATTAAAGAAAATAAAGGGAATCTGTGACCAAATAATATTAGTGTGAAGGATTCTAATTGCACTACCTAGTTAGAGAAGATCATAAACCTCCAATTAAGTGGGAGGTATATTGCCCAGATGCATTACTCTACACCCAGCTTAACCATGTGTGAAATGATACCGCTCACTTCCTTTTCCTAACCACCTGATTTGTTGCTACCCAATAACTGGCAAGTTTGGCCTTTCTTAGCAGGAAATACCTAAGCTATTCAACTCCATTTCAAAGGACATTTATGGCTTACCTACTATGTGCTAGATAAAGGGGCGGGAACAGGATGAATATAAAGAGAAGTAGATCGCCCCCTCAAGGAGCACACTGTCCAGTCAGAAAACTAACAGAAAAGGAAAGGATTGCAGAATGGGAGCTATGTACTGAATAGGGATGCTAACATCTTGCCAGAGTGATGGGCAGCAAAAGCAAGAAAGAGAAAATAAAACACAAATGATCAACTTACAGTTATACTAAATTTAGACTGAAGAACCTGATGGCATCAAGAACTTTTGGATTAAAGCAGAATCTTTGGTTCAGAGAAGAGATATTTGAGGCATCTCCAAGGGAGAGGTTCATCAGTTGTTTTCAAATAAATTGTATTTTTCACTTGCAAGTAGTAATTTAAATTTACTGTATCTGTAGAGTAAAATCAGTTTGCTTTAGCCATTGCACGCATGATTAGTCAATGAATTGGAAAATCATGCTTTAGTGGAATCTAATTTATTTAGTGAGCTCAATTTATTTGGAAGGCAACGTGTCCAGATAAAACCTTTTTCAAGAATCTTTCCCCCCCAATCTTATTCTCTAACCACCAAATCCTTTTATCCTTCAAATGTCATCACCAGCTTCAAATGAGAGTAAACAAAAATGTTGAATTTGGATGTAAGTAAATGACAGGTTATCCTCCTGGTTTAATATGCCCTCCATATTTTAAATAATGATCTACTTGAAAAGACAAGATTGGAAATTTTAAAATAAAGCTACCAATTCCAGGTTTGGATAAGGAACTGAAAACATAGCTCCTTTGTGCTCCCAGGACATTCCTTGATTCGGCCTGTTTTGTAGACTATCTCTTGTTCTTGACTGTGGCCCCCAAATGGTTCTAAGAATTCTGTGAATAGTTTATCCACATGCTCTCAGAGCTTGCTGCCTTTTGCCTGGACAAAGCAGCAGAACCTTGTTCCTTCCGTGTGAACTAAGTTTTGTACTTTGTGGTCTGAAGAGGCCAGAGTGAGTCTCAGGAAATCAAACAGTTAGCTGGCCACTTCATTTTTTTAATTATTTTTATTTTATTTTAAACTTCTGGAGCTTTTTTTTTTATAATTTTTTTTATTTTTGGCTGTGTTGGGTCTCTGTTGCTGCGCACGGGCTTTCCCTAGTTGCGGCGAGAAGGGGCTACTCTTCGTTGCGGTGCGCGGGCTCATCATGGTGGCTTCTCTTTGTTGCGGAGCACAGCCTCTAGGTACCTGGGCTTAGTTGCAGCACGTGGGCTCAGTAGTTGTGGCTCATGGGCTCTAGAGCGCAAGCTCAGTAGTTGTTGCGCACGGGCTTAGTTGCCCCGCGGCATGTGGGATCTTCCCGGACCAGGGCTCAAACCCCTGTCCCCTGCCTTGGCAGGCAGATTTTTAACCACTGTGCCACCAGGGAAGACCCCGGCTGGCCACTTTACATAAAGATGATAACCTTTATCAAGTAACCAGTATCAAACCAGCTAGTTTTACTCATTTAGTCCTCAAAGTATAGCTGGGCAGGAGTATCCGTAGGCCCATTTTACAGACAAAGACACTCATTTGTGCAAAGTCAGAAGGCCAAGAAATGGTAGAGTAGGATTGAAAACCATGTCTGCTCACTTCTTGGAAACATAGTTAAGTAGGTGAAGGCAACAAAATTGAGATCCTGGTCTTTTTCATCCAAAACCTGGCCCCTGAAGGAAATAAACACCTCAACTGCTTTGAGTCCCTTCGAGATGCTACCTAATATAAAATATTTGCGTAGAAAAAGACTCTTCTATTGAAAGATAACAAAGACTCTCTACTACCATCTATAGGGTATCCATTGTGTACAAGGTCTTATGCTGGAAATATGGGGTACAGACTTTGGGCCTCCGTGGCTCACACTCTCATCAAAGATTGAAACAATCATAGACCAATGACTGGCTATCCACGTATATACACAACGAGGGTGGGGTATATTCATTTATTTATTAATTCAACAAATATTCATTATAACTGTTTTTTTTAGTATCTGAGCCTGTATTTACTTATATGAAAAATACGGACCAAAACGTCCCTGCCTGCTTCCCCAGGCTGTTGCAGGGATTCATTTAAGGAATGTGTAAAATCATTTGGATGATTATAAACTGCCCCACTGCCACACACTTCTTATTACACTGAGGCAATTCCACACAGAGGTTCAGAGCTTCCAGAGTTTGAATTCCTCTGGAATTACACGTTGCCCTGGGTGACCTAGGGCAATGTGTACTCTTGATGTACTCTTGGGTACTCTTGTACCCCATCTCTCTTTTCAAATTTTTTTTAAATTGAAGTATAGTTGATTTACAATGTCGTATAAGTTTCAGGTGTACAGCAAAGTGATTCAGTTATATATATTATATACGTATATATATAATATATATATTCTTCTTCACATTCTTTTCCATTTTAGGTTATTACAAGATGTTGAATATAGTTCCCTGTGCTACACAGTAGGTCCTTGTTGCTTATCTATTTGGGTTAGCCAAGTGATTCCTTCGGGTTTTTCCATGGGAAAACCCCAACGAACCACTTGGCCAACCCAATATTTTATATATAGTAGTTTGTGTCTGCTAATCCCAAACTCCTAATTTGTCCCTCCCACCTTTCCCCTTTGGTGACAAGTTTGTTTTCTGTGTCTGTGAGTCTGTTTTAGTTTTGTAAGTAAGTTCATTTGTATCATTTTTTCGGATTCCACATATAAGTGATATCATATGATATTTGTCTTTCTCTGACTGACTTACTTCACTTAGTATGATAATCTCTAGGTCCATCTGTGTTGCTGCAAATGGCATTATTTTGTTTTTTCCTATGGCTGAGTAATATTCCATGTATATATATATATACACACAACAAAGCCCACCACATCTTCTTTATCCATTCATCTGTCGATGGACACTCAGGTTGCTTCCATGTCTTGGCTATTGTAAATAGTGATACAGTGAATAGTTGGGATAATCCCCCATCTCTTAACCTGAGTGAATGCTTATTTCTTAACAACAAATGTACCTGATGTACCCTTGGGGTATATGGGCTCTGGACACAAATGCAGCACCAAAACTAGTATTTCTAAGATGAAAGCCCCCAGGGTACAATGTAAGGAGCATGCATTTGAGCATCCAGTAAACTAAATCCTGGCCTGCCACTGACTAGCGTGTTGGGTGTATCATTCAAACTCTCTGAACCTTGGTTTCTTCACCTATAAAATGGGTATATTAATATCAATCTCATAGAGTTGTCATAATAATTAAACAATATTCTCATTTATGAGAATATGGCTATAGAACTTGGGTGTATTGCAACTGCTCAGTTAAATCGTGCACGTGGAATGTTGGATACACATGGCCGCCACCATTAATAAAACATAACTCTATTTCTGTTTCCACCATCTCTTTGAACTTGAATTAGTGAAGGTATCTCAAGAAAGCTGCGGAGAATGGATAGGGCATGACTAGCTTTTGTCACCTCTTATCTTCCCTATCACCTTCTCTTTGTTAACTGCTGTCTCATAGCAGGATAGAAAGGTTGGTACTTGGCCAGGCAACTTTGGGACTGGCAGAAAAGCAAAGCACTGGCTCTTCCAGATGGTCCCTTGTGACCACGTCCTTAATCGATAGGCCTCCAGTGGGGTACATCCAACTCTACTTCCTCCTGAGGTCCTTCCCAGGCAGCCAAGAGGAGCCCACACCAGCCCTCTCTCATAGGTCCTTATCCTTGGGAGATGCTCTGTGTTCATTCCCCAACATATTCTGGAAATGCAGGCCTGTGCCAGCACAGCTGCCCTCTCCCAGAGATTGCACCAGAGCAGCTGGGCGACCCTTCTCTGGCCTTTGGTTTCCTTGGAAGGAGGCGGTCCCTGGGCCACAGTCCCTTTCAGTGGGAGTTTTCAGGCCTGAATCAGACATCAGTCATCTAAATCTCCCAAACACAGGGGACACATTTCAGAGTTCTCCAAGTGTGTCTTGAAATCTCTTTCCACCAGACTTGTGGTGAAACCAGGGGTCAGCAAACTTCTGTAAAGACGAACTCTCCATTGTAGTGCCAAAGCAGCTATAGATGATGATATTTAAATAAATGGGGTGACTGTGTTCAGTCACATTTTATTTATGGACACTGAAATTTGAATTACAGTGAATTTTCATAGGTCACAAGATAGATATATATATTTTTTTGCGGTACGCGGGCCTCTCACTTATGGCCTCTCCCGTTACGGAGCAGAGGCTCCGGACGCTCAGGCCCAGCGGCCATGGCTCACAGGCCCAGCCGCTCCGCGGCATGTGGGATCTTCCCGGACCGGGGCACAAACCCGTGTCCCCTGCATTGGCAGGCGGACTCTCAACCACTGCGCCACCAGGGAAGCCCGCAAGATATTTTTTATTTCCCTCCACATTTGACAGATGCAAAAACCATTATGAACTCACGGCCATGCCAAACCAGGCAGTAGACCAGATCTCACCTGCATATTGTAGTTTCCTCACTCTGGGTTAGATAGTAGAATCCCTGCCCTCCCCCCCACCCCCCACCCCCCACCCCTAAGAAAAGAAACAAAACACAAACAAAATGAAGAGTCACCCAGGATGCAGGAACTCTCACCCAGAAAACCTCCTCGCCAATCTGTGTACACAGTCTCACTCTCCACACTCCGGTCTCTTTTGATAACCTCAAAGGTGAGGCGGGGGGAAGGGTGGAGGGCAGTCCGATAAGAATACCAGACCAGTTTATTGTACATGTTTTTAAAAAATCTGCATATATACATTTGTCTCACTCACGTTGCACTTGCGAATCTTTCATATTGACACCTCAGTTGAAACAGACAAACGGAGTTCCGTTCTCGAAGCTCATTGCAATAGCCATTACAGTCATTTCCGTCATTACTGCCCAGAATTTACCATGAAGAGGCGAAGAAAGAAATATAGTTGGATGGAATAAATGGTAGAAATTCTGTTTTCTTCTTTTTCCGTGCTAAAGTTTTTGATTCATAGTAATCAGGAGGAAGCACATTTATTCTGTTTACCTAGCTGGGCTTTTCTTCTCTGTCCTAGAAGTAGGTCCAAGGTGAGAGTGAGGGCATTTTTTTTCCCATTGTCAATTTCGTCACTGTTAGGAATATTGGCTTTGAGGAATAATGGGATATCTTTCAAGTTCTGCTTTGTCCACAGGAACAGAATCTGTCACTAGGGTCAATTGTCATAACTGTTTATGGGGCCAAGATATTTCAACTTCATGTGGACTGATTTTTGCATATTTTCAAAAGCAAGTTCGTTTTAAGTGTATTGAGGTAGCAAGTGTATATATACTCCCGTGGAGGCCATTTTTGCCGAGCGGACTGCTTCAACACCAAGCTTCTTTCAGCTTTAATCGTGTTTTTAACCTTGGCGACCATAGGATTTACATTAAGGAAAAGGGAAGCTCAATTTAAAGGGAAAATGATAAAGTCTGGGTTTTTTAAACCAATCTCTTTTTCCTTCTGGAAGCATTACTCTGTTGTAATAAAGCTGTAGTATATCAAATGGATATTAATGTGCATCGTATCATGGGAGCAATTTCTGGGCCACATTTTTATATGAATACTCGTACTTTAGACTTACATAAGGTCTACCTTCTAACAAGTTCAAAGCACTGAGGAAACATGTCCTCATTCATTGGCTCCACATCTCAGAGAGTCAGGAGAGTACAGAAATAATTTTTCTTCCATTTTTCAGGTGATGAAACTGAGGCCCAGAGAGATTTTGGCAGAAATAGGAGCCACACAGCAGGTAAGAGAAGCCTCAAATGTTACTTCATTTACAGACCTACATACCCTTTCACTTGGGCAATGGTGGATGTTCTTGAAAACAGGGCCATAGAACAATTTCTCATATGTAAATGTACTTAATGTAAAGCATTTTTAAAAAATTTATTAACATTCCAAACCTGTGAAGCAGTACTAATATTTTCTAGATTAGAATCAGAATATTCAGATTCAAAGAGACCTCAGAGATCATAAAATTCTGCTCATTCATTATACATTGGGGAAAATGAGGCCCAGAGGGAATAAAAGATGTTCCCAGGTTATCCAGCTAATTGAACGCTGAAAGACCAGGTCTCCTGACATTTTGTGACCTTTTCACTAGACTCAGGATGGCAAATGACACTCCCTCATTTAGTGCAAGTAGCAGACATCAATAATCAATCACCCTACTCTTTTCTGCCAAGCCTAGTCACAGTCTCACAGTCATTCTAAACATAGTCCAGGCAGTCATAACTAATTACTCAGAGCTGATGCTAGAAATAAAACCTGTTTGTCGTCCATGATATTAAAATGCCAAATACAATTTTTAAAGCTATTTATTGATAGGTGCATATTATATAGCAGGCATGGTATTCACAGTATTTAATTGCAACCTCACAACAACTCTATGCAGTTGGCATTATTAGAGTTATAGAAACTGAAGTTCAGGGAGATTATGTAACTCACTCAGGGTCACAGTAGTGACTTGTAGTCAGCTAGAAGCTAGTAAGTAGCAGACCAAAGATTTGAATCTAGGTCTTTAAAAAATGTATAAGTATATTTGAATAGATAGATACACATACATATATCAATTTCACTTAAAGGTTCTCTATATCCCATCTCATTCCCTTTAAAATATTTTTAAATTTTTTAATAAAAATTGTATGTATTTAAGGTGTGCAATATAATCTGATAGACACGTACATTGTAAAATGATTACTATAGTTGAGCTAATTAATGTATCTTCTCATCACATAGGTACCACTTTTGTATGTGTGATGAGTGCACCTGAATGTATCCTCTCAGCATATTTCCACTGTTCAATACACTATTATTAAATACAGTCATCATTCTTCTATGTTAGATCTCTAGACTTACTCATCTGACACAATTACAAATTTATACACTTTGTCCAACATCTCCCCATTTCCCCTGCCCCTCCCAGCCACTACTAACCACTGTTTTACTCTCTGCTTCTATGAATTTGCACTTTTTTTTTTTTCTGAGTCCACATATAAGTGACATCATACAGAATTTGTCTTTCTGTGCCTGGCTTATTTCACTTAGCATATTGTCATCCAGGTCCATCCATGTAGTCACAAATGGCAGGATTTCCATTTCCATTTCCATTTCCTGGTTGAATAATATTCCATACTATATATATACAGCACATCTTCTTTATCCATTCATTCATCAACAGGCACTCGGGTTGTTTTCATATCTTGGCTGTTGTGAATAATTCTGCAGTGAACATGGTGGGTACAGATATCTCTTCGAGACACTGATTTCATTTCCTTCATATATATACCCAGAAGTGGGATTTGCTGGATCATATGGTAGTTCTATTTATAATTTTTTGAGGTATCTCCATACTGTTTTCTGTAGTGGCTGAACCAATTTATAGTCCCGCCAACGATGTACAAGGATTCCCTTTTCTCCACATCCTCAAAAATACTGGTTATCTTTTGTCTTTTTGATAATAGCCATTCTGATAGGTGTGATGTGACATCTCACTGTGGTTTTGATTTGCATTTCCCTGATGGTTAGTGACGGTCCTCACCCTTCATATATCTGTCAGCCATTTGTATACCTTCCTGTGAGAAATGTCTATTCAGGTCCTTTGTCCGTTTTTTAATCGGGTTATTTGTTTTCTTGCTATTGAGTTGCTGAGTTCCTTATATATTTTAAATACTAACCCCTTAGCATATGTATGGTTCGCAAATATTTTCTCCCATTCTGTAGGTTGTCTCCTCACTCTGTTAATTGTTTCCTTTGCTATTCAGAATCTTTTTAGTTTGATGCAGCCCATTTGTCTGTTATTGCTTTTCTTGCCTGTTCTATTTGGGGCCCCCCAAAAAATCATTGCTCAGACCAATGTCAAAGAGTTTTTCTCCTATGTTTTCTTCCAATAGTTTTATGGTTTCAGGTCTTACATTTAAGTTTTCTATCCATTTTGCTTTGATTTTCATACATGGCATGAGATAAAGTCTAATTTCTTTCTCCTACATTATATCACTCCCTTTTTTAATATAAATTTATTTATTTTATTTATATTTATTCTGGGCTGCGTTGTTTGTTGCTGCGCTCGGGCTTTCTCTAGTTGTGGCTCACGGGCTTCTCATTGCGGCGGCTTCTCTTGTTGCAGAGCATGGGCTCTAGGCGCACAGGCTTCAGTAGTTGTGGCGTGCGGTTCAGTAGTTGTGGCACACGGGCTTAGTTGCTCCGCAGCATGTGGGATCCTCCCGGACCAGGGCTCGAACCCATGTCCCCTGCATTGGCAGGCAGATTCTTAACCACTGTGCCTCCAGGGAATACAGTTTTTTTAATCATCTTCATCTTATTTTTTCCCCTTCAATTATCTTCACTTTGGATCGGTGGGTTACCTTTTCCTTGTTGAATTTAACACTAAGATCAGGTGCTCCAAGTTCACTGAATTAGCAACGCAAAGCAATTCCCTATCTTCGCAGTCTCCCCTCAGTTGTAATTTGCTGCAGGTTAGAAATGGCCTCTTATTGAAAGGCATATTTGGTGGAACAGATATACTACCTTTCGTTAGGGATTTGCTGTGGCTCTCCCCCAGGTCTACCCCCTCACCACATCCATTTCCAACTCCCTTATACAACTTCCTCTGTTTCCCTGTCCTCAAGTGAACATGAACAAATTCAGTCCTGCTGTGTCTGGCCTTTTTAATGGAGCTGGGGTCAGGCCAAAATAAAGTATTCCAGCTTTTTCTAGCAATTTACCAGCAAAAGGATTCAGAAGGATTTATAGCAATTTTCACTTATATGTGAATGCCACCAGCGTAGCTTAAGAGATTGGGCGTACATTCTGGAAACTTTTGCCTTTATCTTGCTAAATCAAAAGGAAAAACAAAAAAACAAAACAAAGACCCAGGAGAAGTAAACGTTATACTGCCTACCTGGTTTTTTAGCTGTCTCTAAATTAGTTAATGGTCCATCCAAGCCCTTGAGAGTAAAGTCCACGAAAGATCACAACAACTTTTCTGGACACTACAGCTTTTCTGGACATCGAAGTAAATCCACTGAGATGATCTTTCCTCATCAAACATGGCCAGCCTCTGCTGACCCAGCTCGGCTCCTAGCTGAGAATCTGGGAATTCCCATTAATGCCTCATAACATTAGCACATGGCCTTAAGCCCGCTTACTCACAAAAGAGACCTAGTTTTTAAACACCACTGGTCCCTCTCTGCAGCTTCTATTTGAAGTCAAGGGAAATAGATGGCCTTAAAAGATCCTCTTGAAAGAGTAAACTACATTTATCTTCCCAGTAAAGAAGATGAAAACAAACATCCTTAGTGTTTGCATATTGAGAGCCGAGATTCTGGCCCCTCCGGCAGAAGAGAAACACTTGGCCTATTTCTGGACTGTATTTGAACAGTTTCAGTTGCCTTGTTGTACCTGGCTTCTTAGAAAGATAAACGGCCTCCCGGCCCCCAAGGGTGTTGGCTGTGACCGCTTGCTTTGCCAGTGTAAAAATGTAAGCTACCGAGAAGAGTTCATCCTATCTAAAGGTGTAGGCTTTGTCAGTAAACAGTTTATCCTGCGTCTTGTTAATACTGAGAGGTATTTAATGTAAACTCTGAATTATTCAAGCCTCGCGCAGCATTTAGAAACACAGCTGCACCTCCTGGTGTCCTGTTGCAGTTCCCTTGTTGGGTCTCTGTTAAAATCATGTAGCAGTGATGTGTTGGGAAGAAAAGGTAAATAGTTATTGATTTCATTATTTATATATAGCTGTGTTTGTAAGCACGTGGTAGTCTGGGTAGGCGAATGCCGTCTGTGATTCTTTGGTTCAGCTGTGCAGCTGCCATGACTCAAGAATCAGTGAGTCATGACAGACATTTTAAAGTGAAATTTGATCAGCATAGACAGCCGATCTAAATAATCAAAGCAGTTTATAGTAAGCGCCATAGGAATCCTATACTGACAGTGTATTAACTTAGGAGAGAGAGAGATCCTTTCTGTCTGCCTTCACTGATGCTGAAAGACTTCTCAGAGGATGTGGCATTGGAGGTGATTATTGGGTGGTATTTCACCAGGCAGAGATCACAGAGAGGACATTCCAGGCGGGACAGTTTAAAAGCCAGGCCTGATGTCTAACTATGCAATGTATATGCCTGCACCTCTGTCTGCTTCATCCTGGTTTTTTCCTGGCTTTTCTTTCTAGATGCGCATATCCTGACTACACTTTTAAATCTATCCTAAATCCTAATATGAGTTCTGTCCTTGGGGGCAGTGATCATATCTGTGTCCTCCATGACTTTATACACACTATTATTATACTTGGAGTGTGGTATGAGTTGAGTAAATATTTACTGAATTAAAACTTGGGCCACAGTCTACTTCTTTTCCTTTCCATTCCCAGCCTGCCAACCATTCATGTTTGCCTCCCATATGCTGCCATTCGCCATGAGTTAGACTTGAGAGGTGGTCTGTATACATTTAATGGAGGGATGGATGCAGCAACTTGGTGATGCTGGTGGCAGAAACAGTGCCCACAGCTCTGTAGACATGCTCACCTTGTAGCGAGTATTGTTGTATGCAAGTAATTTCATTTTCAGAATAGAATTACAATACCCAGGCACAGGGCTGAACCCTTCTTGTGTCTTATGTGATGGAATCATCTCAACAACACTGTGAAGTCAGGACCACCATCCTCATCATGCTATTGGTGATAAAAGTAAGGCTCAGAGAGAAGAAATCACTTGCTCAAGGTTCACGGAGATTGTACTCAAGGTAATGGGGAGTTACTCGTCTGCACGTGTCACTTCAGAACCTGAGTTATTAAGTCTGTTCAACAACGAAGGCTTTATTTCATTCCATAGCAAACAGCAAGGTACTTGCTAGACCTCTCCTGAGAGCCCGCCTGACCCCTGTGTAGTGCAGAGAAAGAGGAACAGAAGGAGGAAGTAGAGGGAAAAGGGAACACACAAGGTGCCTCAATCTAGGGCTGAACTTGGTTCACATACGCATAAACTTTCTCTGGACCATTTTGTTGCTACCTGAATTGCTTCCCTACGTTTCCAGTGGCTTAATGAATAAAACAGTGTAGGAAATGCAAGTTCATTAAGTGAAGTCTAGATGGCAAGGCCAAAGCTGCTGGGCAGTGTATTCTAGAATCATCTCTGAAGTACTTTTGCTGATCTATTGTGTGTTTATTCCCACCATCGCTTGCCAACATCTGATCATATACAGCTGAGAACTGTCTAGAAATACCTTCCTTCTCCTGGTATCTGCTAGGGCATTGGTACTCCCAGCAGTGCTATGAAAACAGGCTTAGTGAATAACAAATCTTGGCCTCAAGAGTCAGCCAGGTCTGCAGCCGACTGTGATTCCATCCCCTCTGAATAAACCATTTCTTGGATACTGGGCCATCTTCTGTCTTCAGGAGAGGGTTCATACCCACATTGGCTAGTACCTTGATTATTACTGAACACTGGACAGGGATTATCAGAACCAGAGAGCTTGATGCAAGGCAGCTCATACCTAAGAGGGAGAGGAGGAGAGACAGAAAGGTTCTACGTACCTGTCTACACCAGGCTTTGCTGCAAAGGCCTGCCTGGAATTAGAACTTGAGGTTTTTGAGGTCTCTCTCTGGGGAGTTGAAGATTTTGAAAGTCTCAAAGAAGGAATTTTCACGAATTTAAGTTTGGAAATTTTTTAGTAAATTTAAAATTTACTAACTTTACAAGTAAAGGGAGTGAAAATATGCCTCTAGCAAGAATGTTTTGGGATTTTCTTTTTTTAAAGAAGAGGAAATAAAGCCCAAAGTATATTAAGGAATTATCTAATTTCAAATTGAAATTAGGAGAGAGCTATAAATTATCTTGTAAAGGTATATCTTACTTGGAGAAATAAACAGGAAACATATTCTTTCCCTTCTGCCTCCCTTGGACTTCCCCCACCCAACTCTGTTCTGTTTTGTTTTTTTCCCCATGACTCTTTCATAGAATAACTCTTTTATAGAATGACTATTAAAATTGCTTCTTGCAGTCTGACCTTCTTGCCAGCCAAAATCAATCCCTCGTGTTTCTCTGCATCCCCAGTGGCCTTGCTACATCACAGTGTATAGCAAGGAAAGTCACTGTGAGAGAAGGCCAATGAGATTCCTCACACTGGGCTTAGTTCTTCTGTTACGATTCAATTAAACTGTTTATCCAGTTACTGCCGCTCAAATCTCTGTCTGGAGTCTGAGGTCGCTGCACGTGCCAAGTGGGAAAATGGCCTCTTAAGCCTCCTGCTTCCCCCGATCCTTCCTACGTCACAGCGCGGGAGAGGCAGCCCGAGTGGGAAGGACCAGGGGTCCGAACAGAAGAGAGGGGCCATGAGGTCCCGGGGGTATCCAGGGCCAACGGCGCAAAGACTAGACGGTTTTAGACATTTATACCAACTTGCTTCCAAGGGGCTGAATATTTCGAGAGGTGGGGGAGGGGAGAATGGAGGGAAGAAAGCAGTCCTGTTTTAACCCATCTGCTACACTACCTCAGAGTGAGCTTCCGAAACCGCCAACCTGATCAGCCCCTGCCCTGCTTAAAACTTCCAAGACCCCTCTTGACTTCTGAGGAATCACAGTGTGGCCACAGCGTACTTCTCTGGTCTGGCCATTTTTGCAGATCCCTACACCCCAGCTGTCCCAGGACTCACCGTGCTCTCTCTTATCTCCCCGTCTTGGCACAAGGAGTCCTTCTGCCTTGGCCTCCCCTGGCTTCTCAGCCTTGTTTGCTTAACTCCTCTGTGTCCCTCTTGTCTCACCTCGGGTATTGCCTTCCTCGGGGTACCTCTCCAGATCCCACCACCACTGTCGTATCTGGGACAGCTGCTGTGGTCTGTGTCAGGGCTTGGAAAACTTTCTCTGAAGATCCAGTCTGTAAATATTTTAGGCTGCTCAAGCCTGCCATTGAAGCAGGAAAACCTACACAAATGAGCTAATCCATGTTCCAGTGAAACTTTACTGACCAAAGTAGTTGCTGGGCTAGATTTGGCCCATGAGCTGTAGTTCACCAACTCCTAATCTCAATTCCCATAGTTTCTTAAGCTTTAGTCTATGAAGACCCTAATCAGAGACCGTGAACACCTAGGAGACAAGAATTAAGTCTTTCATCTCTGCGTTCCCGTGCCTGACACAGGGCCTGGGGCCTGCGTAATGTGCGGTGGCCGTTGAGAACATGCATGATTGGATAAAGGACTGGAGAAGGTCCAATCAGTCAGTCTTCTGTGACCACCGCACTCTTCCACAATCAGCCCTTTCTCCCTAAGACAGAATAGGAAATATTTTCTAAAATGCTTAAAGTTGTCTTTGGATTTTGGTGGTGGGGGGAGGTAAATTAGTTAGTAGAAAGATAGTGTTTTTGTGTCCTTTGAAGGGGAAACAAGGACACAGGAAATTTCTTCCTCTCAGATGTGTAGGCCCTGAATAACTGGCTCTTCTAAAGATTCCAGATTATAATTGGTAAGCCTTCCACCTCCCAGAATGCTGGCAGGATCTGTTGAGCCTCATTCCTTGGGCCTGCACACAAGGGCCGTCAGCAGTCTGACCCCTCCAGTATCTTGTTGAGACACATTTCTGTCCATTGCATCCTGCCATGTTTCCAGCAAGCCTGGGCAGTTACAAGGCAAGCATTTCTGGCTGTTTCTCTAAAGCAGTGACAACAAGCTGTGCTGTTTGAACAGCCCTGTGTATATCCAGGGACCTTATGGGGAGTGAGGGAATTCCCTTTCCTCCCTCAGTAGTTCACAACCCAATGAACTTTAAAATGCTCTAATTCCTCAGCAACTACCACAAGGACAAAATCTATATCCTGCAGCTGTTTGAAGAGGTAGAAGGAAGGAAAAGTGGGATTGGCAAAAAGACGGTGAGCTTTTGTTCTTTTCTCCTGCCAAGTCCACACCCCCCTTTCTTCTAAGTGTGGGTACCTTTGTTTTCATGGAGAGAAGCTCCCCTTTCCCTCTTTCAGTTCATATGGTCTGGATGAGAGAAGACCAAGCACTGGGGTCCAGGGGTGGATGCAGGATTCAGGCCTTGCCAGTCTGTGTCTTCCATCTCCCAGTCCACAGAGACTATCTCAGAGGGATGAGGCTTCTGACTCAGGCCAATTAGAAGCACCCCTGATACTTCTGATGGGAATCCTGGGAAGGTTTAGGTGAGCTGAGAGGATAACATATAAATCAGGAGCAACCGGGCACCCACTTTGTCAACAGAGAGGAATGCAGAGCTGAGAGACAGAGAGCTGATGACTTTGCTTCAGCCCCTGATCCAGTCCCAGTCGGACATTAACATCCCCCTGAAATTTTCAGGATTGTGAGCCAATAAACTCCCATTTTTTGCATATGTTGGTTAACGTCAGGTTTCCATCTCTTGTGACTACAAGCATTCTGATAGAAAAAATGCTTACACATGCAAATCAAGTACCTAGGACAGAATGTTAGAACTTACTAAAGCTTGGGATTCCCCAATCCAGGAATGGAATTTTCTGCCATCAGTTTAGCTGGCATCTCATCCTGATACCTTCTCTTGTGATAAGCAAGCATGTAGGTGATGACCCGCTTTCTTGCACTGGGGTCTTTTTAGAGCCAAAGATGGACTGGAGACAATTGGGGTTCATGAATTTAAATGCAGGAGGGTTGGCCTCCACTGATGGACAATATCTATTGATCCATGGTGGAGATTTCCCTTTAGGGTCATTGAATAGTAAAGCTAGAAGAGGCCTCAGACCATACAGTCCGGCCTCCTCATTTGATAAAGGATGAAAGCGAGGCCCACAGACAGCAAGAACATTTACTGATGCTGCATGTGTGATTCAGAGGCCGAGACAGCATTAGAATTTGGGTCTCCTGACTCTCACCCATTTATTCCACCAAGTCCCGGGCCCAACTGTTGTAACCTGTACTATTTTCCCGTTAATGAGAGAATGTGACAGTTTCCTTGAAGAAAGGTAGAGCCTGTAACCGTGTGCTTGGAGAGGTGACGAGTAAGGTGAAAAGAAAGCTGGACTTGGAGTCAGAAGAGGTATGCCTGACCTTGGACAAATCACTTGGTCCTTTGAAGACCCAGTTTCCTTGTTTGGAAGATGAGGGACGGGACCAGCCCTTTTCATCTCTCAGGGTGTTGTGATGATCAAGCGATAGCGTGTGTGTCAAAGTGCTTCCTGTGCTGTTAAGTATGACTCTCTCATTCATTCAGCAAATTATCGGGGGCCTCGTCTGTGCTCAGTACACATACAACAGTTAGCAAAACATTGATCCATGCTCTGATGAAGCTTATATTTTAGCATGGGGAGACAGAATAAACAAGACAAACATAATTGGTAAGCCAGAGGGGAGAAGTGTTATGGAGAGAAAAAAGCAAGGAAGAGGTACAGGGGATACAGATATACCTGGCTGGGCAGAGAAACCTCACTGAGGAGGTGACAGCTGAGCACCAGTCACCTAGGAGAGAAGAAAGGACCAATCCTACAAATGAGGGAAGCAAACCTCAAGCAGCACAAACAAAAATCGTTTGAGCCGAGGTGGAAGCCTTCCAGCCTTGCTTTGTACAAGCAACCTCCCTTCTGTGAAATCATAGTTTCTTCAAATGCATTCCAACCTCCCGAATCTACTTGGTCAGCTAGTAAGCTGTGCTCAAATATATATCTGGTTGGATTTCCTAAGGTGGGAAAAATAATAGATAGGGGTAAAGAAAAAAAGACAGTTGAAGAGTGGGGTGTATAAGCTGGCATACTCGCTTTTGAGGGGAATCTAGCTATATCATTTATATCCTTCCCCACAGAATTTCTACTTCTAGGATCTTATACTAAGAAAATACTGGGCTTCCCTGGTGGCGCAGTGGTTGGGAGTCCGCCTGCCGATGCAGGGGACGCGGGTTCGTGCCCCAGTCCGGGAGGATCCCACATGCCGCGGAGCGGCTGGGCCCGTGAGCCGTGGCCGCTGAGCCTGCGCGTCCGGAGCCTGTGCTCCGGCCACAGCAGTGAGAGGCCCGCGTACCGCAAAAATTTAAAAAAATTAAAAAAAAAAAAGAAAATACTGTAATTAAGGATGTGTGCAATGACTTGGCTAAAAAAATATTCATTTATCTCAGCCTTATTTATAACAGTTCAACATTTGAAACATCCTAAACATCCATCTGTGTGGAATTGGCAATAAAGTATGGTATTTCCACCAGAAATTCCAGGAATGGCCTCATTTGGAATGACTTGGTTCATTAACCTATCCCTGAATTAGTCTCTATGACTAATCACTGTTTAGTAAGGAGCAGTCCTATGCAGCTGTTTGTCAAAACATGATGCACTTAAAATGGGTGCTTTTCATAAATTGTGTTTGTGTTTTACCGTCAACAAAGTTTATTAAAACAAAAGATAGAGGTGTTCTGTTAACATGAGAGATTTTTATTTGGGAAAAAAACAAATGACAAAGTGGCTGTACTACATTATCTGACATATGCCATATATGAGCTAAAGTAAAGCCCAGAAGAATAGACTCCAAAATGCTAACACATTTTCTGAGTAGTGGGCTTAGAGATGATTCTCATTATGTTTCTGTTAAGTAATTTTTTACTGGAAAAATTAACACATGGTCCTGGTTTCAAAAAAATCACAATACAGATGGAATACAGAATACAACAAATCTATCTCCTTCAAATAACCACTTTTTCATAGTTTTTGAGTGGTCTTCGAAATTTCTGTTTGTATACACAGGCATTTATGTGGATATCGGGTTTTCGTGGTATAAATGAGACTTTTGAGAACACAAATACAAGCAAACTAAACATACTGTTGTGCACCTTGCTTTTTCCCCCTTAATTCATCTTAAATATCATTCAACATCAGCACTTAGAAATCTGTGCCATCCTTTCAAATGATTCCATTATAGGGATGTCGTATAATTAACTTAATCAATCTCCCTATAAATGAACATTGAGATGGTTTTAATTCTTTTGCAAATCTCGCATGTTGACATTTATCTTTCTTGAATGTGCCTCTTTGGGCACACAGGTAACTATTTCTCCATGATCGACGCCTGAAAATGGTATAGCTAGGTCCTAGGAGATACATATCCTTATCTTCATTGCCCATTCCTATATTTAATATTTTCTAAAATTCCATGTTCCATGAGTATTTCTAAAAAGTTTCTTGAAAATGGCATTGGAGAGCCCACAGCCCTTTCAAAAATTCTCGTTAGGCTCAACTATTGTTCCTTTGACCCTGAGAGAGAAGGTGCCGTGTGCTGGCGTTATCGCCGTGCCCAAAGGACACATTCTTATTAGGCTGCTGAATTCGAGAGGATGGTGGCTGGCATCTGCAACAACAGCCTCAATATATAGTCCCTCTTATCATGTCAGAAAATCGGAGGGCTCCTTCCCAATGATGTACACCCGTTTAATAAAGCAGCTCGCAAAGACAAGCTACAGGCTGAAAGAAATGGAAACGTATGTCTGATATCTTTGGCATCAGAATGCCCAGAGAGAGGCAGAATGGTCAAAAACCCATAAAACTTCCATAGCCTACTAAGAGTGGCATGGCCGGCATGGCGGAGGCTAAGAACAGAAGAGGCAAACTTGCCCAAAAAAATGGTCACACTGAAGTTCCATAGAGTTTATTGTTGGAATGGAACAGCTTAAAGTCATTAAGAATCGGATTGCCAAGCCATGTAAGTGAGCCAGGGTTGAAGCAACGTACAAGTGACAGACACTTCTCATCGCAGCTGGCATCTCATTAGAAATCTGTTAATAACATCAAGAAAAGGGCTTTAAAACAACTGTCTAAACAGGATGAAATGAAAGCATATTTGGCATGTTTCCTCAGAGGACAGAAGGGTAAATGTTGGCAACTTTCTCCAAATGACTGGAGATGAGTCTGCTTAGAACACCCAGACATGGGATTAAAATAATGTGGTCCAACTAATTATTTTCCATTCCTTGGTATGCTTCCTCGGCTGA
Source organism: Physeter macrocephalus (assembly GCF_002837175.3). Lineage (NCBI taxonomy): Eukaryota > Metazoa > Chordata > Mammalia > Artiodactyla > Physeteridae > Physeter > Physeter macrocephalus. The sequence goes on from NC_041231.1 coordinate 29,551,768, forward strand.
TAACCTCTTTCAGCTTGTTTAAAAATATATTGTTTTGCTTTGTGATTGCACCTCGAATAATTGTTTGGTTTGCAGTTTGTTTACATTGATACCAGAAACTAATCTCAGAAGATTAATTTACATGAGGAAATAACTCAGATATTGGATAAAATACATTTAGAAGCCAAGAAGTAAGAGAGTAGTAAAGGTTTCAAAACAGCTGATAGAATGAAGAGCTTCAGATATGTATATGTTTTCTCCACTGTCCACTGGCTACGTGGAACTATATTTAAAGTAATTAAAATTAGGTAAAATTTAAAACTCAGTTCCTCAGTCACGCTAATCACATTTTAAGTGCTCAAGAGCCATATGTGGCTACTGTTTCCCATCTTGGGCAGTGCAGGCCTAGAACACTTCTTTCATCATAGGAAGTTCTATTGGACAGCACTGGATTAGACCTTGGAAATAATTCTCAAAGACACTCTTTGCCTGCCCAATTCCACTGGTTCCATCTGTCTTTCAGAATGCCACCACTAGTCAGCTTCACCTTATTTTCTTGCTTTGCATGTCACCTGGTGAAAAGTAGGAACAGCAATCGTTTGAATTACTGGAAGCTCTTGGAGGACAGAGATAATGTCCTGTCTTTTACGCCTAACAAATTTCTGGAACATAGTTGGTGCTCACTAAATGTTTATTGACTGACTTAACAAAGAAGAGATGAAAGAAGGGAGAAAGCATCTTATATTAGAACTAAGTTTAATTTTCTAGACAAAACAGCTTATTGAAGGATACACACCAAATGATAAATCAGAGTTCTTGTAAGAGAATTGGACATCAAAGAGAGCATTGCTGTCAAGCCTTAGTATAGCTTATTTAATGACATTTCTGTTTTCCAAAGCCTTTTCTGTCTAAAAACTACATCATTCTTCCCCCAGGGAAAGGGAGATAGATTGGCCCAGAATGCTACTCTGAATCTCATTTTTTACCATCATCAGCCCTCTTCACTTCAGCATACTTCCATGAGAAAATATAATCTCCCCAATTCCAGATTCTAGGGTGCCTGTTTCTTGGTGGCTTCTATGGAATCACCTTAATTTTACAAGAAAATGCTCTGAATCACCGTATTAGGCAGGCTGGATTTACAATGCTATCCCATACATAGATAATCTCACACATGGTCTGTGGGCTTTCCTGGCAAGAGGGAAGCATGTGGTTCTGGAAAGAACACAGGACTTGCACTGTCCACACATGGGTTTGAATTTTGGCTCTGTCACTAGCACCTGTGCATGTTATCAAACTCAGTGTCCCAGTTTCCTCCTGGGTGCAACCCAATTTGGAGAATCCTTGTTAACACTCAAAATAATGCCAGCAATGCACTGCCACCTTCAAAAGTGACTGACCCGTAGAAGGCCCTTTATAAATGATAAAATTGTGATTGATAGATAACTTGGATCAAAGAATATGGCCTTCCTCACATGAACACTTTTTTTCTAACTTCGCCCTTAGATTTCAAATGCCACCTTACTTTGGAATGCGCCCTTTGCTGACCAATGGATGAAATCATTAAGTTTTATTTGTCTCTTATCCACTGTTTCTCCTTAGACTGAATAGCAGGGTGTGGTAGGAAAATTCTAAGCTGCCCCCATCATCTTTACCCCCTAGTATTACTCCCATAATTACATGGTAAAAGGGATTTTGTAGATGTGATTAAGGTTACTAATCAGTTGACCTTGAAATAGGGAAATTATCTGAAAGGACATAACCCACTCACATGAGTTCTTCAAAAGCAGAGAGTTTTCATCAGCTGGTGGCAGAAGGGTCATCACATAAATTCAAAGTGTGAACAGGATTGGATGCAAGAGAGAAATTCTGTTGCTGGCTTTGAAGTTGGAGAAGGCCATACGGAAAGGGCCTGGGAGAGGCCTCTAGGAGCTGAGAGCAAATCCCCAGATGACAACCAGCAAAAAAAAAAAAAGGTGACCTTGGTCCCACAGCTGAAAAAACTGGAATCTGCCAACAACTGGAAAATCTTGGAAGTAGATTCTTTCCAGAGTCTCCAGATAAGACCCCAGTCTGGCTAATACCTTGATTTCAGCCTGGTGAGACCCTAAGCAGAGGACCTCTCCGAGACTTCTGATCTATAGAACTGTGAGCTAACGAATGTTAAGGCACTAAGTTGGTGGTATTTTGTTATACAGCAATAGAAAACCAATGCATAGGAGGTGGAGATGGGACTTGGGGAGAAAGAATTGGATGAAAGAGGCCTGGGGCAGGCTTCAGAAGTGAATAAGGAGAGAAGGGAAGAAACTGAGCCAGGGAAATAGGGAGTAAAAATGATGTTGTAAACTTTGCATAAAAAATGAAAGATTGTGAAAGTGCAGAGAGGCAAACCTGAGAAGGCCTCATATTGCCTTAGACGTGTGCCTAAGGAGAGAGAGAAAATGAAACAGCACTCCTTATTTCATAGCTTACAAAGGGATAAGACACGTAGAGACAGGGAGAACACCATTTGAACATGAAGACAACCATCTGTAGGCCAAGGAGAGAAACCTGGAATAGATCCTTCCCTCTAAGCCCTTGGAAGAAACCATCCTGCTGACATCTTGATTTTGGACTCCTAGTCTCCGGAACCGTGCGACAGTACATTTCCGTTGTTTCAGCCACCCCCAGTCTATGGCATTTTTTTACGCAGCCCTAGAAAACTAATGCCAAAATCTCTTTTAGTTTGCTACGGCTGCCGTAACAAAGTACCACAGACTGCGTGGCTTAAACAACAGAAATGAACTGTCACACAGTTCTGGAGACCAGGAATCCAGAATCAAGGTTGGCAGGGTGGGCTCCTTCTGAGAGCTGTGAGGGAAGAGCAGTTGAAAGCTAGTGCAAGCTAAATGGTTGGGCTTGGAGGAAGCCGGCTGGAGCCATAACCCAGCCGAGGTCAGAGAGAAATGCCATTATTATTTCATTAACATTATCATCATAACTATTATTATCTCTTCCAGGCCTCTCTCCTTGGCTTGTAGACGACCATCTTCTTCCTAGGTCTGCTCATATCATCTTCCCTCCATGCATGTCTCTGTGTTCAGATTTCTCCTCTTATAAGGATACCAGTCATAATGGATTAGGGCTCCCCCCACAGTGACCTCATTTTATCTTGATTGCCTCTGTAAAGACCCTATCTCCAAATAAGGTCATATTCTGGGATACTGGGGGTTAGAATGTAAACATTTGGCTGATGTATGACTTTTAAGGGTAATATGTTACCTTTAAAAATACTGTTGGCTATACATGAAGGTCGTGGCGGGCAGAGCCTCAGACTGGGTCAGTGTGACCTGAAGCCAGTCCTCATAGCTCTGACTCTGTGACCTTAAGCCACATCACGTCTCCGTACCTGCTTCCCCATCTTTAAAACAATATCCTTTCTAACACTCAGTGATTTTATCTTATTATATCATTCTGCACTTACTAAAGTACTTAAAACTATGCAGAAATGGGGCAGCTTAATTCAGCAATCATTGAATACACCCCTTCTCTGGGCCAAGCACTCTGCTAGGTGACAAGGACACAGAAATGGGTGTGGGACAGCACTTGACCTCAAGAAACTCCCAATCTAGTGGGCTCTAGGTGTCATATTTTTAAATTGGCAAATGAAAGAAAGTCTGCCCATTAATTGTGGGAATTTGGTATATATTAACTCTCCTTCTCACTCTAAACTCATTGCATGAATACAGAATGATGCTAATCCTTCTAAGATCAGAAGAATCGAAAACACAGCTGAACTGTGAGAGTGGAAAGCCATCTAAAATGTATTGGTGACGGACTATGCATCGGGTATTTTACTTCCATCCTCCTCTGATACTCAAAATTATTCCAGGCAGCATCTGTCGAAGAAAAAACCCAAGTCCAAGAGCAAAAGGCAAGGGAGAAAAATCCAACTCCCTTCGTGGTATTATAAGGAATTTCTGTGGAGTCTTTGTACCTTCTGTGTCAGCATACTGGAACCACCTATATATCAAAATGACATTGAAAAAATATATTTTAAGGTCTCCATAGTGAACATAAAAGCTATCAGCCACCTGAATACATAATAACACCAACTGCTGCTTTACACTCGATGCAGCAAAGTTTAAAGGTGAACCCCAAGCAGACGCATAAATGAGAGCAGAGTAACCATTGGAGAAGGTTAAGACCTGGATTTACAGCTACAAGGGCTGCAGTCTGCCTTGGACACTGCTAATGACTGCAGAACAGAAGATAAGTGATGTGTGTCTTAGTTACGGACTCGAAGGTACATTGGACCCATTAAAAGGTAATTTGGGAAATAATAGTTATGATAATAATGTTAATGAAATAATAATGGCACTTCTCTCTGACCTCGGCTGGGTTACGGCTCCAGCCGGCTTCCTCCAAGCCCAACCATTTAGCTTGCACTAGCTTTCAACTGCTCTTCATCACAGCATCTGTACTCATTCCCAGAGCTGGCGGGCAACCTCCTACCTTTGAACTGAGTAAATAAACATGACAGTGAGCACTTCAATGGATGCCCACCCAGGGTTATTGTAAAGGCTTTGGGCCAGTCTGTCCTCAAACTGCAGACAGATTTAAGGTGCTTTGCCATTGACTGGAATCCCACGTTGAATGGGAAGACTTATTGGGGCCAGTGATTCTAAAATAATAAATACAAAAGACATGGGAGTCAAATCCAAACCTACACCAAACTGCCTGGCCGGTTGCAGAGCAAATCTAAACACACAGCCTTCTACAGGAGCAAATGTAGAGAAAAACCACCAAGTTCTTGTCATTCCAGCCCAACTATTTATAAACACTCTTTTAGCCAAGGTTCAGTTTTTAGCTCATTGTCTTGCCGATGTCTAGTGTTATCTGAAAGTAGAAACAAAAACTTACCTTTCACCAATGCATATAGACAAAGCTAGTTTTTTTCACGGCCTAGGAACAAACCTGGGGTCAGAAGTTTAGAAATAATTTGAGTGGCAGTCATTTCAGGGATGAGAAATATGACACAGTCATGGCTAAGTCTGAGCAGCAGAGAAATACAGCACTCACCCTTTCTGATCTCCCCTCTCTATTCCTGATTGACTTCATTTGTCCTTTGGTAAGACTTTCTGAGTTGCATATTCGAACAGATAACTGCTTACTGTCACATGCTATTTATTCTCTGTCAAAGGTTGAAAAAAGTACCAAACACAACCTCCACAGCTGTATTTGCCAGTAATTTCTGGATCCGTTTGGGGCTGATCTCATTCTTATCCTCCCTCCAGCACCCATCAAAGTAATGAATGGTGTAACTTCTCTCTAGCGATGCTGGTATGAATAGTAATGTGCTGCGGTAGGGATTTTTGCTTCTCTCTGATTAATAGGTATTCAGGAATCACAGCCTTTTCACTGTTTTCTTTAGATTAGGGGGGAATCTTGGTGCATAGGGTTGGAATCTGAGCGGGAAGAAGAGGGCTTCTCAGATCATGGTAGAAAGAACCGCCAGTTTACTTTTCTCTTGTAGTTTCATCTAACAGACATAACTGGGTCATTGAGAGCTTGGGCTTGGGGTCAGACTGGCCTGGACTGAATTCTTGTTTGGTAAGGAGGGGAAGCCGCTTAACCTCTCCTCAGGCTCTGTTCCCTCCCCAGAAGACAGGAGTAATATTAATACCAATCCCCAGGGGTGGGGTGAGGTTTAAATGCCATAACACTCTAAGAGGCATTAGCAATGTGCCAGCCGAGCTGTAGACTGCTCTGCTCATCAGATGCTGCCAGAATGATTATTAGGATCCCCGGGGAGCTTGGTCCGTTCCCAAACTGAGCTCTTCAATCCAGCCATGGTTAACTGGACCCTAGGTGGGGGGTCAGAGGAGAGTTTCCAATTGTTAAAGGAAGGAGGGGGCATTTTTAGGTTCTAATACAGGCACGATAAAGAAAACACTTGGGTACATAGACATAAGAATGCTCATGGAATTGCTCTCCTGGATTGAACTGATAATGGTGTTTACAAATTTAGGGTCCTACTTTCAAAAGGGAATGTGGTAAGCTTTGGACAAATTCTAGTCTCTATCCCAAATTTTCAAATGGGATCATGATCGTACACTGGTTCTCAAAGCCTGGTCCCTGCAGCAGAAGCACAGATGAACTTGTCAGAAATGCAGATGCCTAGGCCCAACTCTTGACCTGATAAATCAGAAATTATGGGAGTGGAGGCCAGCAATTTGTGTTTAACAAGCCCAGGTGAATATGATGCATGTTACTGGACTCATACCTTCTCTGCATATGAGGATCCCTTTTACTGGTATTCTTAACTTAAGACAAACGAACAAAGACCCTCACTTTTCTAATCCTATAGTTGGCAGGATGAGATTGAGCCATCCTTGAAAACTAGTCCTTAGAGTAGGTGTGAGTAAGCAGAGTTTCAGATATCTGCAGGCTATAAGTGATTGGTTCTTAAAAGCAGCTGATAAATCTAATCAGTCATCTTACTGTGAGAGGCCTTCTAGACGGAGTGCTAACTGCAGTTCAATAAACTTAATAGTATGTTTACTCACCCTATGGTATCCTTACTTTGTTAGAGATTAGTACTAGGAATTAGTGGAGTTTAGGCTTTTAGTCCCTGCAAACACTGTAGCTGAGAATAAAAGTTCCTAAAGTAAAAGGTGTTAATCTGCTTATTCTCAAAGTCTGAGATAAGCACCAATCTCAGATCTAAGCAGTGTGGAGAGCAAACTTCCCCACTAGGTTTGGTTAATGGGATGCCTGAGAAGAGCATGGCTGCAGTGGATTTGGTTTTTATGTCCTTATCATCGATCACACCCATCTCCCATTGGGTAGCAGCCATAGCATCAGATTTGCTCCACTCTTAGCTTTAGCGGTGGGCCCCAACTCAGTGAAAGGCAGAGTAATCCTCTCCTCCTTACCATGGTGATGGGCTAGGAAACCCTGTCTGGCCAATTTGAACAGGCATTCCCCTGGCTGCAAGAATCGAGATAGTCCAAGCAGGGGGATTTCTGTTAGGATACAGAAGCTCCTTGTTAGCAGTGTGTAGGGTGGGGAGTCGTTTGCCCCATGCATGGTCACCTGCACACAAGGCTGACACATAAGGCCATAAATGTCAGCTGCTATTATTATCAATATTATTCTTCCTCTCATCACCTACCCAATTCTTGAAGGGAACAAGATGTCTAAAAGAGCTTCTGAACAGGGTGACCTAGAAGGAAGAAACAACTTGGAGCAGAGATAGAGAAGCACTCAAGAATTTCCAAGAAAAAGAATCAAAAGGAGACATGAGCAGGAAATGACCATCTCTAAGTCTTGTCGACACACACACACACACACACACACACACACACACACACACACACACACACACACACACACACACACACACACACACACACACACACCTTGAGATGTTAACTGCAAAGTAAGCACCAGCTACTCCCTGCTAAAGGGGAGGATTAGATAAGGCTTCAGGAAGATATGAAGCTCTTGAGGTGAGATCCAAATAATCTAGACAGACAGTAGAAGGAAAGAACCTTCTAGACATGTGCAAAGATCCCATAGCAAGTGGAAACGAGTTGAGTATAAGGACCTGAGAAAAAAGCCAGAGAAAGTGAAACAGGGTAAGAATGGTAAAACATGGTATAGACATCGGGCACATAGACACTAAAAATGACCATGGAATTGCTCTCCTGTATGGAAGTGGCTCAAGAGGATGAGGATTAGATCACACAGGTCTTTTAGGCCATATTAAAAGTTGTGGTCTTAAGAGCAATGGAAAGCTGCAAGTTGCATGTGATACCCTGATGAATTTTTCAGGGAGATACATCAATGCCTAGTTCTCAGTCATAGCTTCTTAGAAAAGGTGTAAAGACTTTATAACACCCCATCCTCTTAGCAGAGTCCAAGGGTTCCTGCCATGGCTATGATGATCTACAGGCCAATGGAGGAAGATAAGAAACAAGTTAGCTTCCAGGCATGGGAAGCCCAAAACAGCCCTACAGTCCAAAATTTGATGTTCATCCTCCTTGGCATCCAGACTCTGCCATAGAAATGAGTTGGGAATGAGTCCCATCTGATGGAAAGAACTTTCCCAGCTGTTATTTCCCCTCTGGAGCTCTAGTCCACAGGCCTGCAACTAGTATACCAAGCCAATGGTGGTCATCTAACAAATCCAAGTAATTTACTACCCCCAATGACTATTCTTCTCAATTTTTAGACAAGCTTTCATTTTTCTTGACATATTCATGTTTCTGAAACTAAGAAAGGTCTTAGAATCATGACGTACATTTAATATAAGAGAATCATGACGTACATTTAATATTTCTTTTTTCTTTGCCTCCACTTAAAAAGCTGATGATAAAGGATGTCTTAATGCATCAAGGAAATGCCACAGATTTGATACTCGTGATTCTAACTCTCTCTTTTCATTTTAATAACCTTTACATTTCTCATTTTTCTCGCTGGAACATAATTACTCGCTTAGTTTTTTTCTCTTCCACTAAGCAGTGAGCTCCTTTTAGGACAGAAATTGCTTTATTCATCTTTATATATTTCCTGCCCCTTCCAGCGAATTGTACCTACTAGGACCTGGCACATAGTAGGAGTGGAATATTTGTTGAATTAATGAATGAACCAATAAGTGAATAAATAAATAATATTACACATATGATTCAAGGATAGTCCTAAAGATCCCTTGAAAAAAAAAAATACAGGGCTTCTCTGGTGGCACAGTGGTTGAGAGTCCGCCTGCCGATGCAGGGGACGCGGGTTCGTACCCCGGTCTGGGAAGATCCCACATGCCACGGAGCGGCTGGGCCCGTGAGCCTATGGCCACTGAGCCTGCGTGTCTGGAGCCTGTGCTCCGCAATGGGAGAGGCCACGACAGTGAGAGGCCCGCGTACCGCAAAAAAAAAAAAAAAAAAATACAGGTACCTTTTTTTATCTGTAATCTGGTTTGAACTTGGCATACCCAACATTTTTGAGTATTCACAATGAACAAGGCTCTGTGCTAAGAGCTTTACATGTAATGTCTCATTTAATTTTCAAATGAACTCTCAATTGATCACATGTTCTCTTAACCACTTAACTAGCATATATACTGAGGTCAGCAATTATTTGCCCCAAAGTAACCCATTTGTAAGTAGAATCGCCATTTCTCAGCTCTGCCTAGCTGACTCCACTGCCTGTCCTCCCAGCCAGTGCACTGAAACATTTTAAACATATCTTTTCCAGGTTTGAAATTAGGGAACAGAGTCCTCGGAAAGTCTAGTGTTTGCATCCTTTCCAATCCTTTGGTCGTAACGTTGCCATCTGGAGTTGTCAGAAACACTCTAGGATAAGGGAGGAGCACCTTTGTCGCATGGAGACCCCATTCAGGAACAGATACTTCTGTTAATAGAATCATCTGCATATTTCCCTCTATTCAGTGAACTTCTTTTATCTTATTTCAAGTGGGTGAGGTTTATCCTCACATTTCCACTTTGAATGTAGAAATGCATTCTTGCTAAATCAGACACCTCTTTTTCTTTGGAAAGAAAAGTGGAAAGAATTGCAAGATACTGTAACGATATGATGATGGTACAAAATATTCAGCCTAGATTAAATTTAGTGGGGAGGTACCGTTATATATTTAGATATGTCAAATCACATTCCTTGAAACATGCTGTATTAGGAACTGCTTGTTGTTCCTTCATGCTTTCCCCTTTCTCTGTAGAAAGAGACCTCTGATTATTAACTGGGTATCTGACCATCCAAAACAAAGACTATACTTATCAGAGTTGGGGCCATGTGTCTAAATTCTGGCCAATACTCTGTAAATGTGAGTATCACGTGGCAGCTTTAAGAATCTTCCTGAAAAGTCTGCTGCTGTGCTCCCTTTGCTCCATCTTCTTTATTTCTTCTTTCCTGATGGCTAAAATTTTATTGTGCTGGCTGGAGGTAAAGCAGCCATATTGGACCATGAGGTGATCTTGGAAAAGAGGCCATACATAGTGGAAATATAAGATAGAACAAGCCTGGGTTCCTGAGGTTTTCATGGAATAGAACCTTCATAATAACCCCATACTGATGTTGACATGAGAGAGAATAAACTATCTATAAGCCATTGTTTTACATTTATTCATTTAAGGCAAACTTAATCCTAATTGACACACATGCCAACAGCATTCACTTAAGACCCTGATAGTAGTAATGGCTAGACTACAAATATGGACGTCAGCCTTATACCAACCTTGTAACAGGATCAAGTTCTATTAAGATATGGGTATTTCATGCAACTGCCATTTGGAATTATAATAGAAATAAATGGTGGTCATTTCTTGAGGGCTAGGTAGTTACAGAATTAACAGACAAGCAAAACACCAAAAAACAAAAACAAGAAGATGGACAGTTCAGCCTCTGGGTACAAGGCAAGAAGGACAGTTACCTAAGAACTAGAGAAATAAGAGAACAAATTAAAATGTATGTGAAAGGGTTCAATCAGAAGTAGAATTTCAAAGCAAGCTTGGGTTGGCCCTTTGAGATCTGTCTAGAACAACTCACTCACCTCCTATACCTGAGAAGACACCAAGGTTGGGTGGCTTGTAAAATAATTCTTTCTTGACTTTTTCCATCCATTCTCTGCAAAAACACTTTTCAAACTAGGGACCTTTTTGGTGGGGGGGGGATTTTTAAATTTTATTGAAGTATAGTTGATTTACAATGTGTTAATTTCTTCTGTCTAGTCAGGTGACTGTTTTATATATATATATATTCTATATATCTAATATTGTATATATATTCTATATATCTAATATATATTGTATATATATTATATATATTCTGTATATCTAATATATATTGTATATATATTAGATATATTCTATATATCTAATATATATTGTATATATATTATATATATACTATATATATTATGTGTATATATATTCTTTTTCATATTGTTTTCCATTATGGTTTGTCAGAATACTGAATATAGTTCCCTGTGCTGTACAGTAGGACCTTGTTGTTTATCCATCCTGTATATACTAGTTTGCCTCTGGTAATCCCAAACTCTTGTTCCTTCCCTCCTCAACACCGCCCCCCTTGGCAACCACAAGTCTGTTCTCTATATCTGTGAGTCTGTTTTTGTTTTGTAGATATATTAATTTGTGTCACATTTTAGACTCCACCTATAAGTGTTATCAATATGATATTTGTCTTTCTCTGACTTCCTTTGCTTAGTATGATAATCTCTAGGTCCATCCATGTTACTGCAAATGGCATTATTTCGTTCCTTTTTTATGGTTGAGTAATATTTCCTTGTATATATCTACCACATCTTCGTTATCCATTCCTCTGTCGATGGACATTTAGGTTGTTTCCATGTCTTGGCTATTGTAAATGGTGCTGCTATGAACATTGGGGTGCATGTATCTTTTCGAATTATAGTTTTGTATGGGTATATGCCCAGGAGTGGGATCACTGGATCATATGGCAATTCTATTTTTAGTTTTTTGAGGAACCTCCATACAGTCAAACTAGGGATCTTGTTAAAAATGCAGATGCTGCTTCAAAGGACCTGGGTGGGACCCAAGACTCTACCTTTCTAACCAGCTCCCAGATGCTAATGCTCAGGCAGCCGGTCCACTTATGGACCATGCTTGGAATAGAAAGACTCTGTACAACTGCCCTAGAGATCTCTGAAAACCTAAATCAGATCATGTCAGTGCCCTGCTTAAAACCCTCCAATAGTTTCCCACTGTGATTTGGGTTAAATCCAGACTCCTTACTGTGTCTCTTGAGACTCAGTGTCATCTGGTCCTTGTCCATATTTTTGGCCACATTTCAACCTACCTCCTGCCTGGTCCACTCTTCTCCAGCCTCCCTGGACTGATTTCTGCCTCTCAAAGATGTCATCCTTATCTCAGCACCTTGTTTCATTTTCTTCCTGGCATTTATCAATACTACCTGGAATTCTGATGTATTCTAAACCTGTAGAATATAAGCTGTTGGTCTATAGTCTATATCACTGTAGTCCCAACACCTGCTATATCAGCACAGTGCCTGCTATGGTGTAGGTGCTCAATACAAAAGAACACCAAAAGCTGATGTTTGGACCACAAAAGTAGCAAAAATAATTGATCCTGGGGTCCAAAATTCTGGTGGACAAAAGGAGCCGGAGGACCAAGTAAAGATGGCATTCTCTGCAATACACAGACGCACATAGCTTGTGTCCTAGAAGAAGTGACCCCAGTTTAAGTCAAATCCCTACAGCAAATAGCATCAGAACCGAACCTCCTGAGTCCCAGTGAATGGCTGATCCCCAGCAATATCCAACAGAAAAAGAGCCCATAACAAGGGCCCTTGGGTGCTGCTTGGTGTTTGTTGCAAGAGCCAGCCTCTAGGCTCCAGGGAAAGGCTTTCGTGATGGCGATGATTTCTGGGGGTCACCCCAACTGAGACCCATCTCTGAATGTGACCCCATTTCCCAACAAAGGCCTCTGGAAGAGTAAGTGCCCCCATGTCTTTCTGCCAGTCTCTGCTTGCAGGGCTATAAAACCCAAACAAACATGTCCTTTCCAGAAAGATTACCTAGTTCATGCCAAGGAAATAGCCATCATGTGTTTCCTTTCCCTGATTCTCTCCCCAAGGTTGGAAATAAAACACTTTGAGAACATTCAAAATAAGCCATCATTTAGAAGTAACGGCCTCTCGTGCTATGCATATAAATAAAAATCCATACTAACCTCAAACACATTTATAAGGTCTTTGTAAAGAGTTTGCCTTTTCTCCATAAATGTCCGAAAAGATTAATTAAGAACGGGATGACTCATCCATCTAGATTGATTAAATGTATCTCTAAGGGTCAGGTTGGAAACAACGCCTAGATACATTAACATACAATTTGCCCAGAGTGATTAGTCTATTTATTTTACTTGCTGACAATTTTTCTGGAATTAAGTCATTGTTAATCTTCGTCTGGAGGGAGAGACAGGACCACCCTATTCCCCATCCAAGAAGCCATCTTCTCTCACTTCCCAGACTAACATTCTCTCTCCAAATGTGCAGGGTCCTTTAGAGCTTGGGAAGTGACCAAGATAGCACAGAATACAGGGAGTGCTATTAAAGTTGCATCCCACACTCAGCCCACTGCTTCTCTCATTAGCTCTCTGAACAATGTCTCTTCCCTCTCCGAATTTCTTCTCCCTTTTTATACCCTTTGCATCAGGACACATTCACTAAAAAAACCTTTTGGGAAGTAAGGACCCCTTTTCAAAAACAAAGCATTAATTATATACTGATATCTAGGCCTAAAGGGTAATAGCTAACGTTGGGTGGTAACCACGCATAATAATATAGTGTATTGCTTGCGTTGTGTTCTTTATTTCAATTAATAGTCACAAAACGGCTGCAGGGAGATTGGGAAATGTAAGTATTCACATCCCCGTCTCACAGGTTAGTGAAACTGGGATTCAGAGAAACAGGCCTTTGGCTGTGTTCACCGAGCTAGAAGTGACCAAAGCAGACTTCGTAGCCCGGTACGTTGGATAGCAAGCCCTGCTCTTAGCTCCTGGGCCATGTTGTGTCACACATGTCATGTTGAATCTGTCACTTCTGCTCCTCTGAAGTAGGAATCTTGAGCCCCCGTGGGGGCTCAGGATTGCACAGTTGAAGACTGAGAATAAACTTTCTCCCCTGAGTGGCATCACCATCCACGTCTCTGGGAGCAAATCAAGCTCATCATGAGCCCCAGACACATTTGTTGATAGTTCAAGCACAAATTATGTTGGTAGTTTTCGTTTGGCTGTTCCTTGGTGATGGTGGCCAATTCTCTGGCACTTATCTAAGCCATGTTTATTAATATAACTGCTAGGAGGTTTTTAAAGAGCCGATCATACTTCTAGACTGACCACATGGTTCTAAAAAGAGTCTACCAACACAGCCATAAAGAAAACAAAGAACTCTGAGTGGACCCTAAAAGGAACCAGGATCCTACCTTCCTCATCAAAGTGGTGCAAGACTGGGTATGGTGGGCTCGCCACACCACCCCTGTTCTGGAGCAAGTTGAGCAGGTTAGTTACCCTCTCTGAGCCTCAGTTTTTCTGTCTGTAGGAGTGGTATATTAACTTATAAGGTGGTTGAGAATATTACATGAGATAACGAGGGCAAAGCAAGAAGCATGCTGACTGTCAAATAATAAATGCTCAATCAATGAGAACTGTAATTGCTGCTGATCCCTGACTTACCTTCTGTATAACATAAATAATAACGATGATCATTGCCAGCCATCTCTTTAAGATTATCTGTGTACCAGGCACTGTTCGAAGCACCTTATATAATTTAGTTCGTTCAGTGCTCACAACAGTTCTATGAGTGCTGTTGTATTCCCTCTTTACAGATGGGTATGCTGAGGTCCAGAAAGGAACATTTATTTGCCCAAGGTCACACTGCCGGTCATTCCCCATTGAAAAACAGGCACTTTAGCTCCAGAGCACACTCTCTTAATTATCATGCTCCATGGGAAGTGGTTACACAGCCACAAATCCAGTGGATTACAACATAAACCTCTGAAACAGAAGAGGCAGGGTAGTTTAGCCTCCAGGGCCCGGCCTGTCTCCTCCTTCCCCACTCTTTCTACCTTCCCCTAACCACCATTTGAGTGTTTAATCCAACACGTAGCTAAGGAGAAAACAGAGGAGAGGTTTGTTCCACCAGAGTTCCTTCTCAAGTGGAGCCTTCCAACAGTTTTTAAGATAAAATGATGATGTCATGGTTATTTAGACAACAAGGAAAAAATAATAGAAAATACCATGAAAGTAAAAGTGTTACAGGCAAAAAAGTGGTTCAGGCCCTGCATTTCTCTAATTCAGCCCATTCCCCAGACTTACTCTCCCCGTAAGAGAAGATTCTATCCTAAGTCCTTACCCTCCTCTAATCATCAACCTCCTACCGGCCACTCCTTTCACCCAGATCTGATGGATTCCTACTCATCCATCAGATTTCAGCTTAGACCTCACCTCCTCCAGAAGGCCTTCCTGGATGCCCCTGCCCAGCCCCTACAGCAGGATTAAGCGGCTTCTTTGGCTCTCCTGTAGCATCCATCACAGTTTTGTAAGTGCAGTGGACTATAAGCTCCATGAGGGCAGCATCTAACTCCAGCAAGTATTCTTCTGTATTCTCAGAGTCTAGCATTTTGCCTGCGATATAATTAGACACGTCAGTAAACATACATTGTGTACCTTTGAGAAACACAAAGCATGCCACTTCTTTTAAGGTTTAGAATCAGGTGATACAATTCTTAAAAATGCACTTTTTCATGACTCAAAAGGGATATAAACAATTGCAGAAAAGTAACAGCCAGTCTATTTTCTTAGGTCACTCCACTCAGTAATTTGGAAACCTGGGCAAAGTATAACAGTACTTTCTACCGGAACATTCTTCCCTAAAAGGATCCCAAATCCCTCCTCCTGTTGTTTAAACTCATTCCACTTCATTTGGTTCCCTTTGAAGGTAATTCTCAGGGGCTTCATGATTATTATGATATTTTCCTTTAGCTTTCTCTTCTCTGGATTAATAACCTTGGCTTCTTAAACTTTTCCCTATAAAAATCTATTAATAATTTTCATTGCTTTCCCACTTCTCCATACTACTCATATCTTAATGCATATTGTTAAATCTCGTAAAGAAATCAAGTAAGTTTGAGGTCTGTATTTTTACCTTTGTTCTCTGAGGGCTTAAATACAAAAAAAAAAAAAAAGGAAAAACAGTGATTATATCTACAAAGTAAGGAATAAGATATGGGTTTAAATAATGGTCATCTGGTCTCAGTCTTCCTTTTTTTTTCCTTTTTGCTATTTGAGGCTCATCTTTTGAAACATGCTCTACTTTCTACTAAGTTCTAGAAGACAGAGATGATGTGAAGTCCATGGTTTAGAATAAGCATGCACATTAAGACATTAGAAATCATTCCACATTTCCAGAATGGTCCCATTTCAAATATTTGGACCTGTTTTTCCATGAGTAGAACTCGTAAGTGTCATATCTGTTTCCTAATTTGAGGCTCAAAAAATATGATCAACCACATATGGTATATAATCTCTAGGTAATGATGTTAATATCAGTAGGAAACGTTGATTGCAGCCTCCTTCTGTAGCTGGTGCTATGCTAGTCATTCAGAGGCATTTTCTCTTTTAGTCATTAAAACATCTTTATGAGATAGATATTCTTTCATCCCCATTTTACAGATGAGAAAATTGAGTCTCAGAAGAACTTATACAGAATCACCCACCAGTAGGTGGCGGGGCAGGGACTCCAACAGGTCTGACAGTATACTCTAAGCTGTAGGCACTCTGCTGGAGGCTCTAGAAGTACTGATTTTGGGGTTTTGTTTGTCTCTTTGTTTTTTTTGTAAATGACCTGATCCACCATCAAGCACCCAGTAGTTTTATAATAATTCATCGATTTGTTGACATAGGGAAGCAGTACCTTTTACGCTATTGACAAGACTCTAAATTGGTTCAACTACTTTGGAGCATCTGTCCATTGGGGCATCTGGCCACATCTAGGATCATCTGGCAGTATCTGGGGGTGTTGAAGATGTGCATATCCTAGGGCCCAGCCATGATTCCCTAGCCAGTATGGAAAATACCACTGGTCATCTGACCCAATCCCCTTCCACAGCCCTATGCTGTCCAGAAATTTTCCTGTAATTGGCTGAGGGATAAACCACATGACCCTGTTCTAGCCAACGGGGTGTAAGTGAAAATCACTGAGTAGGCCTTCTTGGAACACTTGTTTACAGGGATAGTATGACTAGACTACTTTATCTCCTGTACCTTCTTCCTGAGCATGACACAATGCCTGGAGTTGCTATAACTATGCTGTGGTTATAAAACAGCAAACCTGTGGGTAAAAGTGCACCCTGTAAGGATGACGGAGCAGAGAAATGGAACAAACCTGGATCCCATTGGCATTATTCAACTGGCCTGGCAGTCCTGGAATGCCTACCTCCAGGCTTGTTGGTATGTTAGGAAGAATAGCCTCCTGTACCCTCAATTCACTGTTAGTTGGCTTTCTTTTCACCAGAGTTCTCTAGAGAAGCTCTCACATGTGCACAAGATGACATACACAGGCGTTTGTAATGTGAAAAATCACAAACAAAGCTTAATGTCCATCAAGAGGAAAACAGATAAATAAATAGCATACTCATGCAATGATACATGGCAATTAAAAAGGAGTAAACTAGATCTACACACAACAACATAATTCTTTTTTATTATTTTATTGAAGTGTAGTTGATTTACAATGTTGTGTTAGTTTCTGGTGTACAGAAAAGTGATTCAGTTATACACATGTATAACAGTTTGTATCTGCTAACCCCAAACTCTGAATCCATCCCTTCTTCCCACCTTGGCAACCACAAGTCTCTTCTCTAAAATAGATAATTCTTGAAACCAGAATGTAAAGTGGAAAAATGGAAATTGCTGAATGACGTGTGTTCAGTACAATACCACTTAAATATATATTTTTAAAACACATACAATAATTCTATATAGTTTACGGCTACATCCATATATACTGAAAGTATAAAGACATGGATGTGAAGGGAACACACCAACTCTAGGGAAGGAGGAAGGAATGAAATTGGGGAAGTGTTATAGAGGCACTTCAGGTGAACCTGTGGATTTTTTATTTCGTAAAAGTAATCTGAATCAAATACAGCCAAAAATCTTAGCATTTATTAAATTTGGGCGTGGATTCATGGGTATTTGCTACATAATTCTCTGTGTTTTTCTATAAATTTAAAATGCTTTATACTTTTTAAAAAATAGATGAAGAAAAGGAAAGAGACTGTTTCAAGAAGCAGTTGTACATTTATATAAAAGTACCCTGTCAAGCATAAGGTGACATGTAAAGCCATATACTTTATTATTATAATTACCATCAACCAGGAAGGCTGTTTTGAGGAGTGAACTTTCCATGAGCCCTGAAGAGAGGGTAGGATGAGAAGATTTAGGTAGGCAGTAGAGGTGAAGGAGTTTTATGGACTGAACTGTCTCCCCAAAATGTACAAGTTGAAACCCTAGCCCCCAGTGTGACTGTATTTAGAGACAGGGCCATTAAGAAGGTAGTTAAGGTTAAATCACGTCATAAGACTGGGACGCTAATCTAATAGGACCGATGTCCTTGTAAGAAGAGGTAGAGACATCAAGAGTACACTAATACAGAGAAGAAGCCATGTCATGACATAGTGAGAGGGTGGTTGTCTACAACCCAAGGAGAAAGGCCTCAGGAGAAACCAGACCTGCTGACACCTTGATCTTGGACTTCCAGCCTCCAGAACTGTGAGAAAATACAGTTCTGTTGTTTAAGTCTGTGGTGTTCTGTTATGGCAGCCTAAGCAAACTAACACAAGGAGTATGTCTAGAACTGTGGTTCTCAATAGTGAATGATGCTGTGTAACAGGGGGATTTAAGAAATTGGTGGGGGGAGGGTAATGTTTGATGGTCACAAAGCTGAGGCGCACAGGAGGCATTTTATGGGCAGAGGCCAGGGAGGCAAAACCTTTTTCAGTGCCCAGTTCAGTCCTCACGGCAAAAAAACAATTCTGTGTCCCGAATGCCTTTAAAATATCCCACAGGACATTTATGAGAGGAGAAACCTGTGTATAATTATCTAAAGCTACATAAAAATGCAAAAAAGTGAGGTTTTTTGGGCCAGGTAATATTATACACTGAATTTTCTAGGAAAGTGGCTACTATGTAGATTAAGGGAGGATTGTACTTTTGTTTTCTTAAGAACTTTGCCAAAAGGTACTCACCACCATTCTGGAAAATTCTATCGCTAATTCTATCGCTAACAGTAATACTAACGATGTTTATATTGTCCACACGACAATATCAGTCTTCATTCACAGCCATAGTATCTGCCAAGAGTCTGCAAACTCCAGCGAGCTGGCCAAATCCAGCCTACCGCCTATTTTTGCACATAAAGTTTTATTGGGACACAACCGTGCTCATTCATTTACATACTATCTATGGCTGCTTTCTCAGTAAAATAGCAGAATTGAGAATGGCCTGCAAAGCCTGAAGTATTCACTATCTGACCCGTTACAGAAATGTTTGCAATCCCCTGCTATAAAGTTGATTCTGTCTAGTACTAACATCCAAATACTTCAGTACCTAATCTCATTTAATCCTAGAATATTTACCTATTGAAATATATATGATTTTATTATCTTACTTCCCCTTTAAAGTTCTATTAATTCTAGTTAATGGGTTATGTAGATTCATTTGAAGTTGTGTAGATATCTCTGTATCTGTGACATTCACTTTAGGAAAGAAGTGGAATTCATTTCAGTAAAGAGGGGGAAGTATTTCTGAATATTCTCAAAGGTTGAAGAACGACTGCTCTAGACCTAAAAGAACAAAGACCGTGAAGAACAAAGAGTTATGTGACCAAGGAGAAAATTGAAAACAGGCACCGTGTTGAAGATGAACTGACCTTAAGCTCCAGGAAAAAAGCTACTGGGTTTATCTGTACGTCACTTGACTCAGGAACTGGTACACAGGACTCACTCTATAAACACTTGGCTGAATGCTCCCATGAATGGAGGGATGGATGAGGCATATGAATGACAGAAGGACAAAGGACTCGGGTAGAGAGCTTCCTTTCTCAAGGGGTCATCGAGCAGAAGCTCAATGGTCATTTGCTGGGCAGTTTATAGCAGGGATTCCTTCAACAAGGACCAATTGAGTGGACCAGAGAACTCTCTAGGTCTCTAAAACTCTACTTCTAAGGTTGAGATCCAATACTCCAAAGATGCAAAGTTCATTACTTGGAGCAGCAAAGACCTTATGCAAATTTTAGACTGAATATGATCTAAAACTGTCAAGATCTGCCCAACCTCCTGACCTCATCCCTCAGCTCGTTACATGAGATAGTAGAGAGAAGGGGTAGATTGTGGTAGTTAAGTATACAGGACTCTGGAATCAAATAGGTTTAGGTTGGAGGGTAGACTGTGCGCAAAGATGAACACCAAAATTCCTCTCATCCTTGAACGCACACCCCTTTGCAAATATGTTGCTGCAGAGCTTTCTATCAGGAGGTGGAGTCTATCACTCTACCCTTGGATCTGGGCTAGCCTCCTGACTTGCTTTGAGTGGTAAAATGCAGAACAAGGGACATGGTGTAACTTCTGAGCCTAGGTCTCAAGAGGCCTGGTAGCTTCTGCCTTTACTCTCTCGAAACGTACAGCCCCATGTGATGAAGTATGGTCTAACTCAGGGACTGGCAGAGCATGACCCATGGGCCAAATTCACCCCACCCCCTGTTTTTGTAAATAAAGTTTTATTGGAACACAGCCATGCCCATTTGTCTACATACTGTCTATGACTGCCTTCACATTATAAACAGCAGAGTTGAGAAGCTGCATCAGAGACTTAATGCCCTGCAAAGCCAAAAATGCTTACTATCTGGCCCTTTACAGAAGAAGTTTGCTGAACCTTGGTCTGGATGCTGCAGGGTGAGACCACATGGGACCGAGAGGAGCTGTCCCAGCTGAGGTCTCCCCAGAACAAGCAGCTCCAAGTTAAACTACAAAATGGGTACATCTACACAAGTGATTGCAGGTGCGACCAGCAGAACAGCCCAGCTGAACTCAGCCCTAATTACAGACCCATAAACTCATGAACAGATACAATGATTGTTGTTGTAGGGTGCTAAGTTTTGGGGTAGTTTGTCCTGCAGGAAGAAGTAATTGAAAGGGGCAGCCGGCAGCCATGGCTCTGCCACTCAAGGTATGTATAACAGTGTTTGTTCCCAGCTTATATTTTTGGAGGGCTCACCACTTCAGTGCAGGCTGGCTGGCTTCCAGCTACCAGCGTCTGGATCTCTCTGCCTGGGGGCTTTCTCCAAAGCCTTGCAAAGGCTCTGTCCAAGCTGGGAAATTAACACTCCATCTGTACCCCACCCACCCTTAATCAATGATCAACAGAAGTTGGTGTAAAAATACACTCCGGTTCCCTCACCCTCTGGAAGGGATAATTCTGAGGCATGTGTTCTACACTGTTTTCCAGAGTTTCCCTGCAGGGTAACTCTCTGGTCCCCTACTGCCTTGACAGTAC
This sequence comes from Physeter macrocephalus, assembly GCF_002837175.3. Classification (NCBI taxonomy): domain Eukaryota; kingdom Metazoa; phylum Chordata; class Mammalia; order Artiodactyla; family Physeteridae; genus Physeter; species Physeter macrocephalus. The sequence continues at coordinate 29,572,851 of NC_041231.1, forward strand.
ACCCTTTATCAGCAGCCATCCCTTCTATGTCTGTTTTTCCCATGGCTGTACGGATATCTCCTGAACATCCCAAATAAGCTACTTTCACTCAAATCCTGTCACAGATTCTGCTTCAAGTCAAAATACAAACCAAGAAGACACTGTGTAGCTTTAGACAAGTTTGTCTCTCTGAACCTTAGTTTCCTTATCTGTAAAATGGGAATCACAGGAGCATTGTATCATGAGACGTGGTCATGAGGACTCATCTGAGATACTGTTTGTGAAGCATCCGGCACTGCTCTCAGTGGCAACAGCGCACCTTAACTAGCCCCACCTCCTATCTGCATGCGCTCTGGGGATTGGCCAAGTGCATGCACAGAGCTCTGGTGATTGGCTAAGGCACCTCTTATGAGCCAGGCTCCTATTGAAGGACCGTCAAAAACCAGCATAGAGAGGCAGATGATGCCTGAGGACAACCCAGGTGTTTGTGTGTGTGGCGGGGGGGGGGGGGCGCTTATTGTGGCTTCCAGTCACATCCCAGTTCAAAAGTCTGAGTGCCATGCCACAGATCTCCATCTAGAGGACACCGAGGCTCCTGACTTCTGAGTTGGAAGGCTGGGCTGGAGCCTGCTGCGTGCCTGACCCCAGGAACCTGTCCCCAACAGGAAGGAGAGATGTAGTCAAGGAAGTGTGGCAGGCCTGACTGCAGACAATTAGAAAAACATCATCGTGCCTCACAGTGGAAGGTGAGCATGACTTCAATGTTGGCCTTAAAAAGAAATGGGGTGGGAGAGGATGTTTTCCTCTTCTCCTCGAAGAGAGCAGTCTGTCTACTCAAAACCCTCCACTCCTTCTAGTAGTCTATAAATACACACCCAAACCCAGAGAAAATATTAAGAGTGCACTTGTGCCTCCCCGACTACAAAACACGTTCCATTTGCTTTGGTCCCTTCTGTCCTCTTTGAAAGGTTGACTCCTTAATATTCCTCCCTCATGACCTGCCCCAGCACATGCAGGGACGTTTAGGGGAGCCCTCGACTGCAGAGCATGACAGGAAGGCCCAGCCTGGTCCCTGCATCCTTAGGGAAGGGCTCCAGCAGACCCGGGGTGAGGCAGTGAGGTAATGAGAGCAGAATTCTGGATCATGGCCAGGCCAGGAATAATGGCACAGCTATAATTACCCTGTCGAACATTGGATGGAAGTGGCTATTTTAGAACCTGAAAACATCTCAACAGCACCTTGGAGTCCCATTTGGGAAAGCCCCTTTTTACCACTGTTGTCTTCTTGTCATACAATAGGATGTCGTGTCAGGGACATTTCCTACCAGAAAACCATCAGGGGATCCATGTAGCACTTGGAGAAGCCTGAGAAAAGAAACTTGTTGCAAATTTTAGTTAAGGTATTACTGTATATGAGGGCTTCTATTAAAAATAATAAACTGGTCTAGAAACAAAGTTATCCAGATGAAACGTGCTTTCATTTATTTGTATCTTAAATCATTTTTTTGAGTAGGAGACAAAGGGGTGGATTTGGAGCGCAGGAACTCATGTTAACGACAGTGATAAATAGTAATAATAGTATGGTAGCAGATAGCATTCACTGCTTACTCATGCCATATACATGACCTGCATTTCAATACCTGCTTTTTCTTTGATGCTTATCAGCTTTCCCTGTTTTAGCGCATTTGATACCAGGAGGGAGGGTACTCTTATTATTCCCACTTTACAGATGAGATGACCAAACCTCACTGGGGTTAAGTAACATGTTCATGGCCACCCGTTGGTATGTGACATCTGGGGATTTGAACCCAACCCTGTGTGAAACAGTTTGATCTGCGCTGAAGCACCCACTTTTGATATGCCCCGACTGGCAGGGCCTGGAGCAAGAAGACAGGATGTGGAGAGAGCAGACTTCATTTATGGTTTCCTTCCTGTTGCCAGAAAATTGTAAAGGAGCTGGGGGGTGCCGAGAAATCAGTAGACTGATAAGAAAGTCAATTGATAAGAAGTCAATTCCTTGGTTCAATGACTAGAAAGCAGTTGAACAGGCAGAAGGGTAAAGTACACCCAGTGATGAAAGGAGCAGTTAGAAGCCCTCGTATGTACGGGGATTTCCACTTCACAAAGGACTTTCCCCATGTCCTGTCATTGGTCACATCCTGTCATTGGTCCCTTTAAACTCTCCTGTAGAGGCACTGCAGTGTTTGAAGACCATGGAGCAAGCACTTCTGGCAGCCACAAAGAGCTCTGTAGAACTGGGGAATTCTTCTACTGAATGCAGATCAGGAATAACTATGCCCAGCATTTGTATAGGCCCTTTTACTTCTAAAACCCTTTTAGTTCCTCAAACACCAATCTGGAGAAGCGGGCCAAGTGGAATTATCCCCATTTACAGATGGAGAAGCATCTCTAAGTAACTCCAGAACCCCAGGACAATTTCCACTTAGACTAACTGCCTTCTAGCTCTGCCCCATTTATGTTTTGAACTTGATTTGTGTGGCTAGAAAATGAAGCATGTTGAAAACTCTGGGGGAAAAAAAAAAAACGCTCAATGCTCATAAGTAGAAATCAGTGCTATGTAGTAATCTAAGAAATACTGGTTTCAAAATCAAAAGAACAAGTAATTAGCATAAAGACACATATTAGCATGCCTGAAAACCAGAAGGCTGCTAGGTAGGAATCTGCTTGGCAAAATTAAACAACATGGGCTGGAAAGTATTGTAGTTTATGCATCTAATATGCGTAGCTTTTGAATATGTTCTGATATAGAATTTAAGCTTGCTTCATTGGGCACACTATTACAACCCTTATCAAACTGTGCTTGGATTTAGCCTAAAAACGATTCCAAAATGACTGTATAATTCATGTTCTCCGAATTACAAGAGAGGGTTCTTCATTTTTCTCAGCCTGCTATCTCTTTTTGCGTTTCCTTCAAGGCATAAATATATAGTCACGAATTTAGGGAGAGAGATAATCAAGTGTCGTTCACATACACTATAATTAATATCTTGAACTCCATTTTCAGGAGGAAGAGCCAAAAAACAATTGAGTCAGTTTTGTAACTTGGCTCTGCACAGTTAAGAGAAGTTCCCAGTGGAAAAAACCAGAGAGGCTCTTAACCATCTTAAGCATCTTCCAGAGTGGAAGAGCAGTATCTTTAGATTGGGCCCAGGGACTTATTTTTCTTAAGCCCCAGTTACTTCATTGTAAAATGGCCCACATGAACCCAACTAATTCTGGCCCTTGGCCGTCTCTCCAACTGTATCTCTCACCATTCTCTCCCTCACTCATTCATTCTCTGCCACAAGGGCAGCCTACATGTCTCCTGGACATGCCAAGCATATTCCTGCCTCAGGGCCCTTGCACTTGCTATTTTCTCTGCCTAGAAACAGCTCTCTTTTCAGGAATTCGCAGGCTCCCTCTCTCAAGTCTCTAGTCAAACAGCCCTGCTGGAGGAAGGCTTCCTTTGGTCCCTAAGCAGCACTTGCCCACCATATTCTCTTTATGATCTTTCCTGACTATTTTTCTTTATAGCATTTATCTTTACCTGACATTTTTTTTTTTCCTGTTTATTGTCGCCACCCCTCACTAGAAGACAAGATCCATGAGTGCGGGAGCTTTGTTTTCTCCCCATTTCCCAACTCTTCAAGGAGTGTCAGCAAATAAGGAGAAGCTCTGCAAATATTTGTAGAAGGGAAGGAGGGGGAGACAATGGGAAGGAAATCAGGATGCTCCTTTTTTTTTCCATCTAAAATTCCAAATTGGCACCACGGTTTTAAGTTATTTCCATTAACTAGTTTACATTGGGCAATTAATTGATTTAAATGAGAAATAATTATCTCCTTTCTAAAATTAAAAAAAATTTAATTATGGTGAAATCCTATGACAAAATTTACCATCTTAACCATTTTCAATGTATTTTATTGAAGTATAGTTGATTTACAATGTTGTGTTAATTTCTGCTATACAGCAGAATGTTTCAGTTATGTGTGTGTGTGTGTGTGTGTGTGTGTGTACACACGCATATACTTTTCATATTCTTTTCCATTCTGGTTTATCACAGGATACTGAATATAGTTCCCTGTGCTATACAGTAGGACCTTGTTGTTATCCATCCTATATATAACAGTTTGCATCTGCTGATCCCAAACTCCCAATCCATCCCTCACCCACTCCCCCGTGGCAGTCATAAATCTGTTCTCTATGTCTCTGAGTATGTTTTTGTTTCATAGATAAGTTCATTTGTGTCATATTTTAGGTTGCACATATAAGTGATATCATACGGTATTTGTCTTTCTCTGTCTGACTTTCTCTAGGTCCATCCATGTTGCTGCAAATGGCATTATTTCATTCTTTTTATGGCTGAGTAATATGCCATTGTGTTCATGTACCACATCTTCTTCATCCATTCATCATTTAGGTTTTTTCCACGTCTTGGCTATTGTGAATAGCGCTGCTATGAACGTCGGGGTGCATGTGTCTTTTTGAATTATATCTTTGTATGGATATATGTCCAGGAGAGGGATTGCTGGATCATATGGCAAATCTGTTTTTAGTTTTTTGAGGACCCTGCATACTTGAACCATTTTTATTTATTTATTTTGTTTTTAATTTTTTTAAATTAATTAATTTTATTTATTTATTCCTGGCTGTGTTGGGTCTTCGTTGCTCCATGCGGGCTTTCTCTAGTTGCGGTGAGCGGGAGCTACTCTTCGTTGAGGTGCGCGGGCTTCTCATTGCGGTGGCTTCTCTTGTTGCGGAGCACGGGCTCTAGGCGCGCAGGCTTCAGTAGTTGTGGCATGCAGGCTCAGTAGCTGTGGCACACGGGCTTAGTTGCTCCGCAGCATGTGGGATCTTCCCGGACCAGGGCTCGAACCCATGTGCCCCGCATTGGCAGGCGGATTCTTAACTACTGGGCTCCCAGAGACGCCCAACCAGTTTTAAATAGAGGTCAGCACAATTTTTTTGACCAGGGCATCTTCAAAGGAAGTACCTCTATTGTAAAGAAAGACTGCCCCAGTCCAAAAAAATGTGCTATATTCTTAATACGTACATTAACCAGATTGATGCTTTTAAAGTTGAAGGAAAATGTGATATACTTGTGCTAAAGCAAGGTAAATGCAGAATTTACAAAAAACACGTATTCATTTATAATGCACCATAAGTAGTGTGGTCTATTAATAAAAAACATACATTTAAAGCAGTATAAACGTCTCATTTAATGTTCCAGCTTGCCACCTAAGGACCATTAAATGAAACCCTGTTTAGTGATGTTTAGTCAAACATCTACACTTGAACCTCTTCATAGACATGAGACTTGGTCAGTTGCCATGGTAACGCCACAGTGCTAGGCCAAAAGATTTATCCCTCATTTACAGATGGAGAAATTAAGCTTCAAAATATGTTATTACTTGCTCAAGGTCGACACAGGGAATAGCAAAGATTATACTCACGTCCACGGCTTCTAATGGCAAGTTCTGGATCTTTCCACTATACCAGCCTGTGAAATGACGTTCCTAAATATAACATGATTATTTTTCCACCTCCCTTTATTATCAGCTTTCCTATTCAAAGTCATTCTACACCAAAATTTCTTCCTTCAAGACTCATATTAAGAGTATTTTTGTTTGTTTGTTTGTGAGCCAGCCCATGAATTTTCTAGACTAGCTTCTTAGCAATAAAAAACACTTTTCCTTACAAAGTGGCCCTACATGCCACCTGGCAGCTCAGACCTCACTTTAGGAAATACAACTTAATTTAATGAGGTGCTAGGAAGCTGGCTTGGGATGCATCCAGCATTTTAATGTAGAGTTTCTTACCAGATGGTAGTCACTCGGTCCTAAACTTATCCTTCTCTTATTGTGAGACTGCTTTTTTTGATTACTGTAGCAATAACTAGAGAGGTGAAAGTCATTATTTTGATCCGTGTAGGGGTTAGTACCCTTTATTCAAACTCTAAGATGTTATTGCTATGACTGGCCACATTTCATGGGCAGTCCCATTTCAAGTTACAGAGTAGAACTGGGTGGATGGACCAGTGCAATTCCATTACCAGGGGCCTGTAAGCAGCAGGTTCTTAAATCTTCACTCTTTCAGCCAAAGGTCACTGTGAAGTTTCTAGAATATATTTGAGTACATGCTAGGTGTCCAGCGCAGTGAATGGTTACAAAGAAATTAAGCTTTAGTCCTAATTCAGTGTTAATCACCTATTAATAATGAGTCCTCACTGTATTCCTAGCTCTGTGCTGGGTGCTATGGATACAATAACAATTAGGGCAGACATTGTCTGCCAGTAAGTCTACTGCTATAGTACTGTAATAAGTTAATATCATGGAGTAAGTACTTGAGTAAGTAGTTATTATGTATGTACCAAGGACTGTAGTGGCTAGAAGAATAAAATACCACTCCTGCCCTTAACATCCCACACATAAAAGAAAAAACAATAGGTAAACTCTCAAAACTTACAATGTGTGTGTGTGCATAAAATATTTAAATAACTGACTGACATTCTCTTAAGAGAATGGAGAAATGCTCAATTATGTTAGCTGTTGATATTACTAAGCACAACTCTTCTCAGTGTCTTTTTGGTATTCATTGTAGAAAGCCAGGATTTATCTCCACAGCATTGCTGGGTGTCAGATGTCTAAGAGGCAGCTAACGTTTTATTTGTAGGTGGGCATATATTGAGCCTGGTACACTCTTTTTTTTTTTTTTTTTAAAGTACCGATTTGGTTTTTATTTTTACTTTTTTAAATTTTTGGTTGCATTGGGTCTTCATTGCTACACACGGGCTTTCTTTAGTTGCGGTGAGCGGGGGCTACTCTTCATTGCAGTGCGTGGGCTTCTCATTGCAGTGGCTTCTCTCTTGTTGCGGAACACGGGCTTTAGGCGCATGGGCTTCGGTAGTTGTGGCACGTGGGCTCAGTAGTTGTGGCGCACGGGCTTAGTTTGCTCCGCAGCATGTGGGATCTTCCTGGACCAGGGCTCCAACCCGTGTCCCCTTCATTGGCAGGCAGATTCTTAACCACTGCACCACCAGGGAAGTCCGAGCTTGGTACCCTCTTTAGGGGAATTAAACAGAAGTATGTTTCATAATGTTACTTTTTTAAAGGCGAAGTATCTGTTGTAAGCTAAGTGGGAGAATCTAGGTCACAAGAAATTGGGTCACCATAATGCTTTTCTCAAAAGGGTTTTAAACTTTCCCACAATAAAGTTATGGTTAGAAAAATAAAACAATCCAACCTTTGGACATAAAGTTAATGTAGAACAGAAGCTGGCAGCTTCGTTGCTCTAAGGATAGCATATGTGTGTAGATACTGAGATCATGAACTTGGGAATCAGAGACGTGGATTTGAATCACAGCTCTGAAATTTACTAACTGGGTGTTCTTGCATGTGTTGGGTAGTCTTTCAGATTCGTGGTTTTTGTTAGCTGTAAGACGGAGATACCCAAGACTACCTCAAGAAATAGTTGGGAAGATTAAATAACATAGATAAAGCATTTAGCCCAGTGCCTGGCTCATCATAAGAACATGAAGCACTGATGATGTTGATGATGATATTGATAATGAGGAGGAGGAGGAAGAGGAGGAGGAGGAGGAAGCAGAAGACAGCAAAGATGAAGATGATGATAAGCATGATATTGATGAGCTCAGTGATTCTCTCTCCCACCCAACCCTTACCTTCACCTGTGATACTTTTCTAAAGGCCAATTTTATATATTATATATACAAGCTTGAAAAATAACAGCACTCTATCTTTACAGGCCCAAACTCTTTGAATTGCGTTTCTCATTCTACAAACTTTAAATTATTCCTCTAGAGTCCCTAGGCCAGGCTGCCTAGAACAAGAACAAGAACTTCAGCTGGTAAGATGGTTGTTTGTTTTCAGGCCCAGATAGGGACCCAGCTAGGAGAATATCTTGGTCCGACTAGCACCGCACTTGTAACCAATTGAGCTAACTAGTCTGTCCTGAAGGAAGAAGGATAATCCCAAACTAGTCCCTGAGTTATTTTCTTTGGCTCCACAATAGAACTATCTGCAAGAAATATATTTATTATTTGGGTCCTTTCTTATCCTCAGTGAATTTTCCTTTAGGATATTTTTCTTCCAATTACAGTGGCTCTTTGGGTGAACGCTTGAGAATGAGGTAACATTCTTTCCTGGGACTTAAGAGGAATCACTCCATTTCATTGTGGTGATTTAATAGGCACAAAATTACAAGTGTCATAGAAAAATGAAGAAATCAGGGCAATTTGAAAATCTAAAGGGAGAGAAGAAAACAGTGAAATTACAACTTTGCTTTGTAACTACACCTTTGCAGTGCGAAAAATATCCATTACTACTCTGTATATGACAAAAAGACATCTGCAGAACAACCTATTTTTCTTATACTCTATCTAAGAGATTTTAATGCCCTTAGATGGTAGAATTTCAGCATACTGGATGAAATGAGGGCTGTGAATACCATGCAACTCAAAATACATTTGCTGAGAAGTATCAGAGCAATGTGTTAGCATTTGACACTACTAAAACTTGGCTGCTGTTTTGGCAAAGTGATACACTTAACCTGTAGCTATTGCAATTTAGTGAAATGTGTCATAAAATCCTCCCTCAGCAGTAGGACTTTCAAAAACCCTAATAAATTTTAAATGGAGTCAAGATTGAATTTTCAGATAAGTATCTCATCCTATGACATTTTTATTTAGGAATTAGAACACCAGGGATTGACTTTAAATGAAGTCTATCTAATATTTTTATTGAACACTTTATTCTTCAGATCTTAGCCGCTTTATATTTTAAACATGATCACATTTTGTTAAGAGTTGGAAGTTATATGTTTCAGTGCAAATAGTGAAAACCCTGGGAAACGGAAATAAAGTCATTTAAGGAGAATATAGGTTAGTAATGGTTTTTGACTTTAAATTACTTCCCCTAACCCTTTTCATAGGAAGGCTGATAAAAAAATGAATTTTTAAATAGGTTAAAAGGTTCAAGTAACAGCACTTCCTGAGTACTTCTAATTGGCTGGTGCTATCATGCTAAGCATTTTGCAGGGATATCTCATTTAATTAGCACAACTCTTTGAACTTGATAATACTATGAAGAACAATTTGTCAGGCTACCCAGTTTAAATGGCATCATAGGAAAGGAGCATCCAAACCACCAAAATACTATAAACATTATTTATTTATTTGTTTGTTTGTTTAGCACCCCCTAGTGCTAAGAATGGGGAAAGCGATTCCCAACCAAAACTGCTTTTATATTTCATTCATTCACCATTCATTCATTCCACCAATATGCATCAATTTCCTATTATGTGCAAGACACTGTAATGGTGCTGGTATTGAGTAAGGGATAGACCTGCTCCAGCCTTCAAGAAATATACCATCTATTATGAGACAAACAACAAAAGTAAGGTTTAAAAATGTGCAGTTACAAATTGTGCTGAAGGCACTTATGGAAACAGCTAGGGTCCTGTGACAGAAAGTAATAGGGGGCCCCTACGTGGATGAGTATTAATTCAGGCTACAGAGCATTCCAGGCAGGGGATAGCTCGTGTCAAGGTGCTGAGGTGCACAGATGTTTGGAATACTGGGGAAGAATTCCTCTATGGCTGGAACATAGAGACATGCACAAGATTAGGTTGGAGTGAGGGCCAGGACCCGGTGGAGATGGACATGGTTGGGGCTATCTGTTCTAAGTGCGAAGAAAAGCAGGTCAGGGGTTTAGGCTGCTATGTGAACTGATGAAATTCATGTGGTGTAAAGACCTCTCCGACTGCTCCGTGGAGAAAGGCTCTACAGGGAGTGAAGGAGGGTGTAATCCTTACCTGGGAGACACCAGTAAGGAGGCTTTGTAGGAGTTGAAGTAGGAAATGAGAGTGATTTGGGCTGGATCGGTAGTTCTCAACTGGGGAGACTTTTGCTCCCCGGGGAACATTTGGCAATGTCTGGAGACATTTTTGGTTGTCACAAATGGGAAGGCCCTCTGGCATCCAGTAGGTAGAGAATAGGGGTACTGCTAACAATTCTACAATGCACAGGACGGCGCTCCACAGCAAAGAATTTTCTGGCCCAAAATGTCAATAGTGCAGAGGTTGAAAAACCCTAGGTTAGAGGTTTAGCAATAGTGATAGAGATAAGTAGATAATTAAATTTTTTTTAAACTGTGTAATGAATGGGACTTAGTGATGGATGACTATTGAGTGGTGAGAGAAAGGGAGGTATCAGGTGTGACTCACAAGATTTCTGGCTTGAGCAAATGTGGGGTGTTGTTTACTAAGATGGGGAGGATTGTGGGAGGAGCCAGATTGCAACAGGGAAGAAATCAATAAATCATCTTTGTATATGTCAAGTTTGAGTGGCTGGGAGATAGCCAAAAGGAGATGTGAAATAAGAAGTTGACTTTCTGAGTCCACAGCTTAATCATAATCATAACAGTTAAATTATTGAGCAGTTATAATGCGGCAGGCATCATTCTAAGAATTTCTGGTACATGATTTTATTAATCCTACTGACAGTAAAGATCAACATACATTCTTTGAATCCTCTTGATGTATACTTAAGTCTCCAAATTATGAGCAAAGGATATATATATCATTATAGTCTTCAAAAATTTTCTTTCCATATAGGAAAACACATTGCTGAAAGCTAACAGTAAACATTATGCCTTCTCTAATAAAACAGAATGTGTCAGTAAGATAAAACATCCTAAGCGCCATGCCATCAAAGATACTCAAAATTATATTTGTCATTTTTCAAAAAGCTTTCATCATCTTTATTTTAGAAAATATCCTGAAAGTATTTATCTTCCTTATTATGTCTGATTTGGATAAAATAGCAAAATTTTACCCCAAAGAGGACACTATTTAGGAAATATAAGCATGATGTCTAGAAACAGTTAAGCATTCCAAGGCAGGCTTCTGCCATTTAATATTCTTTCAAAGCCATCTGGCCCTCCTTTTTCTCGGTCAAATGATACAGTGTCTTCAAAACACATTCCCAACATGAGCACATGCAGCTAACTAAAGTCAGGAAGCCTGAAGGAATCAAACTACCCCATTCTAAGTTACATGATATGTAAGTCACTCTTGTGATACTTGGGATGGATGTCTGGGAGTAGTTTTGCTTATTTAGTCTGAGAGAAAGAATCTTAAATAGCAAGGCTATGAAAGCTCATATTGTTACAGTGAGCCCTACTGCACTTGTAAGTTTCAGCTAAGACCTCAGTTAAAAATGGGACTCCAGTTTGGAATTTGTTAACAAGGCCAATTCCTGGTAGTGTATATTTGTAACTTGGCCCAGGCCTGAAGTTTCAGGTCAACTCACATTAAAGTAGAAAATAAAGAACTTTGTTCAGTTGAGAAGGAACTACTCAGCTCAGAATCTAGGAATACAAACGATTTGTGATCCTCATATGTCTTGAGGCAGTCTTTCAGAGATTTTTCTCCAGTTTCCTTTTATCTCCACTTTACTGAGAATCTGCTAGTATTAAATCAGGTGAGAAACAGTGCTGATAAGCCTGAATCCTTCCGGTCCTTAGTGGAGGTACTCATCCAGCTGTGGGAGGACAAATAAGGTTTCATATTGCACCCTGCAAACTATTTTTAGTTTTGTTGGGTTCTAGGTTTCTAGGTACCTTCAGAAAAATCCTACAATTTCTAAATTCTCTAGTTGGCTAGACCATATTGAAAATCCCTCTCTTAGAGCCACCAGGAAGCATTTCCTGCACCTCGTTACACAACTTCCTTAGCTGTTCTAAAAGTGGCTTAGGGATTTTCTTTTCCCCTAGGGAAGGAGGTGGGTCAGGAAACTGAAAGAGAAAAAAGCACAGTTCTGGGAGTGCTGGTCCCAGGGTCAGTCCTTCTACTGAAGTTAGCCCCACGTGCTCAGTAATTTCATGACACCTAGAGAGTCTCCTCCAACATCTTGGGCCAACATGCAAAGGCAGCCTCATCAACAAAGCAATTCTTACTTATCTCAGTAGTACTCCAAAGAGTATTTTACGTAAAGTCTATATGATGCCTGAATGTTTTCTCATCAAAACTCTTCTAACTTGCAACATAGTATTTACTTTTCCACCCATCTTTCTGGAAGAGAATATCGTTTTTGTGGGGGAGGCATCCATAATATTTGCAATTCCACAAAAATACCTGATACATTCTTAATAAACACTATGCAAGTCTACCATTGAGGAACATAGAGTAGTACTGATTCACTAAAAAGATTAAATTCTACTTATTAGAAGACCTACGTTCCATCTCTTTTTACCTCCTACCGACTTTTCTAAATTGTGTTGACTCTTGATTTTGTCTCCAGGAATTAGAACTGAATATCATTAGCTATTCCTGGGACACCTGTATCCTGTTGTATGGTTGGAAACTAGTCTGACCCATATGTAGACAAAGAGAGCTAACCTTGACTGAGCTCATAGTGTGGACCAGGCACTATGCCAGGTGTTTACATCTGGTGGTTAGCTCATTTAATTATTAATGTATGATGAACTCATATGCATTTTCATACTGGTGGTGGATAATTTTCTTTAATCATAAAAGAAATACGTGCTTATGAAAGAAATGTAGGCAAAAAGGAGAATAAACTACAGGGAGGGGAACAGTCATAATGCCGTTCCCCAAAAGTAATCACTGGTCAGTATATTCCTCACAGCCCTTCTTCTATGGTAGGCTTTAGAAAAAACCTAGTTCTAATGACGCCATAGGTATAATTATAATATATATACTCTACATATAGTTATGCATAATTGCAATAATAATACATATACAACTGGTTTACATTGTTTTTTCAATTAAGACTAAAAATGCTTTTTGCTACATGGTGTTGCTACATTTTTTAAAAACAGCTGCATTTTACTCCATACACCACTATCTCATATTTACCTTAATTACTCAGAGGTTGTGCACAGTCATTTTAAGCAACTTACAAAGGTCAGGAAAAAAAGAAAACTGACACTGTCATTTTAAGTTAAAAAGAAGAAATCCAAGTTAGACCATGCAAAGAAATCAAAGCCTTGTAAAAAACACATTAATACTCTTTCATTTTTAAATTATCCTATAGGCCGTACATGGTTCAGAATTTTTTTGTTAATTAATTAATTTATTTATTTACAGCTGCACTGGGTCTTCGTTGCAGCAGGTGGGCGTCTCACTGCAGTGGCTTCTCTTGTTGCGGAGCACGGGCTCTAGGTGCGCGGGCTTCAGTAGCTGTGGTGCACGGGCTTAGTTGCTCCGTGGCATATGGGATCCTCCCGGACCAGGGCTCAAACCCATGTCCCCTGCATTCGCAGGTGGATTCTTAACCACTGCGCCACCACGGAAGCCCCCAGAATTTTATTAAGCATATTAAAATAAATTCAAATTAACAAATGTGACTGAAATACATTCTCACACCCCCCAAAAAATAACTCAACTGAAACTAAAATTCCCTAATTCTATATGCACTTTTAAGAGCTAGCTAAAAACGTATAACAAAGAGAGAAGAAAAGCAAGCCACTATTTCTCTCCTCAAACAAGGAGCTGTCATGCCCCACTGGCAATATTCTTTGGCAGAAATAGTCATTTGACTTACTGTGCTAGTTTCCTAGGGCTGCCATAACAAAATACCACAGACTGGGTGGCTTAAACATCAGAAATTTATTGTCTCACAGTCCTGGGGGCCAGAAGTCCAAGATCAAGGTGCTGGCAGGGTTGATTTCTTCTGAGGCCTTTCTCCTTGACTTGCTGAAGGCAGCCTTCTCACTGCATCCTCACATGGTCTTTCCTCTGTGTGTGCATGTCTGGGTACAACCTGCCTCTTCTTATAAGGACATCAGTCATATTGGATGAGGGCCCACCCATTTGACCGCATTTTATCTTAATTACCTCTTTAAAGGCACTGTCTCCAAATACAGTCACGTTCTGAGGTATTGGGGCTTAGGACTTCAACATGTGAATTGGGTCTGGGGGGTGGACACAATTCATCCCATAATGCTTGGCAAGATTAGCAATGACAAGATTGCTGGCTCCTTTTTTCTTTCCTGCTAGGTTGTCTGGTTAACAAAGTATCTTCCTTTTTAAAAAACAAGAAAGAAAAAGAAAAGGAAAAAGCAAACAAAAACACATGCATCTTCTCTTTAACACTCCCCCATCCCACCACCAAGAAAAAAAAAATTATTTTGAACTTATTTTCTTCATTTGAAGTCTCATCATATCTGCATTGGGCACATTTTCAAATCTTAGGCAAGATCTCAGAATAGCAAGGGGCACAACTTTTGCACTAAATTCCTTTAAGAAATAGCCATAGACTTGCTGCAATTTCACAAAAAAGAAAAAGAAATGAAAAGAAAATGCCAATAAAAATGCTGCTGCCAGCATACCCTGGAGGCTATACTTTCAAGCCAGCCTCCTGGTACTTGATGCCACAGAACCATTGTCCTTCCACAGTCTCCTACCTGCCTGTCCAGCTGGGTCCCAAACCAAAAATAAACCCTGTTTTCTTCTCAGGACCTGACCATAGAATTTCCTACCAAATTCAAACACCTAAAAATCCTCCCTGGAATGTTTCCTAGATGAAAAGAAGAAGAAGAAGATAAAACACTTAACTTTGTAAAGATTTTGTTAAACACCAGCCACCCAAATTTAAAAGTAAGAAAAAAGTAGATTTTAAGTGGAAACAGTCCAAGGAAGGCTCTTCTTTGAAGAAATGGCCACTGGCTCTTTTGTTCTTTTATTTTTGCAGGAGACACGGTGAGGGATTTTGTATCCTTTCCCATATCTTTTTGTGAAATCTAATCCTCTTTTGCTAGAGGTTGCCTTTCCCGTTCAGTTTGCCAGGCCAGCGGGGGTCGGGGGGGTGAAAAGTTGCATTTTAACGTAGCATAGGGTTTTCTTGAGTTTATTAACACCGTACTGCTGAGGAAATTCAGTCCCCCAGTGACAGCCCTGGTTCCCAGATGAAATATTCACTTTCCTTATGATATGTTATCATAAATAGAATACCAAAAGGTTATTATATTTTGGACTAGGTGACTGATTTTGAATTAACTGGCTCAACCGAAATGAAAATAAAAGACCACTCAATAGTGTAGTGGGAATGCATTTGGAAAGCCTACTTTCCCTTGTGGATGGTGACAGTGTGAGGTGAAGCGTAAGACTCTCAGGTCTTTTCGGGTTTTGTGACCTCGGGCAGGCAGATGGGGAGCCAGTTCATCTGCATGGATCAGGGAGGTCCTCGCTTTTGGTGAGGAGCTGGCTGGCTCTGGACTGGTCCATGTGATAGGGAAGAGGACCCTGGACTCCTTCGATCTACTAATCCATGAAAATATAAAAAGAGGAACCCCCTGACCTGACCAAACGTGGTCATTTCAGGCTAATTAACTTTCTCCTCCTCCATGGCCAAAGGCTATACTGCAACCCCAAGGTGTCCATGTTGCAAGAAAATACAGACACAAGTGGAAACATCTGAGAGTAGATGGATTCAGAGAAATCACTAGAAAAACCACACATGAACAATTGCCTGCCAGTAGTACATTTAACACAATGGCAATTTGAATTATTTGTAAGGTAGCTACTTATTAAATGTCTGTGTCTTCTACACTTTAAATTCTATGAGGGCAGGGATCGATTAGGTGAGTGAAGAATTGAATGAAAGAATGAATAAAAACACCATAGAAAAAGAACGGGATTTGGATTTAGAAGCCTTAGATATGAATCCTAAGAGGTTTAATTCTCTAGTCATAATGGATGATTTTTTTTTAAACAAAATGTTCCTTACACCATGGTAAGTATTTTAATCTTCACTTTTCTCCTCTAAAACAAAAATAGATAATATTTTCTAAGCAAGCTTGAGTTCCTGCCTCTTGGATGACCAACCATCACAGTTTACCTGGGACTGACCAGGTTCTGAGGATAAGGGGTTTATGATGCGAAAACCAGGGAAGTTCTGGGAAAACTGGGATGCGTTAGTCATGGTGCAACACTGAATTAGTTGCTTTTTATTCATTTTTATCTCAGCTAATCCTCACCTGAGCACTGTTAGATAAGTAGACACTTTTATTATCCCATATTACAGATGAGGCTATCAGGGCTCAGGCAGGTTAAGCAACAGAAAGCCAGGACCGTCTTAGTTGGGAGTCCAAGGCATAGTTATCATGAAGCTGTGCTGCCTCCCATCAGAAAAATGGGAACCATGGTAACCCCACCTCATGGATTTCACCTCATCATTGAGATGATGATAATGAATTCATATATGGCATTTCACTGTCTGCAAAGCCCTTTCCCTTTGGACCCTACAGTGAAGGGAGGCCATTAAAACTACGTTGTGATCAGTCAGCAATAAAACTTCCTGATCTGGAGCCAGAAAAAGAAAAGGAAAAAACGACTGTGTTGTGGTCAACCCAGGTTGACCCTCCTTTGGGAACTGCATGGCCTATTACTCTGGGCTCTGGTCAACTCTTTTCTCACTTCTCTTTTTAGAGAAGACACAGAGAAAATAGGAGAGGAAGGGAGACAGAAATTATTCTTCATCAGCAAGTTACTTTCTCCAAAGGCACTTTTTAATTATTATCATGAAATGTTTATTTTTCAAAAGTCTGTGCTAAGCTTGAGAGAACAACTTTAATTGAAGAATAAATGAGTGCCTTAAAGAGGAAAGGTTGTAAATTGCCCATCAGGTCCAAGGATTCATGGTTGGTTGGTTACATTCTTTGTATTTATCTCTGAGAGTTCCCTGGTCCTTCACCTGGGCTTGCCCATACTAATATGTATTTTTCAGTTTAACCAAACCCCAAAGTAATAGGCAAGAGGGAAATTTAATAAGCTGGGGGAGACAGATACATTCAAGAAACATAATGAAACTTTGCGAGTAGTAGGTCAAGCAAACTTACATAGTTTAATTGGAAATAAATGCCTTATAAATGAAGCAAATAACTACAAAACATACTCTTAAAGAAAATACCAAAAAAACACTGATTTTCAATTATACTTGATGATATATTTATTATATATGTAATATGTGATGATATTTGGGGGTACTTCTTTGGCTCCCCACTCCTTTAAAACTGGTCGTGTGTGTGTGTGTGTATATACACATATATATACAATGGAACATTACTCAGCCATAAAAAAATGAAATATTGCCATTTGCAGCAACATGGATGGACCTAGAGATTATCATACTAAGTGAAGTCAGTCAGAGAAAGACAAATATGATATGTGGAATCTAAAAAATGATACAAATGAACTTATTTACAAAACAGAGACAAACTCACAGACATAGAAAACAAATTTATGGTTACCAAAGGGGGAAGGGGGGAGGGATAAATTAGGAGTTTGGGGATTAACAGATACTACTACGTATAAAATAGACAAAGAACAAGGACCTACTGTGTAGCACAGGGAACTGTATTAAATGTCTTGTAATAACCTATAATGGAAAAGAATCTGAAAAAGGAGATACACATATATATATGTATATATACACACATACACACACAACTGAATTACTTTGCTGTACACCTGAGAGTTACACAGCATTGTTAATCAACTACACGTCAGTTAAAAAAACAAAAACAAAAAACTGGGCTTAAACACCTTATCCTGACAGTCAAGGCTTTTTATAATACAGTTCCAGCTTAATTTGTCTCTCTTCCTCATCTTCTTGTCCAGCTGGACTCTCCTCTCCTGTCTTGCCTCCATGCCTTCATTCAAGCTGTTGCCTCCACTTGGGATTCCCTCTTCATTCTCATCTGCACCTGTGAAACTTGCGATGGACCTCTGTTGTTCTTGACTATCCAGCATCCATTTCTCCACTTTCTCATTTTAAAGCTTCCTTTGTAATTTGGGGGAACCACTCCTGAGCAAGTTCACTCTGTGGGTTCAACAGGCTGAGCCCATCTTCAATTCTAGAAGTGGGCATGTGATCCAGACCTGGCCAAACAGCCCTGTTTGTATATTCTGCCTCATTTATCGGGAGAGAGGCACTCTCTTTATGCTGGCATGGTGGAGCTGGTAACAAGACAGCCTGGGAGGGATGGTGTCCCTCCTTACCTCTACAAGGAATAAGCCTGTCTGAAAACAAAGCCAGTACAAGGTAAAACCACCAAGAGATAGACGGCTCTCTAATGGCATCATTTAGATACCCTGGATCCAACTCTGCCTGATGTAAGATATTCCTGCATTTCTCAGTTAGCTAAACCAAGACATTTTTCTATGTTTGCTTAAATTAGTTTCAGTTGGGCTTCTATCACTAAAAACCAAAAAAAAAAAAAAAAAAAACCACAAAATATAAAACCCCAAATCTTGGTTATACAAACCCTACCCATTCTGGGTTCATCTCGAAGGTCACCAAATTCCTAAAGCTTTCTTGTCCTCAAAAGAGAGATGGCGTTTTGTTGTGTTTTTTTGTTTTTTTTTTTTTTTTTTACTTTTTGGCCACACAATGTGCAGCAGATGGGATCTTAGTTCCCTGACCAGGGATCAAACCGACACCCCTTGCACTGGAAGTGCCGAGTCTTAACCACTGT
The DNA here is from genome assembly GCF_002837175.3 of Physeter macrocephalus. Classification (NCBI taxonomy): domain Eukaryota; kingdom Metazoa; phylum Chordata; class Mammalia; order Artiodactyla; family Physeteridae; genus Physeter; species Physeter macrocephalus. Next base: position 29,591,348 of record NC_041231.1, read on the forward strand.
ACTGCCAGGGAAGTCCCAAGATAACCTTTTTTATTTAACAATCTCCTAGTACTCTATACTTACATTTCTTGTCATCTGCCATGGGTTAAAATTACTTATCAATCTCACAGGACTGCAAGCACCTTGAGGACAGGGTTCTGGGACTGATTTGTTTTTGCTGTCCTCACGGTGTCATACATAGCTGAGTGTTCCTACCCACTTGTGAATAAGTGAGTCAAATTTACTTAGCACTAAAACAATTTTTTAAAAGACTTAAGATGACTTGAAAATAGCTTTCACACTTATTTTGTTTGGAGGTCAGGGAAAAATGAGTCAGGAAAGAGAGAGAAGGCGTAAATGTGGAGAGAGAACTCATAAATACATTTCTCCGTACATTGTTAGCAGTGTGATTACTGTGATTTATAATGTGTACAAAAATCTAATCATATAATCAGCAAGGTAGAGACTTGAAAATTAAGTGCCTATAAAGAACTATAAATTCTTGAGGAAAAGAACAGTGAGAAAACATGGTCTTTCCAATCAGACCCCCAGATTTGATCTGGACTTTCCTGCTATGTGACTAAGGGGTGAATTCGTTATTATTTGTGATTTTCCATTTCTTAATATCTAAAATGACACAAATAGCTATCGCCAAACGATTGCTGTGAAGATGTAGTGGGAAGAGAGATATTGTGTATTAGTTGGTATACATATCCAGCTGCTGTCACAGAGATCTATAACACCAGTGGCTTAAGCAAGAAAGATTTTTATTTCTCTCCCATATGAAAAACAAGACTCAAGTAGTCTGGGGCTGGTATGGTGGCTCCATAGTAGCATCACAGACCCACATTCCTTCTATCTTGTGGCTCTGCCATTCCCACTCTGTTGTTCTCATCTTTAATTGTCCAAGATGGCTTAATGCTATGATCTCATTCTAGCCAACAGAAAGAGGAAAGGGGAAGTAGAATGTATGCCCCTTTCATTTCAAGGCATAGTGCAGGTTTTCCACATGGACTGCTCACATCCCAGTGGACAGAGCTTGGTCTCATGTCTAAAAGGGGACAAGTTAGGAAATACAGTGTTGATTCTCAGCTGCCATGGCTCAAATAATGTTATGGTTTTTTAAAAAAAAATTATTATTACTAGAGATAATGGGGAAAACTAGAGATAAAGGGGACAACACTGGATTTATTTAACCACCTGGAAGGTTTCCTGGTATACCTGATATTACCTCTTTCTATCCCCTTTCTGGTTACTGGTGTATTAAAAATTCTGAGTAGTATCCTCTCCTTTTTGCTGGCTTTGTTAACCAGCAAAATCCTTCTGGAAATCAGCATGAAAATGCATAGGATTCATGATAACATGACTCTTAGGAATTTATTCAAATCAGATAATGAATGAAATAATAAAAGGCAGAAGCTGTGCATTCCAGTCTTCCTGGAAGAGAACGATTGTAAAGCGTTTCGCTCTTCCACATTAGTAGACCATAAGCCATCCCTTCCTTTTCTGAGACCAGCTTTGAAATCCTCAGGTGTTGGTCTTAGATACCATGACGTTACCCCAGTGCCTGGGCCAGTGCTGACTGGAGTAAAGACTTTAACATGCTGGGTTCCTGAGAAATGGATCTTGTTCAGATATTAGTGTGCAGGAGGTACGTTAGGGATCAGTACCTGTGGGGAATTAAAGTAAGCAGGACTGGGCAGAGAGAAAAGTGAACTGTGATGCAGTCACGAGAAGGCTTTAGCCAACCTCCCAAGCAGCTCTAGAGCTGGAACAACCCCTCAGAGTTGTCCTACATCACCCATTCCACAGAAGGACACATGAATGCATGAATAAGGTATCTTAAGGCAAGGGCAAGTCCTGGGGAAGAATTTAGCCAAGAGCAGGAAGCAGCCAACACTGCTGGCATCTGGAGAAAGAGCATCTGAGTCCAGAAGAGGGAGATCTGGGCTGCGCAGTTCTGCGTCCCCGGCAGGGGTCAACACTGATCTACGCTGAGCTAGTAGGATATTGTTGTCCGCGAGTTTGAAATGGGAGACTAGGAAACTGGAAGTGGGGAGGCAAGTTTACTGCAGTGTTCGAGGCAAAGTCCACGAACTCTTGTGGATCCTCAGAACGACCTGGTCCCTGCCCTTCTTAATGCCTGGTTGTTGAATGGTTCATTGGATTTAATTTGTTCTGGTTACCATGAGAACCTTAAATATTTTGCCAACAATCCATGAATTACTATGAATGTGACAGAATATTATGCATCCCTTGAAATGATAAGAATGCCATTCTGATAATAATGTCAAACACAAAAATATATCCAAGTTATCATTTTAGGTGAACTGACAAAACAGAAAATAATATTCCTCTAGGTAAACATTAGTAAGTAAAAGTAACAGATGGATCCAAAGACATTATCAAAAAAGTGAAAAGACAGCCTACAGAATGGGAGAAAATATTTGCAAAGCATATATCTGATGAGGGTCTAGTATGTATAATATATTAAGAACTTTCAGCTCTCACAGCTCAACAACAAGAAGACAACCCAATTTTAAAAAATGGGAAAAGGACTTGAACAGACCTTTCTCCAAAGAAGATATACAAATGGCCAAGAAACCCAGGAAGAGATGTCAACATCTCATTAGTCATGAGATGCATATTGAAACCACCACAGGGTGGTGGTTTCGGATTTACTAGGATTTTTATTTAAAGAAAAAAAAGAAAGAAAGAAATATAAAAAAGAAATATAGCCAAGAGATGGCAAGGATGTGGAAAAACTGGAACTCGTGGACATTTTTGGTGGGATTTAAAATGGTTCTGCTGCTGTGGAAAACAGTTTGGTGGTTCCTTAAAAAGTAGAATTTATAATTACCACATGATGCAGCAATTCTGTCTAGGTATAAGAGAATTAGAACTAGAGGCTCAAACAGTTGTACACAAAAGTTCATAGTAGCTCTATTCACAACAGCCAAAAGGGGGAAACAGTCCAGATGTCCATCACAGAGGGATGGATAAACAAACTGTGGTATATCCATATAATGGAGTATTATTCAGCCATAAATAGGAACAGACTACTGCTATACGCTACAATATAGATGATACTTGAAAACATGCTATGGAAAAAAAGCCAGACACAAAGGCCATATATTGTATGATTTCATTTCTATGAAGTGTCCAGAATAGGTTAATCTTTTGAGACAGAATACAGATCGGTAGTTGGCAGGGGCAGTGGGGAGAGAAAAATGGGAAGCATCTTGCTTAATATATATGGAACTTCCTTTGGGGGTGATAAAAATGTTTTGGAACTAGATAGAGGTGGCGGTTGCACAACCTTATGAGTGCAGTTAATGCCACTGACTTGTTCACTTTAAAGTGGTTAAAATTATGTGACTCTCACCTCAGTTTAAAAAAAGTAATAAAGAGTAAAAATAGTATTGGATTAGAAGTGGTTTTAAAAAGCATTATATCACCATGTCATATATATTTTATTTTTCAGTTTCTTTTTGTTTTAGGGTAGACAGTTACTTCCTAAAAGAACTAAAATACTTTGGAATGAGAGAAATAATTCTCAGAGTATAAGTGATCCACATGGGCCATATGGAGACAGTGCCGCAGGGTAACACATCCCTTGCCAATAAAACTTGAGGTATAAAGTGACTGGCAACTGGCTCTTGTCCTTCACAGCAGTCTTGGTTCTGTCACTTCATTAACCTCTGTTTAGTACAGCCCTTCATTGTTTGCAGTTGAATCTTTTGGGGCTGCACTTACATTGTATTGGCGGGGTTTATTTGTAGCACCTTTAAAAATATTCTCTAATTCTTTTATTATAAATTTTCTAGTTTAAAATATAAGCATAGTATAGTTCTTTTTGAAAATCCATGTAAGAATAGAAATAGAAAATTTAAATGCCCATCATTCTATCACCTAGAACAGCGGCCCCCAACCTTTTTGGCAACAGGGACTGGTCTCACGGAAGACAGTTTTTCCATGGACCAGGGGTAGGGGATGGTCTCAGGACGATTCAAGCACATTACATTTATTGTGCACTTTATTTCTATTATCATTACATTATAATATATAATGAAATAATCATACAACTCACCATAATGCAGAATCAGTGGGAGCCCTGAGCTTGTTTTCTTGCAACTAGATGGTCCCATCTGGGGGTGATGGGAGACAGTGACACCCGACGTGTGTTGCTTATGTCCAGTCTGCTCCTATGAGAATCTAATGCTACCACTGATCTGACAGGAGGCATAGCTCAGGCGGTAATGCGAGCGACGGGGAGCAGCTGATGAAGCCTCGCTCGCACGCCTGCCGCTCACCTCCTGCTATGCGACCCGGTTCCTAACAGGCCACGGACCGCTACTGGTTGGTGGCCCAGGGGTTGGGGACCCCTGACCTAGAATGAAAGTGTTAGATGTTTTATACACATGTGTGCACACCAACACGTATACACAGTGATATGGGTGCATTTGGGCCACAAACAGTATTATGCTGTACATATTTTATATTTTTCACTCCCTAATGTTATTAACAATTTTCTTTGTCATTCTTTGAAAATGGCATTTTTAATGTATAGTTGTACCATAATTTATGAAACTGATCATCTGTTTCATACATCTATTTTTCCCAATATTTCTGCAATCTAATCTTTCACTGTGCTCCATTATAACCATTCCTTCCTTCATTCTTCTTTTTTGGGGGAGGGGGAGGGGCAGCTTCCAATTTTCACCAAAATATTTACAATTTTATTATAAAGAAAAATGAGATGAAATTCCTGTATATAAGTCCTTTTGTGTATCACTGATTATTTTATTCAGATATCTTCATGTTGGAATATAATTGGCATATAATATTATGTTAGTTTCAGATGTGCACCATAATGATTCAGTATTTCCAGTGGTGAAATGATCACCACAATGTTTAGTTAACTTCCATCATTACACACAGTTACAGTGATTTCTTCATGTGATAAGGTTTAAGATCTACTCTGTTAGCAACTTTCAAATATACAATACAGTGATATTAACTATAGTAACCATGCTGTACATTACATCCCCTGGACTTATTTATTTTATAACTGGAAGTTTGTACCTTTTGACCACATTTACTCACTTCGTCCAAACCCCACCCCCCTCCTCTGGCAACCACCAATCTGTTCTCTGCATCTATGAGTTTGTTTTTCGTTTGTTGTTGTTTTGTTGTTTTTGGATTCCACACATAAGAGAGATCATACAGTATTTGTTTTTCTCTAGCTGACTTATTTCACCTAGCATAATATCCTCAGGGTCCATCCATGTTGTTACATATGGCAAGATTTCCTTCTTTTTTATGAGTAATATACATATATGTATATATATATATAATTATATACTACATATATATTATATATATAATTATATACTACATATATTATATATATAATTATATACTACATACATATTATATATATAATTATATACTACATATATATTATATATAACAACTTGTTTATCCATTTATCCATCAGTGGACACTTGGCTACTGTAAATAATGTTGCAGTGAACACAGGGATGCATGTATCTTTTCAAGTTAGTGTTTTTGTTTCCTTTGGAAGTGGAATTGCCGGATCATGTGCTAATTTTATTTTTAATTTTTTGAGGAACCTCCATACTATTTTCCATAGTGGCTAAACCAATTTATATTCCCACCAACAGTGTAAAACATTTCCCTTTTCTCCATATCCTCCCTGATACCTATTATTTCTTGCTTTTTTTATAATAGTCATTATGTGTGTGGTGATATCTCATTGTGGTTTTGATTTGCATTTCCTTGTTGCTTAATGACATTGAGCACCTTTTCATGTAACTGTTGCCATCTGTATGTCTTCTTCGGAAAAATACCTATTCAGATTCTCTGCCCATTTTTCAGTTAGATTGTGTTTGTTTCTTTGCTCCTTTTGCTGTTGAGTTATATGAGGTCTTTATATATTTTGGATATTAATTCCTTATCAGATACATGATTTGTAAATATTTTCTCCATTCCATAGGTTGCCTTTTCATTTTGTTGATCATTTCTTTTTTGTTGTGCAGAAGCTTTTTAGCTTGATGTAGTCACGCTTGTTTATTTTTGCTTTCCTTGCCTTTGCTTTTGGTTTCAAATATAAAAAATCATTGCCAAGACCAATGTCAAGGAGCTTAATGCCTATGTTTTCTTCTAAGAGTTTTATGGATTCAGGTCTTATATTCAGGTCTTTAATCTCATTTTTAGGTGTGTGTGTGTGTGTGTTTGTGTGTGTGTGTGTGTGTGTGGTGTAAGATAGGGGTTTCAGTTTCATTCTTTTGCATGTGCCTGTCTGGCTTTCCCACCACCATTGAGGAGACTGTCCTTTCCCCATTGCATATTCTTTACTCCTTTGTCAAAAGTTAATTGACCATAGGTACATAGATTTTTTTCTGGGCTGTCTATTCCATTCCATTGATCTAAGTGTTTGTTTTTATGCCAGTACACACAGTTTTGATTACTATGGCTTTGTAATATAGTTTGAAATCAGAAAGTGTGATGCCTCCAGCTTTGTTCTTCTTTCACTTCTTTCCACTTTTTATTTTCTTTGTATTTCCTTCACCCCGACTGCTTTGGCTGTTCGGGCTCTTTTATGGTTTCATACAAATTTTAGGATCATTTGTTCTGTATCTTTGAAAAACACCATTGAATTTTGACAGAGATTGCACCTGAATCTGTAGGTTGCTTTGGGTAGTATGGGCATTTTAACAATATTAATTCTTCCCATTTATGAGCATGGAATATCTTTCCATTTATTTATGTCTTCTCCAACGTCTTTCATCACTGTCTTAATAGTTACAGTTACATTCTTAAAAATAAATTCCTACGACTAGAAATACCCAGTCAAAAGGAAAATGTGAAAGTTTTTGATATGTGACAAATTGCCTTCCTGTTAGGTTATCCCATTTTCCCCTTCCAACAGTGGTGCATGAGATTCTGCCTCTGTTCTACATCCTTTGCAAAATCAGGGCTCTCTCTAATAACCATTGCCAAAAGTATTATTTTATGTTTTTAAAAATTTGTTTTTGATGAGACAATACATAATATGGTTTAAATGTCCATGGAACCAAAGGTATCTGGGGGAGTCTCTTTCCTGCCCAGGTACACCATTCCCCTTTGGGGGTCACAGTTCCCTGTGTGTTCTTTCCAGAAATCATTTATGTATTCATAAATGGTAGCAGTCTAAACACACTGTCTGGACCTTGCACTTGCTATATCTCGTAAATGTAGCCTCTTCATTCTTTTCTACTGTCACATACTTTTCTATTGTTGAATGCTATATATTTTTAAAGTTCCCTTTTGATGGACAGTTCAGTTGCCTTCAAGCTTTTGCTGTTAACAGACAACATATCTGTGAGTTACCTTGCAAGTCCCTCACTTTGTACATGTATGAGGAAATGAATGTAAGTTAAACTTCTGGGTTACTAGGTTCAAGGATTTTTTTAAATGTTTTTCTTATTATTATCAAGAAGAAAAGAAGAAAAAAGAATGAGGGAGAGAGAGAAAAGAAAAAAATTAGAAAATTTAGTGAGTCCAGTGGTTATTAAATGGTAGAAAATGTCACATATTTTCCCCAGATTGCTCATCTCTGAAGTTGCTGGTTTTCTTTCAGTAGTCTTCCTTGTCTGTTCAAGGGGTCAGAAATTTCAAAAGAGTAAGAGCAGGAAACAGAATGGGTGCTGAAGACCCAATAGCAGAGCTGCCTCCAGTCCTATAACAGGTGTTTTACCAGCAGCTGAATTCCAATAAGGAAGAGCAAATACCTTAGAAGAGGGCGAGCTAAGCCTTTAAGCCCTGGAGGTGATGTTACACATCTTCTCTTCAGAAATACAAAATGAAAATAAGTTTAGGGTTGGAAAATAATTTTCCAGGGGTGACATCATCTGACGCAAAGGATGAAAACATCAAAACTTCAGTTAACGTACATTTATTTAACAGTGACTTCTTTAATGGAAAAAGTGACTTTTGCTTAGTTTAAGTAAACTTAAAAAAAAATAACATGCGTGCAGCAAAGCGCACAATATATAGCACATAATTATATAGCTTAATGAATTTTTACAAAGTGAATACATCCGTGTAACCGCCACCAAGATCAAGCAATAGAGAGTAAGCAGCATCCCAAAAGCCCCCACTGTGCCCTTCCAAATCACTGCCCACCACCAAAGTAACCGTTTTCTCTCACCACCAATTAATTGTGTGTGTTATTTAACATTATACACATGGAAAATATAGGATGCGCTTTTCTGTGTCTGGTTTCTTTCACTCAACATTATGTAGAATTCATCCCTGATTTTGTTTTTATCTTTCTTTTGTGTGGCTTCATTCATTCCACAAATATTTACTGAGCACCTACTGTACGCCAAGCAGTATGCTAGGCACTGGAGAGACAATGGCAATGATACAGATGCGGTCCCTGCTTTCCTGGAACTTACATAAAGAGACTGTCTTCTGACTCTGAAAATAAGTATCTAAGGATTTAAATGTCATCGCTTCCCAGAGAGACAATGAGGTTTGTCAACACAGGTAGCTCTGAGGTACCCGTTTGTCTAGAAAGTCACAGATATGGTCCGGCTAATGTGTACTTCAGTAGATTTCCAAATCTTTATCTCCAGAATCTCCCAGCATTGTTTACCTGCTATTTAAGAGTCAGAAGCCTGCAAAATAAAAATCTCGACTGCCCTGTTAGAATTGCATTCCAGGATAGCTCCTTGATTGAATAACTAGAATGTCTGCCAGGCAAGGCTCTGGGGAAGTTGTCTGTATCTTTGAAATGCTATTTCAAACGTGCTTCTTTGGCAGAAAAATTCAGAGAAGAGTAACGGCCAAGCAATGGCTTTTTTCCTTTGAAGTTATAGTTTCTGCCCTTTTCTCAGTTTAGGAAATGGGTTGGGAGGTAATATTTCATGTGGTCAGTGAAGATTTCCAATTAACCCCCAAATCAGGAGGGGGACACAGAGAGTGTTATTTCAAGACCCCACATAAAGTCAAAAACTCTAGTGCGTGCATACATTAACTTCAGATTTGCTAGCAATTACTGACTTTCATAAATGACTTTTAAATATTTAAATTAGTACAAACATTGAGAAAATTAAATATGTGCATTTATCAAAAGCCTTAAAAATTTTAAGAGCATGACAAATAAATCTATAGTCCCTTTACCATCACCCTCAAATTTGTCCCCTCTCCCTTTCTCCGGGTATGAATTTAGAGAGCACCCTTCCAGACGTCTTTTTATATTTTTATGCACAAATACACATACGTGTTAGTTGTTTTTCACCTAAATGGTATACACATTATGCTGCAACTTGCTTTTTGCCCTTCGACAATATTTTTTGAGATATCGCCAATTACTCTCTACCTGCTTCGCTCCTTTGAACTGCTGTACAGGGTTCTGCACCATATAAATGTACCATTTTCTATAACACAGCCATCCTTCTGCTGAGGACATGCCGTCTCCAATTTTTCACTATGACAAGCAGTGCTGCCATGACAGCCTTGACCTGCGTTCTTTTTTTTTTTTTTAATTTTTTCTGATGTGGACCTTTTTTTTTTTTTTTTTTTTTGCGGTACGCGGGCCTCTCACTGCTGTGGCCTCTCCCGTTGCGGAGCACAGGCTCCGGACGCACAGGCTCAGTGGCCATGGCTCACGGGCCCAGCCACTCCACAGCATGTGGGACCTTCCCAGACCGGGGCACGAACCCATGTCCCCTGCATCGGCAGGCAGACTCTCAACCACTGCGCCACCAGGGAAGCCCTTTGTGGACCATTTTTAAAGTCTTTACTGAATTTGTTACAACACTGCTTCTGTTTTATGTTTTGGTTTATGGCCACAAGGCATGTGGGATCTTAGCTCCCCGACCAGGGATCGAACCTACACCCCCTGCATTGGAAGGCAAAGTCTTAACCACCGAACCACCAGGGAAGTCCCTTGACCTGCATTCTTGGGCTTGTGAGCAAGTATTTCTCCAGGACAAACACCAAGAAATGGACAGATGATGGCATTGCTTTTTTAAAAGAGCAGCTTGGTCCTTAACTCTGAGGAAGCTCCTTGAAGGCTGTGTAGGTCTTATTTGTATCTGCATTGCCAGAGTCCAGCACAGAGCCTGCCGGCTTGTGACTGCCTGCCATGTATGGGATCCTGGTTTTCCCTTCAACTCTTTACTTCTCAATCTCTTGGTCTGTCCCTCCTTGCCTCCAGGTCATTTCAAAGGTAGCAGCATAAGGTCTTCCTTCTTGGCCTTCTCTTGTTTCTCCAGTGTGTCTTTCCCTTGGTTAGAAGCTCTCTTCTCAAGCTGTACATTAGAATCAAATGGGGAGCTTTTGAAATTTACCAGTGCCCAGGCCCACTTCCCAGAGGTTCTGACTTCACTGGCCTGAAGTGAGGTGGATCCAGGTAATGGGTTTTATTCCTTCTTAGCTTTCTGTTTTCTACTATTAGGAGGCTAGAATGGAGAATCATTGCCTTAGGCCAGTGGTTCTCCAAGTGTGGTTCCCATCCAGCAGTACCAGCATCCCCTGGGATTTGTTAGAAGTGTGAATTCCTGGGCTTGACCTTAGAACTACCAAATCAGAAACTGGAGGGTGGGACCCTAAGTATAGGTTTGGCAAGCCCTCCAGATGATTCTGAAGCATGCTAAATCAAATTTGAGAACTGCTGCCCTGAGTGATCTCCTGCCTTTCCCTGACTCTGTAAACAGGTAGAAGACTTCCTTTTTCTCACCTCCAACCTCAACTCCTCTCCTGAACACCAGCTTCCCCACTGACATACCACTAGGGTGCCTCCTCCACATCTCCAATGCTCCCCACCCCACTGCCACCTTGCCAAACTATTTTTCCCTCAGCCTTCTCCATCCCAACAAATAGCACCAATGTTCTCCAGGTCATTAGAAACAGAAATGTGGAATTCATTTAAAAATCTTTTAAAATTGGTAATACGTTCTGGTGACTTAAAACCCAGTAGATATAAAAGGGTAAACGATGAAAGTCTCTCCCACCCTTACCCCCCTGTTATGGACTGAATTGTGTCCCTGCCAAATTTATTTCTTAAAGCCCTAATCCCAAAGTGACTACATTTGGAGATAGGGCCTTTAAGGAGATAATTAAGGTTAAATGAGATAAGGGTGGGACCCTAATTAAATAGGACTGGTGTCCTTGTAAGAAGAGGAAAAGATACCAGGAATGTATTGCACAGAAGAAAGGACAGGTGAGGACACAGCAAGAAGGTGGCCATCTGTAAGCCAAGGAGAGAGGCCTCACCAGAAGAACCTTGCCAATACTTTGATCTTGGACTTCCATCCTCCAAAACTGTCAGATAATAAATTTCTGTTGTGTAAGCCACCCAGTCTGTGGTGTTTTATGATGATTAATTTTATGTGTCATTTGACTAGGCCACGGGGTGCCCAGATATTTGATCAAACATTATTCTGGGTGTTTCTGCGAGGGTGTTTGGGGATGAGATTAACATTTAAACCAGTGGACCTAGTAAAGCACATTGCCCTCCGTAACATGAGTGGGCCTCATCCAACCAGTTGAAGGCCTGAAGAGAACAAAAAGGCTGACCTTAGAATTTTTCCTGCCTGACTGCCTTGAAACTGGGACATCCGCCGCTTCTTGTCTTCAGACTCCAACTGAAACATAGACTCTTCCTGGGTCTTCAGCTGGCCGGCCTTCAGATGGAATTAAACCATCATCAGCTCTCCTGGGCCTCCAGCTTGCTGACTTACCGTGCAGAGCTTGGGTCTTGGTAGCCTCCATAAACACAGGAGCCCATTGCTTATAATAAATCTCTTTCCATAACACACACAGAGAGTGTTGGATCCATTTCTGTGAAGAACCTTGACTAATATGCAGCCTTAGCAGAATAATACATCCCCTTATGACCAGTTCCCAGTCTTCTTCCTTCCAGGGTAACCACTGTGCTTCGCTTCTTATGTATCCATTCAGACTTCCTTTAGAATATATAAGCAAATAAAAATATGTAGGGCTTCCCTTGTGGCGCAGTGGTTGAGAGTCCGCCTGCCGATGCAGGAGACAGGGGTTCGAGCCCTGGTCCGGGAAGATCCCACATGCCGCGGAGCAGCTGGGCCCGTGAGCCATGGCCGCTGAGCCTGCGCGTCTGGAGCCTGTGCTCCATGACGGGAGAGGCCACAACGGTGAGAGGCCCGCGTACCGCCAAAAAAAAAAAAAAAAAGTAATATTATTTTTCTCCATCCTTTACACACACACGCAGACACATACACAAGAAGTCCCATTCCTTTTACAGATGCATTGTCTTTCATTGTATGCATGTATCTTAATTGATTTAATCAGTCCCTATAGTTTATGTTTTCATTGCTTGTGATTTTGTGCCATTAGAAATGATACTGCAGGGACTTCCCTGGTGGTGCAGTGGTTAAGAATCCGCTTGCCAATGCAGGAGACAGGGGTTCGAGCCCTGGTCCGGGAAGGTCCCACATGCCGCAGAGCAACTAAGCCTGTGCGCCACAACTACTGAACCTGCACTCCAGATCCCGGGAGTCACAACTACTGAAGTCCATGCACCTAGAGCCCATGCTCCACAACAAGAGAAGCCACCATAATAAGAAGCCCACGCACTGCAACGAAGAGTAGCCCCCACTCGCCGCAACTAGAGAAAGCCCGCGCGCAGCAACGAAGACCCAAGGCAGCCAAAAATAAATAAATAAATTTATTTTAAAAATGATACTGCAATCAACGAAGAACCTTGTGCGTGTCATTTTTCTACATATGCAAAAATATCTCATTTATATAACACGTAGAATGCTAGGTCAAAGGGTATATGATTTTTGCAGTTTTGATAGATGTTATCAAATTGCCTTCTTAGGGCTTATGTCAATTTACATACTCAACAACAATGTATTAGAGTTCCCCAGTCTTCATAATTGACTGTATTTATCAGTATTGTGCCTGATAGCTGAAAAACTAGTGTTGGTATGGTTTTTTTGTTTTGTTTTGTTTTTTATGAGGATTGCCTTCCTCACGTTGTAACAGATTCTTTTTTCTTTCTTTCTTTCTTTCTTTCTTTCTTTATTTTTGGCTGTGTTGCGTCTTCGTTTCTGTGCAAGGGCTTTCTCTAGTTGCGGCAAGCGGGGGCCACTCTTCATTGCGGTGTGCCGGCCTCTCACTATCGCGGCCTCTCTTGTTGCGGAGCACAGGCTCCAGACGCGCAGGCTCAGTAGCTGTGGCTCAGGGGCCTAGTTGCTCCGCGGCATGTGGGATCTTCCCAGACCAGGGCTCGAACCCGTGTCCCCTGCATTGGCAGGCAGACTCTCAACCACTGCGCCACAAGGGAAGCCCTTGGTATAGTTTTAATTTGAATTTTTTTATTATGATAAAACAGTATACTTTCACAAGCTTGCACCATTTGTATTTCCTTTGTTGTGAGCTGTCAATCGATACCTTTTGCAGAGTTTTCTTTTGGATTGAGGAACGATCTCTCTCTGTGTTATGAGCAGAAAATTTTCTTAGTTTGTCATCTGACTTTTGATTTGGATTATGATGTTTCTTGTCAAGTAGAACTTGTTTTTATTTGTTTGGTAATGAAGTTAAATATTTCAGGTTTTTTTTCCTGTGTGGCTTGTGCATTTCGAGTCAGCATTAGGAGGTCTTCCTTATGCCACAGAGAGAAAGGAATTATTCACTCCTGTTTCTTTCTAAGCCTGTTTTGGTTTAATTTTTACAGTCAATTTTTGATTCATTTGATATGGATCAAGCATGTAGTTTAAAGTATGAGGTACAGATTTAACTTTTTAAAAAATTTTTAATCCAATTTTTAAAGGTTATACTCCATTTATAGTTATTATAAAATATTGGCTATATTCCCCATGTTGTACAATACATCCTTGTAGTCTGTCTTACACCCAATAGTTTTTACCTCCCACTCCCCGACCCTGACATTGCCCCTGCCACCATTGGTAATTCACTAGTTTGTTGTATTTTTTAGATTCTACGTATAAGTGATATCATACAGTATTTGTCTTTCTCTGTCTGACATATTTCATGTAGCATAATGCCCTCCAAGTCCATCCACGTTGCTGCAAATTTTTGTTATTTTTTTATGGCCGAGTAGTGTTCCATTGTACATATATATGTATAAATATATCACATCTTCTTTATCCATTTATCTATTGATGGACACTTAGCTTGTTTCCATATCTTAGTAATTGTAAATAAAGCAGCTATGAACATTGAGCTGCATGTATCTTTTTGAATTAGTGGGGGTTTTTGGGATATATACCCAGGAGTGGATTTGCTGGGTCATATGGTAGTTCTATTTTTAATGTTTGAGAAACCTCCATACTGTTTTCCACAGTGGCTGCATCAATTTACATTCCTACCAACAGTGTAGAAGGGTTCTCTTTTCTCCACATCCTCAACATCAACTTAAAAATTTTTTTTTATTATTAAAAAATAATTTTAAACCACATGGCTATCAAGTCATTCTAGCACTGCATAGTGACTGGTCCAGGTTTTCCCAATCAGTTTCAGAAGCCATCTCGATCAGAAGCTAAATTGTCCCAGTCAGATCTGTTTCTGGATTTACTAGTCTCTTCCCCCTCTTCTCTTCTAGTCCCTTCCCCCCAGACTGTGAGCTCTTCTGCTATCTGCACACTTCATGGTGCATAGTAGGTGTTCAATAAATTCGCAGTCCAGTATCACCCTATTTATTGACTGAGGCTTTCCATTATATTTTAATATCTGGTATTAATACTAGATTCTCCACATTGCTCTTCATTTTCAAAGTTTTCCAAGCTGTTTTTTGTTTATCTTCCCAAATAAACTTTTGTTCAATTTTGTCTCAATCAAACAAAAGAAAAATAACAGAAACAAAATGTTGGTATTGATATTGTGTTTCCAATCATTTTACAAACTGTCTTAGGGAGAATGGGCACCTTGGTGACATTCCGTCATCCTAAGAATATGGTATTTTTCCATCTACTCACATCTCTGAAGTCCTCGTTAGTGTTTTAAAATAGTATTCCTACAGGCATTGTAGGTTCCTTGTTATTTCTATCCCCAGTGATTTTGTTGCTATTGTAGGTGGGTTTTTATTCTTTTATATTCTCTATGTGGTTGTTATTTGTATATATAAAAGACAGCAATTTCTGCATAATCATTTTGGGACTCATTCTTGATGCCCCCACTTCTCATCCCCATGATAACATCCTTCACCATGTCCTACTGATTCTGTCTTTAAAATATACTTTCTCCATATCTAAATCCTGCCACCTCCACTCCTACTACCCTAGTTAAAGCCACTGTCATCCTTGTTTGAACAACACAATAGCCTCCTTGATCCCATCGTTCACACAGCAGCCAGAGGGATTTTTTCAAAATGAAAGGAGCTGTCTTGCTGTCTCCTTGCCTAAGAATTTTCTGTGGCTTGCCCTTACATTCAGAGTAAAATACAAACTCCTCACCTGGAAGGCCCCATATCACCTGGCTCCTGGCTCACTGGCCTGCAGCCCCACTCTCCATCCCCTCCCCTTCATTCACAGAACGCCAACCACAGGGGCTCCTCTGGGTTCTGAAACCCTCCCACTTCTTTCCTATCTCAGACATTGTCCTTCTGGTCTCTCTGCCAGGAATATTCTTCTGCTTGTTGTTTAAGGGGCTGGTTCCTTCTTATTACCTAGGCTTCCATTTATCTAGCACTTCTCAAAGAGGCTTTCTCTGTCCACCTAATCTCAACTATCTCCCTTTTAATCTCCTCCACAATACTTAGAACAGTATTTAATTAAATACTTGTTCACCTATTTACTTATTTTGTGTTTCCCTTCCCCCCAGACTGTGAGCTCTTCTGCTATCTGCACACTTCATGGTACATAGTAGGTGTTCAATAAATATTTATTGAATAAATAAACAAATGTCCTCCTTGTTTATATAGTCAGGGGTTGGGTAAGCTTCTACTTTTTCCTGCTACTCAGTTATTATTCTCTAACCACATTTTAAATCCACAGTTACCGTATACCAAATGCTTCTATTTCTGTCTAAATCACAAGCTCCCCTCAAACTTCCCTCAGAAGCCTGACTTAGCTATCATAAATCTCTTCTTAGCATCTCTCCACATATACACAACATATATAAGGTTATTTTCAAATAGTGAAACACGTATTGAATGTTACAGAAAAAGCTAATATTATGCATAATTTATAAGCAAACTTTTCCCTATGGGTGGTGACCACATCATGTTTTCTTTATATACTGTCTCTTTATTAAAAAAAAACAACTACTGGTCTCATTAAGAAAATAATATATTCTTGTTGTAAACATAAGTAAACAGTATGGGAATGGGTATCATAGAAAGGTAAAAAATGTAAAAGAGCTCCATAATTCCCAGTTTCAGAGATCACAGTCATATGGTTATAATATGATGATGTATATCCATCTTTCTAGACTTTTTTTTTTCCTATGCAGATCCTTTTCTGGCACAGGCTGAGGTTTTGCTGCTTTATTTTGTTTTTACTACTAAAGGAACCAATTACACAAACCACACTGTGACTCACTTACTTAATAATACACCTTGGACATGTTTATATGCTAAAACATACTGCTCTTCCTGACTCTTAAATAATTGCCTAATATTTCATTGCATTTACTGTCTCTTGATGGTTCCCTTCCCTTTCCACCTGCTTAGTGAAGTGGGGAGGACAGGGTCTTGAATTGTGTCTGTTTTCAATTTTTAGGACCTTTGGCCGTCCTGGACACGAGGACCAAAGTCACCGCTCGGGGAGTCATTTCTCTACGGTGACTTCCGTTCTGTCGGAAAAGGTACCTTAGAGCAAATATAAGTTCCATGAGGTCCGGATTGGTGGTGAGAATTAATGAACTGAATAATCAGCTGTAAGAAGTGTAAAAAATGTATGTGGCTGAGTTTGTGTTGCTGACTGTAATCAGAATTCAGGCACCACCGCCACCATGGTGAGAGCGCCCAGAAGAAAATTACACCTCCAACGTCTTGCTTTTTGTAACTGTACCTCTAGCACAGAGCCCAGCAGTAGCTGAACTTTATTCCAGTTATGCTTGCCATGAATGCCAGAGATATGTACTGTCAGACCTGTTTTTAAGTGGGGGAAAAAAAAATTTTTTTTTTTTGCCACCTTCTGATCGGGACTTGACAAGGCGCTAATTACTGGGCTTACATTTCAGGAAGCAACCTATTTTGTGTTATTGGTGCCAATTAATACAAAGATGGTGCGTGGTGAATATACCATTTCCAACTGGCACTGATTTGATGTCGCATAATCTCATTACTGCGTCAAGCTGGTGCGTGCAATGCATCTGTGGTTTTGCACATTAATTTGGAAAATGAAGGTATTTCTCCCTGCCCCAGCTCCTCTCCGTTGTCCCTGGTAGTCACAGTAGCTGAGATATTTTGAAAAGTTCTTTGAAGACCATCTTTGTAGCAGGCTTCCACATAAGCTCACGGGGAATTCAAATCCTGCACTACTTTATAACTCTAAGGCAGGCCTCTTGGCCATATGCTGTTGTAATAGCAAGGGCCCCAGTACGGCCTGAACAACACAAAGATACCGGGCTGAACTGAGGGCCTTGACAGTCTGTAAGGATGGTTGTTGCCATGAGACCACTTGAAGAAGAGCGGTGTTCGCGAGGGCCAGTCTTACAGTTAGGTCAGTGAGTGGTCTGGGCATTGGAAAGGAATTCTCTTCCTCACCCCGAGTTGGACTGATATCCAGAAGCCCCACCATTTGTGACTGACTCCCTAAACCAGACCCCCTATAGGCCTCTTCCCCCAGTTGACCTGATATCTGAATTTTTTCTAATGTATAGATTTCTACTCTTTGAGATTGTGTTCCAGACCATCACAGTTTATCCTATATTAAGCTTAAGAAAGCATAAATACACACGAGAGTCAATATAATATTGTGGTTTAACAATACACCTTGAAATCAGAGAGCCTACCTTTGAAGGCCCACTTAGCTACTCATTAGCTGTGTAACCTTGGGCCAGTTACTTATCCTCTCTGTGTCTTTATTTCTTCCTCTCAAAAGTGGAGCTCACGGCATTCCTATTTCATTGGGTTGTCAGAAGGATTGAATACTGTCTTATCAACTGTGCCTAGAAGTAGTAAGCAATCGCAAAGGTTAACCGTTACTGTAATAAATACCTTTTCGGTAGACAGCCTATTATGCATCATCTGGCAGAGGAAATTACATTTTTGCTTATGTAAATATTGTTTACCATACAAAAACTTTTTTTTTTAATGTTCTGTGGGAAAGTCATGTTTTGGCTAATGTTTTGGCTATCTAAAATATTCTGCCAGAGGGACTTACCTGGTAGCGCAGTGGTTAAGAATCCACCTGCCAATGCAGGGGACCCAGGTTCGATCCCTGGTCTGGCAGGATCCCACATGCCACGGAGCAACTAAGCCTGTGCGCCACAACTACTGAGCCTGCGCTCTAGAGCTTGCGAGCCACAACTACTGAAGCCTGCGTGCCACAACTACTGAAGCCCGTGCGCCTAGAGCCCGTGCTCTGCAACAAGGGAAGCCACCACAACGAGAAGCCCGCACCCCGCAACAATGAAGACCTAGCGCAGCCAAAAGAAAAAATATATATATGTGTGTGTGTATATATATATATATATATATATATATATTCTGCCAGAAAAAAAGCCCAACGTTTGAAAAAATGCTAAATCTGATTTACAGGAACTGCTAATTTAAGCAGAATATGAGAAATAAAAATGAAAAAAGTTTTGGTTTTTTTTTTGGTTTTTTTTTTTTGTTTGTTTTTTTTGCGGTACGCAGGCCTCTCACTGTTGTGGCCTCTCCCGTTGCGGAGCACAGGCTCCGGACGCTCAGGCCCAGCGGCCATGGCTCACGGGCCCAGCCGCTCCGCGGCATGTGGGATCTTCCCGGCCCGGGGCACGAACCCGTGTCCCCTGCATCGGCAGGCGGACTCTCAACCACTGCGCCACCAGGGAAGCCCGAAAAAAAGTTTTAAAAGGACAGGTGGGGTAACAACAAGGATGAATGTGAAAAAATACATAGTCAATGAAATATAAGCACGCAGATGGCGTACTTTCTTTCCCGGAAGAAGAAAGGCCCATAAATCAGTGGTGGAAGTAGAAGGTTAACTGAGGAAGGAGCGCTAGGTGCCAGTGCTCTTCTCTGTAAGACTGTATCAGGAACTGCTCTTCCTAACTAGTAGGTGGGTTAGTCAGCAGGTGAGGCTGCTGATTTGGATGTTTAGAGATCACTTCCTATATGCCAGCCACTAAGCCAACACCTCAGTCCATTCATTTTCACAGCATCCGTTTGAGGCAGGCAACTGTGATTATTACCCTCTTTTCAGGATATGGAAAGGATATGGAAAGTGCCCACACTACTTGTCTCTTACTTTCCTGGTCTCTTCCTTTCCATGCTCGCAATCCTGATGTAGGCACTGGGGAAAGCCTAGCTCTGGAAATTTCTACTCCAGAAGATTCTAATTAAAGCAGGACTTTCCTCCCCATGAGAAAGAGATTACCTCCATCATTCCTGCAGAGGGGGGTGTGTGTGTGTGTGTGTGTGTGTGAGAGAGAGAGAGAGAGAGAGAGAGAGAGAGAGAGAGAGAGAATGACTTTTACAAATTAAAATACTGGCTCTGAAAACTAGAAACAATTTTGTAGCAATTGTAAACTCATTCATTTAAGAAATATTTATAGAGTGCCTATTAGGTAGCACCAAGGGGATACAGTGGGGAGGGCAGTGGATTTGCTCCTTGCCCTCGTGTAGTTTAAAGTCTAACAGAGAACACCAAACAATAACAAGACAAAAGGGATGAAACAAACCAGGACAGGAGAAGTTCAGGGCTCAGGGGGCATGTAGCATCCTGGTGCATCCCACAGTACTCTAAGCATTGTCAGATTCCATGCTAGCACATCTGTAACAACTGTCTATGTTGAATGTGGACTTTTGGAAAATGGAGAAATTGTATTTGCACACGTTGTATTGCTTTCTAACTTGGCTTCAGTTGAAGAGTGGTTTGAATCTGAGCACTTCTGAATCATTTGCAGTTATGATGTTGAACCCAGGTCTGAAGGTCGCATTCCACGGATACTAGAGGGGGCAGAATAAGGATCTGAGGCCCTAAGTGTTTCAACTGATTGTTAGTGGGATTCATCTGGGGCTCCAAAGCCTGGGCAATAGCTAAAATATGGTCTTCTGGAATGATAAGTAGGAAAGGAGCACCTGGTATGTAAACACCTTTCTAGAATTGCCATAAGCTAGTCATGAGCTATCTAGAGCCATCATAAAGACCAGACTATGATATTCCACACAGGCTCAAGAGGAGTTATTTAGAACTTTAGATTTAGCATTCAGATTAAAGAAAGGATGTTCTTACAGATCATACTCATAAGCCCAGGTATAAAGGCTGAACGATCAAGAACAATTAGGTGACCGTCTTTCTGTCACTAGGCTGCTCTAACTCACAGAGATGGCAAGCTTTGCAGGTAAACTGACTCCTGGTCAAATCCCAGCTCAGCACATTCTAGCTCTGTAATGTTGGGTAGGTCACTTAACTTTGCTGAGTCTAATTTTCATCATAGGGCTTCCCTGGTGGCGCAGTGGTTGGGAGTCCACCTGCCGATGCGGGGGATGCGGGTTCGTGCCCTGGTCCGGGAGGATCCCGCGTGCCGCGGGGCGGCTGGGCCCGTGGGCCATGGCCGCTGGGCCTGCGCGTCTGGAGCCTGTGCTCCGCAGCGGTGGAGGCCGCAGCGGTGAGAGGCCCGCGTACCACAAAAAAATTAAAATAAAAATAATTTTCATCATGCGTAAAATGGAGAGAGTAGAACCCAGACAGCAGGACTGCTATGAGGAGTAAATAATTAGCACAAAGTAGGATCTCAATGCAAAGAATCTCATGTCATTATTACAAATGATATAAACTACTTTCTCTATGTTATGCTACACTTGAAGTCAGTATTTGGAAGGCTTTAAAAACTATACTAAGATCATTTCCCCCGTGGCAAGTAAAAGATGCCACAGTTTCTCCCCACCTCCACTCTGCAAACATGAAACTGGATCAAAGAGGGTGTTGCTCAGGGCTGCAGAGTTTGACCATCACCAGCTTGGTGCTTCATTTACCAGAATCCTATGCTACCCAGTACCACAGACTTACCTATTCCTGAAACCACTTACTACTGACCACTCAGGAAACAATTCATTTTAATTCTGCCTCCTGGTGTCTCCCTATCATTTGGGTGTGGGTTTTCCCTTTCTGTGGACATTTGCTTCAAATCTCTTTCCTGTTCTTTTCACTGGTGTTCTGCAAAGTCATTTGTGATGTCATCTTTCGCATTTCTGTTGACCAGACTGTCTCTCCCTAGTGACTAATCTCCATCATCGCTCCTCTGGGATTCAGTTTTCATGAAGCAGCAGCCAAAGAAGCTTCCCATTTAACCTACAATAACATTCAATTCCAGTAAAGCCTGGGAGAAGAAAATGGGCTAACATCTGTCCTTCCATTAACTCCAGGTGATCTCAGTAAGCTGTTCTTCCTTCAGAGCAAACTTCTGTGAGGGGCCAGCTATTACAGAATCCAGTCTCCCCTCTTGCACTCAGGTAATTTTATATTCTTATTTGTAGAACCAACTTCCAAACTGCATGTACATATATTTTTCTTTCATAATTTACATTTTATTGGTTGTTTTGAGGCTCAATACACATAGATTTTAATTTGTACACAATTTTAACGGATGTACTAAAAATCTAAAAAGTCATGTAGCTGTGATTCTTTCCTAAACAGTTTCCAGTCAGTTTCCGGTCTAAAATTTGGTGGCAAATATTCCTTAAAAGGATATCAAGTATAAATTTATTTATCACTTATTAATTTGTATTATTTATTTATATATCACATATAATATATTTATATACATTAATACAATAATTCCATATTATAAATATGATAAAGAAGTCATTTTAGCACAATTGAAACAAAATAGAAGGTTTATATTTATTCATTCATTCAATAAACATTTCTTGAGCTCCTACTATGTGCCAAACCTGTACTAGATGCTGAGGGAAACATCATGAAATATGAATGAAATAGATTAAGAGGATTATCATGAAATACTCAACCTTAGAGAAAGGAGTAAGAGAGCCAAAAACAAATCATACATAGGAAAGACAGTTGAGACAATTCTCTTGATGATTTTAGCCACCCTCACCCAAATCAACCCCCCAAAACCTAGCAACATTTCTCATTTATTCATTATATATGATAATTATGAACTTGGACTAAACTGCTGAAACAGAGTTTGAATCTCAAACAGAGTTTGAGACAAACAGAGTTTGTCTCTCACTAGTTGGGGGACCCTTAGCAAATTATTTTACCTCTTTAAACCTTAATATCCTTATCTGTAAAATGAAATTACTAATACTGCCTGCCTCATAGGGCTGCTGTAAGAATTAAATGCTGTATTAAATGCACAAGGTGTAGCACATGGTATGTACTCAAAGTTGATTATTATCATTATTATTATTCAGATTTTGACCTGAATTATTTAGTTAGCTAGCTCAATCTACCTATTAATTTCTTATAATTTCAAACATCTTACAGAGATTTTTTTGAGACTTGTTTATAGATGTAAATTCAGAGGTAAGCTAATAACACTTAAGAAAGGATGAACAGACTCACTGAGGATGAGAAACTTAGAAATCCAGGCTCTTGGTCACCTCAGGAGGTTGCAAGAGATACTTTGTATTTTTCATCCCTATTAGCTGTGGAAATGATTGGTTGTATTAGGAGCAATTTTAAAGAACCGTAAACAAAGTTCATCTTTTAATGCCAAGTCCTAGAAAGAAAACTAGGGAGAAAGAGTACACAAAGGAAACTTCTACCCTTACATATAATCATTTCTATACTGTTAGACTCTCTATCAGGAGGGATTTAAATTGAAAAAGAGGAAAATTGTTTAATGGGAAATACTGAACACGTGCTACATTTTTGGGTAATTTTATAGTGGATGTCCTAGAATATTTTCCATAAGAATCACCTAATAGTTTGATTTCTTGATATTTTTCTGTTCCTTGCTAAACTCTCAGCAAACCTCAGACACTGTAATTGTGAGGAATTTTTATTACATAATGGAAAGAAAGATTGTGTATTAGCAGAAATGTCTTTTAGTCAATTACTTTGAAGGTTTAAGAAAAACCTTTAAAGGTTACCCTTTAAAAATCTGATTGTGCACTTGACAGGTATTTCTGTTTTGCCATCTTTACGTTGTGTACCCATCCTAAATCCCAGTCAGACAGATAATGGCAACATTGGTCTATCTGGGTTAACAACTTCTTTAGGAAATTTCAGTCTTGCCAAGTCATTTTTCCCTCTTCCAGGAGAAATATATGCACTAATGTTTCCAGAGTAGTGGACACGTATAGAATATTGCTATTTGGTCCCGGGCGTTGGCAATATTTGGTATTTTCAAACTTGAGTGCCAGCCTACCAAGCAACAGAAAACTCTCGTTCTGGGACTTTGGGGCAAATACTCATTTTTACAGAAACTGTTTGAAACATCAGGGATTAAACACCTCTCTCCCTCTCTCTTTCCTCTCCCCCCTACCCCCCCCCAACCACATCCTCCCTCTCTGGCATGAATTCTTCTGACTTCCAAATATGCATCCCAAGGCAGAGGTAGTTATAGCTTGAAGTGTCAGCTTTGAGCTGCTCCAAGCATCTCTCTTGGCAAAAAGCAAGCGGAAGTGATTGAGAAATCCCTCCAGGCACTGGTGCTTCCCCTCGAGTCCACGATAGTCCCCTCGCACTCCTCCCCCCCGCCCCCCGCCCGCCCCATGCCCCTATCTCTAAACCCGGAGGCACTCGGGGACGTCTAAGTCCCCGCCTCCTCTCGCTGCCCAGAGCGGTTCTTAACCTTTTTTGGGCCCGAGACGTACAGAAAGCTATGGACCTTCTCGCGATGGGGACGGAGGTTGGGAAAAGCACAGCTTTAAAGCTTTGCGAAACTTTCAGGAGACCATGGATTTGAAACACACCGCGAACGGCAAAATAAGATCCCCAACTCTAAACCTCTTGACTTGAGGCGATTAAACTGAGAGCGGAGCTCCGATGCCAAATCTCGTCCCTAGTGAGAAACTGTAGGAAGGGAAGGCGCTCCTGCGCTGGGCCACTTTCACTTGTAAGAAACCAAAAGAAGGGGGTAGTCAGGGACAGAAATTCACAAAGGGGGAAAGAAGAGGGAGGGATGGGGACAGCAGAGAAAAAGAAAAAGGGGGAGATGCGGGAACTAGAGAGGGAGGGGGGGAAGAAACCACAAGGGGGGGAAGGGGGGGACAGAGACAGAGCGGCACAGAGACACAGGGCGAGGGAGAGAGATTCGGAAGGGAGAGAGGAGACGGGAGAGAGACAGACTGGGAGCGACAGGAAAGGGAGAGGACTTTCTCCGCTCTCCCTCCCCAGGGCAGGGAGTCTCAGGAAAGCCCGTCCCAGTGTGGTGGCGGGACCGCAATGGGCTGCCCCACCGCTCCCGGCGCCTCTGGGAGCACGAGTCCCGCACGGGCGGCCGAGGAGCGGACTCGATCTGGAAGGAGGCGGGCCCCGCTCCCTCCGCTTTCTCCTCCCCTCTCCTCCTAGAGGCGGGGACCTGGGTACTTGAGCAGCGGAGGACCCGCGGCCCCCCCCCGCCTCCGCCCCCCATTCAAGAAGCCGCTCCGCTATCCCCGCCAGCACAGGGCGCCCGGCGCGCCTCGGAGCGCACGTTCCGCGCCTTCTCCTGCCCGCTCCCTGGACATTATGCGGCCGAGCAGCCGAGCCCCAGTCCTCCTCCTCCTCCTCCTTCTCCGGCTCCTCCTGCGGCCCGAGCGGCTCAGCTCTCGGCAGGCGGCGGCGTTGCTCAGCCGAGCGCAGGCGGGACCCTCGCCGCGAGAGCTCAGCGACTCCTAAAGTCAAAAGTTGGCGGCGGGCGCCGGGCTCCGAGCGCTCTCCGCGGCCGCTGCCTAGCGTCGCCGCCGCAGCCGCCAAGGAGGGCAGGAGGGAGGGGGGAGTGGGGGCGGCGGGGGAGGGGTGGGGAGCACCATGCAGTTTGTATCCTGGGCCACACTGCTAACGCTCCTAGTGCGGGACCTGGCCGAGACGGGGAGCCCAGACGCCGCGGCGGCCGTGCGCAGGGACAGGCTGCACCCGAGGCAAGGTAACGAGGCTCGGCCACCGGGACCCCTCCGCCCCTGTCGCCAGCTCCCCAGCCTCCGGGTCCGACAGCGGGCACCCCGCAGCGGAGGCCTCTCTCTCCCCCTCTCTCTTCTCCTTTTCCTAGAAAGAACTGTCTCCCGCTTTGCAGCCTCTCCCTTCTTTAGGTCATTCCCAGCCTATCTCTAGAGAGAGACACACACTGTGGAACGAACTTTGTCGTCTCCCCCTTCTTTTAGCCGGATCTTTTTGCTTCCCCACCCCAGACCCCAAACTACAGTTACTTAGTACCTGGGGGCACCACATCGTGGCGTGTTTTATTTTATTCAGGGTATTTGTCAGGATCTGTAATCATGTTATGTGTTTTGACTTATTCATTGTCTGACTTCGACAGCGCCTAACACTGTTCCTGGCACATAGTAGGTGTTCAGCAAATATTTGTCCAGTGACTGAAGGTGAAGGGATTGACTCAAACGGGGTGGGAGGAGGGGGAAGCTGGAAAATAACTCAGGACGAAACCGCCCACTTCATTTTAAAATTAAAACTTGCGGAAAATTGAATTATTGGTTCATGTGCCTCTGCTTCTCTCTGCAGTGAAACTGTTAGAGACTCTGAGCGAATACGAAATCGCGTCTCCCATCCGAGTGAACGCTCTCGGAGAACCCTTTCCCACGAACGTACACTTCAAAAGAAGGCGACGGAGCCTTAACTCTGCCTCTGACCCCTGGCCTGCCTTCGCCTCCTCCTCTTCCTCCGCTACCTACACCCAAGCGCATTACCGCCTCTCCGCCTTCGGCCAGCAATTTCTATTTAATCTCACCGCCCATGCCGGATTTATCGCTCCAATGTTCACTGTCACCCTCCTCGGGGCACCCGGGGTGAACCAGACAAAGTTTTATTCTGAGGAGGAAGCGGAACTCAAGCACTGTTTCTACAAAGGCCATGTAAATACCAAGTCCGAGCACACAGCCGTCATCAGCCTCTGCTCAGGAATGGTAAGTGGACGCGCACCCCTCCCCTGTTCTCTCGCCTCCTCACCCGCTTCTAGGAGACTTAATTGCTCTCTCGCCTAAGACCCTCACGGCGCCGTCACTGCACCCTCACTGCGGCGTTAAGTATCAGCTACAAACTTGTTTGCGTCCTACGCTTTGGGTGGCCACACCGGTGAGTGCTCGAGCGGAGCGCACGCATCCGCCCCCGGGGAGTTCTGGATGTTTCGGAGCTTTCTAGGGTCCGAATTCGACTCAGCTGAGTGTTGCCCCACACCGGTAGGTGGCTGGGAAGTCGGTTTCCAAACTCGGAGAGAGTTGTCCTTCCTTGCTGCAAACTCGGCCGCCCAGGAGCGGAGCAGCTGAGCGCAGGGAGAACCCGACTCCTTATTGGCGCGTCTTGAGTCGGGGGTGTGGGCTGAGAATCCCCAGCCACGGGTACGGGGAGTTCCTTCCGTGTGTCTTGGAGGGCGCTGCGTAATCTAGAGTCCCCCCGTTCTCTCAGGGCCTTTTTTCACGCGCCAGGAACCCTGAGGCTGAACTGGATTGACAAGGAACAGGTCCCGTCCCAGGAACGGAAGGGTGGGCCGAGGGCTCAGGGGGCGGGGAATGGGGCGGAGCCTGCCCTGGACGCTTTGCATTAGGGAGGAAACTGGGAATGGGGGTGCGGCGCAGTGCGACTCTGCACCCTGCTGGTGGGGTGGCCCCAAGAAGCAGAAATACTGGGAGAGCTTGGAGAGGCTGCCCGGAGGAGGTTTCAGTTCTTCTGGGGTTTCCACCACCCATGGGATGCCAGAGAATCGGAAAAGAGCCTGCGGCGCGCGTTTCCCTAGCGAGGGAAGGCGAGAGGGCGGGGCGGCCACCTCTCTGCGCTGCAAAATACGCACTTAGCAGGGGATCCAAGTTGATACCCCTACCCCCTGCTTAGTTACGCCCCCCCCCCGCCCCACTTGCCCTCCAGTGCGCCCCACGCGGTGTCCGCCCTCTCCACTCTTGATGTTTGAGGACCCGCTGTAAGGTTCTGACTCGAGCAAGAGCTGTTCTAGGACTTTACCAGGCGACGTGCGTTTCTGCCTCGCGCTGTGACGCAGAATCTATCGCGGGTCAGACTCTCCCAGCGCACGGGCGCTCTTCGCCCTGCGCCCCCGTGATACGATTACTTTTCCCCAGAGCACCCATTAACTCCCCGTCGTTACCTTTTACAAGTGGGATCTTGGATACTTACCCGGGACTCTTGGCTGCCCCCTCCACGCGCTGCTATGAGTGGCTCCAGAGTCCCGCATCTGGATGTCTCATCTATCGCCGCTGCTCAACCGAGAGGTCGGGTGGGGAGCGAGGCAAGCTTGAAGACTCGGAGGGGGAGGGTTAGCCTGCTGGGATGCGAGGACGAGGATGAACGCCTTCAGCCCCCAGCAAAGCTCCCAGAGCCGCAGTGCTTTGTTGACATGGTTTGAGGGTGGGCGGAGACGGCAGTTAGGCGAAGGGGAGGGGGTGCTGCAGTAGTCACCGCTGCCCCAAGACGCCTGGAATCTTTCTTTTCTTAGCAAGGTTGGGGTTTGGGTGGGCACAAGTCAGGTGCCGGAACCCAGAGCATCAGAGTGTCCCCAAATCCCAAGGTTGTAACCCGCAATTCCAGAACCTTACTGATAAGGCTACGTGTGTACGTCAAGTTTGTAAACAGCCTTTACTCCTCCTCCTTCCCCGCCTCCACACCCCGCTGAGTGGCCCCAGCAGTGGTATGTTTTACTGCGCAGGACCTTAGTTTCTATTGGCAATTTTAGGTGGTAACTCACACGTGTTTACTGCGGAGTAGTAACTCTCTCTCAGGGAACTGAGAGCCGGGACTTCAGAAGGACTGACTGTCTAGACCTTGAGAAGTCCATTTATATTGCGTTTAATTTGCAATCTGGCTCTTTTTTTGGGGGGTTGGGGGCAAGGTCTGGCATACATATGAAAAATATGCGAGCTGGCTGTTTCTATCTTCAGGGACGAATCTAGCTCCAAAACCCTTGCCCCTTTGTCTTCCTCCTGGAATTTATCTTTTCTCCCAAGATGTCCCCTTACCATTTCAGTACTAATAGTATCCTGACGTTCCTCGTGGCCCACGCAGGAAACCTTCCTGGAAATCTTTCGCTCTTCAGAGTGAGTCATGCCAACCTTCCCCCCTCCCGTCACCCCACCGGTCAGTTATTAGTTTCCCTGAATTCCCTCTCAGATGCGTTTCTCACCTGTTCCGAACATCCCTACTATGACTCTAGACCTCTTTCCCTCTCTCTTCCTCTGTCTTTAGGACGGTTGTCTAAGAAATATTTCCATCTGGCTTCTTCTCTGGTCTTTTTTTCTTTAATCCCTGCCACACACTGCTAACAGATTAATGATGACAAGGCACAAGATCACATGGCTACCCCGTTCGTTTACTTCACAGACCGCCCCACTGTTCGTTTATAGTGAACGACTGTAAACTCCTCCATCTGGCACTTCAGACCATTGACAGTGTACCTCCTCACCCCTTGCACATCCACATGTCCAGTCTCATCTGTT
This sequence comes from Physeter macrocephalus, assembly GCF_002837175.3. Classification (NCBI taxonomy): domain Eukaryota; kingdom Metazoa; phylum Chordata; class Mammalia; order Artiodactyla; family Physeteridae; genus Physeter; species Physeter macrocephalus. The sequence continues at coordinate 29,620,056 of NC_041231.1, forward strand.
AAGCTTTCCTTCACAAATCCTGCATTTCAGGCAACCTGCTCTCACGCGTTTCTCTGCATTTCCCTCCCGTCCTAGTTCTGCCTCATAGCCTTTGGGCCTTTGGATTTACTTGGTGATCTCACCCTGCTTCACATGCTCAAATCATACCCTTCTTTCAAAGTGTAACTAAGGTATCTTGTTACCCAGGAAACCTCTTTGTCGTCCGTCCTTCAGACTGCTGTCATCTCTCCGTTTCCACTTTCATAGACTCTTACCTGCATCTCTCTTTGATGTTTAGTATGCTGTCCCTTGTAGTATGGTTCTTGGAACATGTATTCTGTCCCCCTTTCCTTGGCAGTAGGGTCAGCATCAATTCATTTCTCTCCCGTATTGGAGCCTTGTATATTATAAGCACTTAGTACCTGTGTTTGAATAAATGGTCACCTTACCCAAGAAAGGATTACCCTTCAGCCAAGCAGTTGTTTTGTGAATCAGCCGCAAAATTAATTTGACTTCATATAGATACCATTTACTGAACTCTTACTATGTGTCTTGTACTATAATAAGTATTTTATGTATGTATTATTTCATTTAAATCCTTACAACAGCCCAATCCTTGAAACAACCCATTTTGCTGATGAGGACACTGAGGCTTTGAGAGTTGGGGCCTTGCTGGAGGTTTCACAGCTAGTAAGTGGCAGAGTTGAGGTTCTCACCCAATCCTTCTGACCCGTACTCTTAACCATGGGCCAGAGAATAAATCTGTGTTCTTAAAGAGAATTTCAAAGTGTTTGTTTGTTTGTTTGTTTTTAAGGGCACTGGACTAGAGTCAGGGTACTTGAGTTCTAGATTCACCATGGATACTATTTAGCTGCTTCTGTATCACTGAAGGGGCATAAGCCAGTTCCTCCCTCTGGGCCTCAGTTTCCCCTTTCAATAATCAAAGGTGCCAGATCTTCACCACATGGGCTCCCAGATTCTTTCTCAGTATTTATAGTCTGTCTCTAGTAGCTTTCCTATGTTGTAGTCAGCTTCCTGCTCCGTGCTCAGAGAACAACAGAGTTGTATGTTGAAAAGGGAGAGAGGTGACTGGGTGAAAATAAACTCGTTAAATCACTTCTTTTCTGGACACCAGTTACTCTGTCTCTTATTTTGACGCCAGACGACAGTAGAGCTGTCTTCTCTTTAAGTCAGTGCTTCATGAGCCACATGGAGAGCTTTTTAAAAAATACAGATGCTAGTCCTCACCAGTGGAAATTCCAAATCTGCAGATACAGGGTAGCGCCCCAAATCTAATTGTTTTTTTCAACTTCCTAGGCAATTTCGACCCTTAGCTGGGTTTGGGAACCCCAGTGTCTTAGCCAAGTGCTTGAAAACTTTATCAGGCCTAAGAATTCTAAAATTTCAATTCCTGGGCCCTACCCCCAGATACTGTGATTCAGTAGATCAGATTTGGGGTGGAGTGCGATTATTTGAGTACCTGACTAACTCCTGGATGATGCTGTTGCTGCTGCTGACGGTCAAGGACATCCATTTCCCTGTATCCAGGGGAAAGTCAAAGGCCTCTGCCTTGTTCCCACCACTGAGGGAAAAAGAACAGTGGAGAAAGAAGAGCTTGATATTTCGCTTGAAACACTGCCCACCGGCATGGCATGGGGAACTTTTTAGTGTTCTTGTAATGTTTTGTTTGGGTGGTTCAACTTTGAATCACCATTTATCATTTTCAAAACTTGTTGGTACGTGGGAAGGGGAGGAGAAAGAGTTACCTCTTTCAAGGTGCTTAGAGTGATTGGCAAACGCAAATTGTATCCGGATGGTTAGAGGCTAACCCTGCAACACCAAAAGCCACTCATGTGTTCTGAGCCCTCACAAGGTATCACTTTGCCAAGCACTTCACACGCATTATCTTATTAACCTGCACAATAAGTGACAGTAAGTATTTTTGTCCTTCATTGATAAACAAGGAAGCTGAAGCTCAGAGCAGTTAAGGAACTTGCCCAAGGCGGGTGGGTAAGTGGCAGTGCTGGGTTTGGAACCTCTGGCAGCCTGACTGCAAAGTCTTATCCCATGTCACTCCCTATGGCCAAGGGAAGGGGTGGTAAGAGACTCGTGCCAGTGTCACAGGTGGCACCACCTTCAGTGCCTTGTGGTCAACATATGCTTTCGATTTTGAAGTCATAATAAGGCTTCCTTGGGTAGGCTTTTGCTTTTGGAGCTGATACTTGTCCCTGAGTTTCCAGGCTGTCTTAATGCACAGAAACACTCTCTTTCAACAGTCTGTAAGAGTGTATATAATTAGAACTTGAGCACCAAGGAAGTATTTCTTACAGACAGGTTTGGATAGCAGGTGCAGTAAAGTAGAGTCCAATCAAGGGTAAGGTACTGATATGGCAGAGAGTGGGAAAAAAAGCAAAAAAAACAACTGCTTCTCCAAATACGTCGGGAGGACTTTTCAGTTTAAGCAGCCCTCATGGGAAAGGAATTGGGCAAATGGTGCCGTTCACTTGGCAACGTTCCACTGTCCGTTTCCTCCCAGTGGCTGAGTTATATTAGATCAACCTCTCATCTCTCTTTATTTGCAGCTGGGCACATTCCGGTCCCACGATGGGGATTATTTTATTGAACCACTGCTGTCCATTGATGAGCAAGAAGGTGAAGAGGAACAAAACAAACCCCACGTTATCTATAGGCGCAGCACCCCTCACGGAGAGCCCTCAACAGGAAGGCGTGCGTGTGACACCTCAGGTATTTGCTTCTTCCTTAAGCAGAGACCCCCGCTGTGTGAGCTGGGTTAATTGCCAGGCTACAAAGATGTAGCTCTTTCACAGGGTACAGAGCGCTACCATTTACATTGTCTTTCATTCAGTCTTCAAGCCAGGTAGGTATATCCCCATTGTATCAGTACAAATGGGTTGCCCTGTCAGGTGTCAATCGAATGCACATATGCCCACCATAGATCTTCTTCCATAGGCTTGGTGCTGACACAATTGGCCAATGTCACGGGTATGTTCTCTGGGCACACTGGAAAGCTTATGCTTCTCATTCTGCAGTCCTGAAGCACCCTTTCACTGTCTTTGAAGCCTTGTTACTTTCTCTCTGATGATAGTGTATCATTAGAAGCCATCCATGTATTTGGTCCTGTGTTTTAGGGTGTTTGTTAAAATACCATCTGTTTATTCTTGGACTTCCTGTTTCTGAAAATTTATCCCTCTCCCTATTCTTTATTTTCAAAAGTTGCTTCCCCAAACTAAATAACTTCTCAGGGTCTTTCTGGCTTCTCCAAATAAGACCAAAATTTAAGACAAAGGGGGTTTTTCTAAAATGATCACTTGTTTCATCTTGTATCTGTATCAGGTTCTTCCACTGTGACAGAGTGTGATGTCCTGTTCTCTCCTGGAATTATTACTTCTAAAGTGAATCCGTTAACAAAGGATGACATTGGCTGCTTATAACCTGGTGTAGCCAAGTTGTAGCATATGGCATCATTAAGTCTTTCGGCTTTATCCCATCTAGTCCTGTGTTCTTAACCACCAGGGCTAGATGGAACATAACTAAAATATTCTGTCAGTCAGACTCTCTACAGAGCCAAGGGGTGGAGGTGGGAGTCTGAGGGAGGGATGCACTCAGAAACAGTAGCCAGGGTGCCAAGACTGCCGGCTGCTGGCAAGTTCAGTGGCAAGACATTTATCACATCTTTTTGACCATGCTAGTAAGAATGTTGACCTTTACTTCTTGAATTCCGACATCTGAAATAGCCAGTGCATATTTTATACGTGTCTAAAACATACATATATCATGTAATAAAAAGGAAATATGTGATTCAAGAGAGGAAGAGAAAAGTCTTTCTTAATACTATCATTCCAAAAATCCTCAGGGTTCATTTTTCAACTTAATTATCCAAATAAATAGACGTTTGATTTTCCGGACTAGAGGACAAGTCATGGTCAAGTTCAGTTGAAAACACAAAAAGGAGGGAATGTGAAAAAGTAAAGATTGAGGACATCAAAAGATGCCTTAAATTTTTCAAAACACCTTTTTTTGGGTTCTAATTATTGGTGGGGGCCTTTGAGTGCCGCCTTTCAGATCACCAGTGCCAACTTTTAGTTTTCTTTCTGGTTTTTGCTTGCTAGTGACCGATATGACAGGCCCTTCCTTCACCCCGTGTGATGAATCAGAAGCCTGACAGTTTTTTGTTTGTTTGTTTGTTTGTTTGTTTTGCGGTACACGGGCCTCTCACTGTCATGGCCTCTCCCGTTGCGGAGCACAGGGTGCGGACGCGCAGGCTCAGCGGCCATGGCTCACGGGCCCAGCCGCTCCGCGGCACGTGGGATCTTCCCGGACCGGGGCGCGAACCTGTGTCCCCTGCATCGGCAGGCGGACTCTCAACCACTGCGCCACCAGGGAAGCCCTGGCAGTTTTGATTGGCTCTTTCAAAGGTTGCTGCTGGACTCTGCCACTCTGGTTTCTCTCTTCCAGCTGCTTCTGCACCCCTTCTTTGAATTCAGATGCAGGCGGCTCAGAACAGTTGGAGAGAACTTTGGAATATGGCACAGTTCACCAGCAGCCATTAGAGGGATGGACCAGAAGGTCACGGAAACCTCCAAAACCAGGTAGCCTTGGCACAGGGAGTGAAAGTTGGTGGGGGTGGGAGAAGTCCCTCTGGCCAGAGGGGAAAATATCCTCTCTGCAAATGTCAATTCATTCAGCTTCAGGGATCTCCCGTACTAAGAGCAGCGGTTGGTAATCAGAGATAAACTTTAGAAGTACCCTGTGAGCCTCATGCAGAGTCTTTAAACAAACAAACAAACACCTCTTGCAGGGAAGTGAAATAGAGCAAGAATCAGTGGGTTTACGAAGTGCTCCAGGTGATTCAGAAGTTCAGCTAAATGTGAGAGTTCCCGCTAAAGTTGGATTTAGGGCAGTAACCACTATCCGTAGCCAGTGCTGCCTTTGCCCTGGACTTGGCTTTCTCCTTCACTGCTTTCCATCTTCTCTTCTCATAGGGTGATGAAATGTTCGAGCCGGAGGAAACTAGCTCTAGGTCAACATGCTAATTCTACCCAGATGAGCAAAAACTGTAGGCCTGGGATGTTGTTACTTATTTCCAGGAGTGATACCCTATATATTCAACAAGAAACCATCAGAATTTGAGGTCACCCAAGCCTGGGAGCAGGCCCCTGGAAGCCCCCTGCTGAGCTAGGTGTAACCCTTTAGTTGCTGGATTATGACAGTCTTCCCGGGATAGGGCACTGTGGCAGTGACACCTGTTTCCTATAGACGGAATAGAAATCTTGCTCATTTCTGATTGTTGATGTATGTGTAATTTTCAAAAAAGATTCTGAGATAACGTCTATCAAAAAGACGTGTGGAAGGAGTCTTATATAGTGAAAACTTTATGGGTTTAGAAAGGAGTCTACAACATAATTTATTCATTCAGCCATGAGCTATTTATTGAGTAACTCCTCTGTACCATGAGGATAAAACCAGGAACCATCTTTATTCCAGTTAGATGTGTGACCTCAAGCACGTTTAGAGCATAAAGTAAGAATAACATATACCTTCCAAGGGGGTAGTCAGGACTAAATGAGTGTGAAACAATGAAAGCTCCCAGGACAGATGGTAGACAATCACTGAAAGGGAGATTTTTTTTAAAAAATAAGATTGTAAAAATAGAAATTAAAACACCATAGCCAGGGAAAGAAAACCCAAAGTTAATCAGATCTCTGTGGTTAAGCTTACAGCTTCTTGGTTACCTGGTCATAGAGGGCCCATAAGGGACTTGCCCAAGGTCCCCCTGCCAGCAAGCAGCAGGACTGAGAGCCCTTTCTGTCTGCATGTTTATCTGTACCTCATGCAGCATTTTGAAATTTTATTTCTTGCAGCTTCCTCTTAGCCCAGTGACTGTTTCTCTTATGCCCTCATTGGTTGTGCCTGTGTGTATACACGCGGGCCACTTGAGTGCATCTGCATCGATTTGTGGTTTTCATCCTGTTGGTGGGTCCCACAGAATTCAGGATGGAGTGTGGCGTGGCTTCTCTTCCTAACAGCGTGCCCTTGTGACTCGTTCCCCCACCCACTGGGTCCTCAGTTGAGGTCAATGAGGTGACTGCCTGCCCGCCCTGCACATCAGGGGGGCCAAGTGGTAGGCTCGTGGGAGCCTTTTGGGAGAGTTTGTTGCCTTTCTAAGCCACTTCCTGCTGATCCTTCACATTGCATTTCCAGATGACACCCCAAGTTTTGTCTCACAGACACTCGCTCTTGGACCCTGGATTTTGCACAGGAGGATTTAGTTGTTTTCATTAGTGACAGAGACGTGTTTCCCAGTAGGTGAATGAGAGGAAGGCAGGGGAGAAGGCCAACAGAAGGCTGTTTTGTTTGCCTGGGCCTAAAAGACAGTGCCTCTCACCCTCCCATCTCAGCAAGGCTAGCTGTTTTGTTTTGTTTTTTTTCATAAGGCATTTAAAAATTGTACACTTGTTGACCCATCAGTACCACTTCTAAGGAAGTAATTGGACAATTGTGTATAGAGGTTTATGTGAGAATACTCAGTCTGGTGTTGTTTAGTATAGCAAAAGGCTGGAAACAACCTAAGTGCCTTTGGTTGGAGGATAGATCAATGATTTATGAAGTCTGCATTTAATGGATTCCTATGCAGCCATTAAAAAGGATGGCAGACAAACACAGAAATAGATATATTAAGTGAACACACAAGTGATGAAGTTGTACGTAGGGTATGAGCTCATTTTTTTTTAAATGATGGCGAAGTGTGTGGAGGAGCGTATATGTATAAAGAAAAAAATCTGAAGCAACGTGCACAAAAATGTTAAAAGGGACTATTTCTTATTGGTAGGAACATAGGCAGTCCTTCCCTTTTTATTTTATATTTTTATATAGTTTATGCTGTGATTCTATAATAGTTTCATAATCAAAAAATTCAGTCCAAAAAAATGCAGTTGAAAAGAAATGGGGGTGGTGGCATGTAGTTATTTTGTAGCCCCGTGGCACTTGTCACCGGGGAGCAACAGCCAAGCCAAGATACCATGTTTTTGCCTTTGGAATGAGATAATCTCAATAACCAGGTAGATAAAATTCCTGCCTCGTGGCTACTTCTTTGGGACACCAGGGTTGGTCAAAGCTGAGGCTCCATCCTCACCCAGCTAAATTGCCTTGTGGCTATTAGACTAACCAACCGTAAGATTACGATGGGATTACCATGGCATAGTCTCTATTAGGCACTGGGGACGCTGCCCATCACCCCCATTAGAATGTACTGTCACTTCTTGGTTGGGCTCCCAAAGATGCGATCGCAAAGGCTGGAAAATACAAGATGATGATTAAAGCCATCATTTTTTGGACTCTTAGGATGTACCTATGGAATCACTGTGCTACACACTTCCACACATTGTCATATATGTAATTCATTCATCAGTACCACAGGGTAGGTATTATTATCCTTATTTTACAGCTGAGAAAATTATAGCTCAGTGACGTTGAGCCACTTGTCCAAAGTCACACAGCTGGTAGGAAGTGGGCCTGACACTTGAACCCAGATCTGATTCCAGGGTGCTATGCTGTGAGCCAAACTTCATTGAAAACACAAATGGAAGCTGCCATCTAGAAAATCCTTTTTCACTTAAATTTTCAGAGCATCCCTTTTGACTTCTATGTAATCTCATCCTTAACTAATACTAACAGTGGCTAATGTTTGTTGAGTGCCTATTGCATGGCAGGCACTGTTGCAAGTGCTTTCCATGGATTGTACTTAATCCTTACCTCAACCTTCATTTTTGCAGATAAGAAAACAGAGGCACAGAAAGGTCCATAAGGGTTATAGAGCTCCTAAACATACCATTTTCCATAACCCTTTTGTCCTGGTCTAGTTAAAGGATTTTTTGGCCTGTCCCTTTGTTGATTCGACTGCATTTTTATATGAGTTATTTTTTTAAAATAATTTTTAAAATTCCTTCCTAGAATTTGATTTGATATGAGGAGGGTTCCCTGCTGCCTGGAGTTCCCACCAAGGCTCCGATGACTCACGGAGGCCTGTGTCTCCAGCTTGCTTCCGTTGGAGTGTGTACTTGTTACACATTAACCTCTTGGATCCCATTAATAATTTAGCATAGATTAGCTGATTAGATTAGCTGCCCTGAAAGTTGGGCCCAAATGGAGTGAGAGACAGAGGTAAGGAGCAGACCTCTGAGGGGGGGCTTCAAGTAAACAATTCTGGGACAGCTTGAAGGTTCCAGGCAGTGACAGAAGCTTTGGCTGCCCTCGTAGTCCTGCCTGGATGTAAGCAGGTCTGGTAGTTGTGGGCTAATTAGTGATTTGTGTGAGAGGCCAGCGTGCTGCCATTTTCCCACAGCCTTTTTCTCTCCTCAGCTCCTTCCCCTCAGCTTTGTAGCCTAAGAACAGGCCACACTGAAGGAACCATGTGCTGGTCAATGTGGAAGCACATTATGAGTTTTTCCATTTACTCCTGGAGCATATTCCGGGGAGGAAGATGTGCCAGTTATTCCCATTTTACAGATGAGAAAACTAATCTCAGCGATGTGAATGAACTTGTCCACAGTGTGTAAGGGGAACAGGTGGCCCTCAAACCCAGGACCGAGTGGAACTCTTTAAAGATGGATTCTGCCATTTGGGGTTTATTGTTTTGGCTTAATTTCTTTTCATTTACCTCTTTCTGTTCCTCATCCATCTTTATACCTTTTCTCCCTTTTTTATATTTTCCGATGGACTTTATGTCTAATAGTCAATAAAAACAGTGACCTCTAAAATCCTCTGTAAATTTCTAGAAAAGCACTGTTTTAAATAACTGAATTCTTGAGCTTATTTCTTCACCTTTATCTTTCTTGTGGCATTTATATTAAAATAATTGGTTTTCTTTTGTTTTAACATTCGTATTAATAGTGCAACACTCCAAAAAACTCGCCAAAGTAGAGTAAAAAGGAAACTTCTAATACAGGAACTGTTCTCATCTAATTTTTAAAAAATTTTCATCATGTTTTTTAAAAAGCGTTTTATTACAAACATCTTCAAACACACAAAAGTAGAGGCAGCAGTAAAATGAACCACCAGCATGCATCATCTACATTTAATGATGACAAAGATTTTTTTTCCACATTTGTGTCTTATTTTTCCTTTTTGTTGGAGTATTTTAAAGTAAACACAGGTATCGTGACATTTTCTAAATACTCCAATATGCACCTCTGAAAAATGAGGATATTTTCTAACATAACTGTAATAGTGTTTGTCAGGGTGAGCAGAATCAACAGTAATTACTCCATATCACCTAAACAGTATCTATGTTAAAATTTTCCTGATTGTCCCCAAATGCCTTTTTACAGTCCATTTGTTTACATGATGATCTCAACAAGGTCCACACGTTGCAATTGATTGTTAGGTCTCTTAAGGAACTTGTCACTTTGTTGTCATTGCTGTTGTGAAAATCACTATTTTCGGTCTACTTTTAGTTATGCTCCCTATGGCCCTGTTTTTCCTTTCCATTTCTTTTACTCCTTGATTCATCTTTATCATAAGTTCAGGGTGCATTTGCACGAGTTTGGAAGAGCAGGGTCAGCCCCCAAACCCAGAGCACATAGCAAGAACAAAGCCACCAGGAATGAGCCACTTATCAGAGTAATTTCCTTGAGCACAAAAGGCCGTGTGTCAGGTTGGTTTTTGACTCTTTGTCTGGAGTACCTTGATAGCCGCCTTTTTTTTTTTTTTTTTTTTTTCAAAGCTACCAGTAGAAAGATCCTCAGTTTACAACATTCACTGAGCCTACCTTAGCTACCATTCAAGAATTTCACTCACCTGTGTTTTGAAGCCCAGAAGAGCCAGTTTGCAGTTGGAAATGTAAAACGTCAGGTTAGCTTTGGATGTGAAATTAATCTCCATGATGTATGATGTGCTCTCCTGTACGCTCTCACGAGCCTTTTGATAAGATTCTGGATCCACAGATAGCCCGAGGGTGGCCTGCTTCTCTTGATCCCAAATCAGGGGCTTTCCCTGTCACCTGTCATCAAATCTGGGTGGTTTATTTTCCTTGCTTCAAAAATCCATTCACTGCCCCAAGGAAAAGGGTCAGACAGATACTTGCTAGTTTGTTCATCTTCCCAGTAACCTCCTGAAGCAGGTTAAGATGCATGTCCTCTAAGGAAGGGATGTAAGAAATGGCAGAGGACTAGGACAGAGGGCTGCCATCAGATGTACAGGCTGCCAGTGGCAGGAGGTACTTGGAGTTAATCTGAGGGCTTTCAGACCTTCACTTGAGCAGGTTTTTGAAGTAAGACATTGGAGAATCTGTCGGCTCTCTTCATATCAGCATTCTCTTCATCTAAACCCATTCATTTAATAAAGTGCTATTTACTCATATAATTGAGGTTTAAATTTTTTGTTTGTTTCTTTCAGTTTTATTGAGATGTAATTGGAGGTTTACATTTTTAAATTTGCATCTGCCAAAGTTAGGTTCTTTGTGATAATCAGATTATTATAGGATCATTATTGTAGCTATTTACGGGTAACCAAAGTCTGCTCGTGACTGGCCCAGACTTCTGCATGGACACTCTGTACAACTGCAACTCACTAATACGTACAAAGTGTTCCACATATCACAAAAAAGGAGCAGGAGGAAGTGCAAGATATGGTGGTGTATTCATGTGGGTGGTGGACTCTGAGAGGGAGTAAAATTAAACAAGGGGCGCATGTTCATTTTTTATTGATTCCTCATCTCTCACGTGACATTGGAATTAGAGTGGCGTGTTGAGAATGCGCTTAGCCTGTGGTGTGTGGAAAAAGTTCAAGTTCATGTGCTGGACCTCAGAATTTTTCTGCTAAGATTTTATTTTAATATTTTACAAATATTTTTATTTTCCATCAATATTTTCTAGTATTTTCTTCCATTTTTTTCTATTAAGGTGTAATTTACATGCAGAAGCAGTCATCTTTTCTCATGTATAATTCTGCAAGTTTTGGCATACGTAATGATTATCACAGTCAAGATAGAGAATGATTCCTGCTGTGCTTTGAGGCCGCCCCCATTTTCTGTCTCTATAGTTTGGCTTTCTCCAGAATGTCCTATAAATAGAATCATTAAGCATGGTGCATTTGAGGTTCATCCACACTGTTGCCTGTATCAGAAATTCATCCCTTTTTATTGCTGAATAATGTTCCACCGTATGGGTAGACCACAATTTGTTTACCCAGTCGAGGGATAAAGTTTTGGCAATTGTAGATAAAAACCACTGTAAACATTTGCATGCAGATTTTGGGGTGAACATACGTTTTCAGTTGGGTAAATACCTAGAAGTGAGATATCTGGGTTACGTGGTAAGTATATGTTTAACTTTATAAGAAACTACCCATCTCCTTTTCAAAGTGACCGTACCATTTTGTAGTCCCAGAAGCAGGGTATAAAAGGTCTACTGCATCTTTGCCAGCACTTGGTATTGCCAGTATTTTGTTTGTTTGGTTTTATTTTTCACTTTTAGCCATCCTAATAGATGCGTAGTGGTATCTCGTAGCAGTTTTAATTTATGTTTCCCTAATGACTAACGATGTGCTTATTTGCCGTCCGTGTGTTTTCTTTGGTGAAGTGTCTGTTCAAATCTGTTACATTTTTTAACAATTGGAATGTTTGTTTTCGTATTATTGAAGTTTGAGAGTACTTTATACTGTATTCTGATATAAGCCCTTTATCAACCATGTAGTTTGCAAACACTTTCTCCCAGACTACGGCTTGTCTTTTCATTCTCTTCACTTGCAGACACTTATTTCATACATGGTTTCTTCGTTTTATTGAAAACATTTCGTGTCCTGTGGATTTCATGCTGTCACAGGATGACACTGCAGGAAAGCGTAGTAGAGAGTGAAGTTTAGTGTTTGTCCAAGACACAGGTACAGAGAAATGGAATAGGAAAGACTTACTTAGGTCTGGTTATTCAAAGCCATTGTCTGTGCCAACAGAAAGGGATAGTGTTGTTTCTATTTCTGGTTGATATCTGGAAACACAACTTTCAATTTCAATCCCGGGTAGTTAATGATAGGAATGGGTTCCTCTTGGCTTATGGATGAGAATAGTTACAAAGGAAGCCATCAGTTCCTAAGAATGCAACTATGTCCTATTGCACATGTATGCACACAGGAGAGAAAACCAAAGGACATTGAGACACAGACACACATAGAAGTTAGTAGTGCAAGACTCAGCCCTGGATGACCACATTCTTGGGGGAATGGGAATGGGAGACATGACTCTGTTATTCCCCAGTGTTCCTATGCTGTGCTTTGTGGGCAGTATAATGGTTTTCCAAAGGTAACTTTGGTTATGTGTTAGATTTTTTTCCTTTTAAGCCTATTTTCCTAATCCTCACATTTGATGCTATTCCACTGTAACAGGTCAAATTAGGGTATAGAAATAGTTTTCAGAAACTATTACCTATTTTAGCAGGTCCAAAATAAACACTTTGCAGTGAGTACTGGAGATACATATATGGCACCTTCCTTGATATTTTTTAACATCAGCCATACCTCACTTCTTTTCTGTTGGTCTTTCCCCATTGCAGTTATTCTGTCTCCTTCTACCTGCCCACCCTGCGTACTGTTTGGTTATTTCTTTGATACCCTCTCTAAGTGGCCAAGAGAGGAGACTGTTGGATTTTGCCCTTTTTGAATCTTAGGACTTCATTTTTTGGCATTTTTCACTCATAAAATGTAAGAACTTATCATTTTTCAATACTGGAAGGAACTTTAGAGAACTTCTAGTCCCTGTCTCTGTGGATAAGAGGATCGAGGGTCAGAATTCTGAAGGAATTTGTAATCTTAGAGCTAAAACGAATGGAAAAGTGAACCGTGAACACAGACCTCTTCGTTCCCGGTCCTGTGTTCTTTCCAGGCTGTAAATCAAGGAAAAGCTGTCCATGGATGGTGCCTGGAAGGGGTATGTTTAAAAGTGCAATTCAAATGAGGTTTTGGGAGTGCTACTGGGTTTTATTTTAAGTGTAAGGATAGTTAAGAATAAACTAGTGAGATCGTTTAAGAAGTTATATCAAGACTTTAGAGAAAGATATTAGGCTTTTAGTTCACTTAAGGGAGTAAGTTGTCAGAGCAAGAGCTGAATGTACAGCAGCTAAATATCTGAGCTGGGTCAGGGTGCTGCAAGATGTTGGCCTGTGGTTGGGAGGGTCCCTGGTGAGTTCAGCCTGTGGTCAGAGTACAGTGTGTCCCTGCAACCACTCATGATCATGGTGGCCAGAACAGGGACATCAGGATGAAGAAGGGTTTCTACTGCAGGCCTGGTGTGTAAACTCGTCCTCAGTTGCCTGTAAACTGGGAGACTTGTGTATCAAAGGAATGTGGGAGATATACTCCCTAGGAATTGGTTAGAAGCCTTTGTAAAGGGCTCCAGCCCAAGTGCTCTTTAATCTCTGATACAGGAGCGATACCTAGACCCGCCACAGGCATCACAGGGCCACCCAAGAGCTGCAGTGAAATGGCAGATAGCAGGAGCCCCTTTATTCCAGCAGCCTTAAAAGGCTGCTCATCTTTAGTAATGAGTTGCCACAGCCAATACCCCTAGAGCGCTTACTCTGCACCAGGCCCTGTTTCAGCACTTTCTGTGTATTAAGTCACTTAGCCCTTCCCACCACCCTATTAAGGAAGAACCATTATTATCTCCATTTCACAGATGAGGAAACTGAGGCACAGAGGGCTTCAGTGACCTGGCCAAGGTCCCACAGATTGAATGCACAGTAGCTGGGATTTGAACACAGATCTCCCTGACCCTCAAACTCTTATCAGCACATCATACTGCCTCCTGAATGCACCGCCCTGTACCACAGCCAGTAGCCCCATGTGGCTCCTGAGCCCTAGAAATGGGGCTAGTGCTGCATGTTGAAAGGATAATATTTTGCATGTATTAGGGTAAATAGAATATATCCTTAAAATTAGTTTCATCTGTTTCTTTTGACTTTTTAAAATTTGGCTACTAGAAATTCTTACTTCCATGTGGGGCTCACATTTTATTCCTCCTGGAGAGTGCTGGTCTGGAAGATCCCAAGCCATGTCACGAAGGGGCCTGTGAAGCAGCCATCAAAAGCAGGCTGCAGGGCTTCCTTGGGGGCACGGTGTTTGAGAGTCCGCCTGCCGATGCAGGGGACACGGGTTCATGCCCCGGTCTGGGAGGATCCCACATGCCGCGGAGCGGCTGGGCCCGTGAGCCATGGCCGCTGAGCCTGCGCGTCCGGAGCCTGTGCTCCGCAACGGGAGAGGCCACAACAGCGAGAGGCCCGCGAACCGCAAAAGAAAAAGAGAAAAAAAAGCAGGCTGCAGACAGTGCAGGGTGATTGTGGGCATCTGGGATCCCGCTGGGCAGGAGCCTATCTCCCCTTTACTGCAAAGAGGTGGAATGAGTCGAAACCAACATTTCCTGAGGGGTATTTTTCAGGCTGTTAATAGCAAAATGAAACAACTTCTCAGTAAAATACAGGCCCAGGTATGTTCAGCATTTTATACTATTTCAAATAGATGTGCTTTAAATCATTTCTCAAGTTATTTCAAGGGTACCTCAGTTTCCTCATTTATAAAATGGAGATAACAGTCCCTGTCTATTATTCTAATAGTCCCTGTGAGGAATAATCAGCTTAATCCCTGTAAAGTTGTTCGAAGAGCGCCTGGCACAGAGGAAAGCGTAAAACAAACGTTAGCCAGTATTATCGTAACAGTATCAACGTCACAGCAGTTACCGCATGCAGTTGAAGGAGCTGCAGGATGTTGAATCAGGGAGCATGCCGCAGGGCCTTTGGGGCAAGTGTCCCAGCTTGCACACCTGAGTCAGCAAATTTACCTCCGTAGGTAGCTGGAGGCACCCACCCCTTGGAAGGTAGGTGGTGTGATGACCCTCAAACACGCCTCGCACTACCCGCCACCTGTCACCCATCACCCATCACAGCCCCTTGAACTACAAGAAGCTTCTCAATTGTTTTCTCCCAGTGGCATCTCCTTCTGTCCCTGAAAGGAAAACCCATCAACACACTCCTCTTCATCTTGTTCTATTTCCAGGGACTTTTCAATCCCCTCATAAATTGGCCCAGATCCCATAAGTTTCCCGATTCCATGGATGAACAAAATGTAGACTGGTTTTTTTTCCTGCAAGACTTCTCACAGCTCTTAAAATGCTAATGTGTGTGCAGAAAGTCCCAGATGTGAATGCTGTGTAAAGCATTTTGCAAACCCACTTGATTTGTTTTTGGAAATATCTTCTGGACAAACGTTCTGTAAACCACTCCTGGGGTAACACTGTCTAAAAAGGTTCTGTCCAGCCAAAAAGGAAATCTCTCCCGTCACTGCCCTTTGCACCCATGTCCCAACGGTGTTGTCCGTGGAGCACTGTTAGATGCTGGGCATGCCACTTCCCCCTCCCCCCGAAAAGCTAACAGTTTGTCCAGAGAAATGGGTTTGGGGACGTGACGCTTCTGAGTATCTAGGGATTCACTGTTGTTTTTCAGGCTATCAAATGGAGGACCCCTAAAAAAAAATTAAACCTTGGTGATTTTCATTCATATGCTTTAGACCTTTATATACACAGAAGAATTCCTTCCCCACCTGGTTTCTGGAAACACATTGTTCTTTACTAGAACATTCATTGGTTTTATGGCTATTTTCGTTTTCATGTTTTATCTCTTCCCATCCACCCCCATATTGTGCTTGTTTATGCATCTTCCTCTGATCCCAGTAGACTGTGACTCTCATCCCATGGGGTCCCCATTTGAAAGCTTCATTGAGTAACTCTTCGAGGGCAGATCTTAGATGGGACTAGAACAGAGGGCCAGGAGCTGCCATCAGCTTCCATGTTTTGTTTCCTGTATGTTATCGGCCTTTGGAGCCAGTTGAAAGGCAGAAGTATTTGTGGCATTTCTTTCCGTCTAATTACATCTCTGACTAGGTCTTCCCACGTCAATCTGCATGTGCCTCTTAACCTAGATTGGAAGTTCCGAGGGAACAGGGGCTGGTCTTTATGACTTTCCTTCCTTCCTCCCCTCCCTCTCTCCTTTTCTTTAGAAGATTCTTTCAAAAATAGAATGGTTTTGTTTGAGAAACCCTGACGTCAACATTCTAATTCATAAGGAGGGGCTGTTTTGCATACTACTAGTAAAGCAATAACAACTAAAAATCCTTATCGCATTAAATATTTAATGGATCTTTCCTGTGCACCGTGCTCTGTGCCACGGGCATTTTACGTATTATCTCTTTTAACCCTCACAGTTACCCTTTAAAGTATGTGCTGTTAGTATCCTCATTTTACAGATGAGAAAACTGAGCCTTTAAGATAGGAAATAGACCAAGAAAGGGCAGCTACAGCAGCGCTAGGGCAGGAACGTGAACCAGGGCTGGTCTGGCTCCAGAATCCAAGTGTGAAACCACTACCGACTCCGTGTCCGCTTCCTTCTGGCTGTCAAGTCCTGGAGGGGCAGAAAGGGGACTTGCTAAAATCCTCACGCGCCAGTCTTCCCTTTGGTCCTGTGCTGTGGTTCCCCTGCCCGCTTAGACCATGAGGTCACAAGGTGGCTCAGTGCCTTAAGGAAGATTCAGTTAAATTTTGATAAACCTTATAAACATAGAGAGCAATAATTAACTTCCCAACTGTTAAAGTTAAAATGCGAATCTCCTCAGCTCAACCCCAGTGGGTAGGAAACACTCAATGAGTAACTGCAGAATAACCAGGCCCGGATGTTATTTTCTAAAATAATTCCAGTTATTTAGTAATGTTGTATGCATTTTGTTGCATGGTAATGTGAAATGAAGCTCATTTAAAGCATCCTTATCAGTAAATAAGCAACTGTTGTTTAAGTTTTTAGCTGTCAGGTTTTTTAATATTGATACCATCTTAAATTTTTATGATACTTTCTTTTTAAACATCGGCCCCAAGTTTTACTTCTGTTGTGTTGTTGCTGTTGTTTATTTCAACTTAGCCAGTGCCTTGCACAAAATAGGTGCAAAAAATAATATTTTAAAATTCAGTTTATAATTTACAAGGAATTTTCTACACACTTTCTTATTTAATTCTCAAAATAGCCTTAAGGTGGAAACACCTGTTTATATACCCATCTAAGAGGTCAGGAACCTGAGGCCAAGAGAAGTAATTCAGAAAAGGTCATTTAAGGGTGTAAAACAGCTTGTCTTTAAAATGATTTTAAGCCAGAAAATTGTTTTTCAGAGTAATAGTCTCTCTCCCTTAAATGGTTCCTTTTAGTTCTAACTCACTACATGACTTTATAACTGGTAAAAAAGAGAAAATAAAAAATTTATTGGTTGCTTCCTGTGTGCTGCATACTTTATATGCATGATCTCTAGTTGTTTCTCAAAACAACTCCTTCGAAGAGGTACTGTTCTTACTCAGCTTTATAAGTGGAAGAAATGAGGGTGAGAAAAACTCAGTTATTTGCCCAAGGTCAAATAGACCTTGAAGCTTGCTTTCTTCAGAGCACAAGATCTTAGAACAGTGGCTGTTAGTAGTAGTGTAAGCATCACCGTTCCCCTTCTTAGTTCTCAAGGCCAAAACAATTGTAAAAGTCAACATTAAGTCGTGTTCTTGGAATAAAGCATTATAACTATAGTGCCTTTGACTTGGCATTAGAAAGCACACAACTGCAAGTTAGAGCGTTTTAACATGCCGAAATTTGTTTACATGCACATGTGAGGGTTCCAATGGCAAAATATTTTACTTTTCTCTGAATACAAATGTGCATTTGATTCTTGGAGATATCACATGCTACTTTTTTAATTGTCTGGTTTTTTTTAGAGCAGTTTTACATTCACAGAAAAATTGAGAGGAAGGTACAGAGATTTCCCATATATCCCTGGCCACCGCACATGCAGAGCCTCCCCACGATCAACATCCCTCAACAGGGGATACATTTATTACAAATGATGAGCCTACATTGATGCATCTTTATCGCTTAGAGTCCATAGTTTACATTACAATTCCCTCTAGGTGTTGTACATTCTGTGGATATGGATGCATACATAATGACAAGTATCCATCATTATGGTATCATACACAGTATTTTCACTGCCCTAAAAATCCTCTGAGTGCTCTACCTATACATTCCTGTGTTGCCCCAACCCCTGGCAACCACTGATCTTTTACCCTCTCCGTAGTTTTGCCTTTTCCAGAATGTCATATAATTGGAATCATACAGTATGTAACGTTTTCAGATTGACTTCTTTCATTTAGTAATATGCATTTAAGATTCCTCCAAGTCTTTTCATGGCTTAATAGCTCGTTTCTTTTTAGCGCTGAATAATATTCCACTGTCTGGATATACCACAGTTTATTTATCCACTCACCTACTGAAGGACATACTGGTTGCTTCCAAGTTTTAGCAATTATGAATAAAGCTGCCATAAACACCCCATGTACAGTTTTTTGAATAGATACAAATTTTTAGCTCCTTTGGGTGAATACCAAGGAGCACAATTGCTGGATCATATATTAAGAGTATGTTTAGTTTTTTAAGAAACATCCAAACTGTCTTCCAAAGTGACTTGTACCATTTTGCATTCCCACCAGCAGTGAATGAGAGTTCCTGTTGCTCCAAATCCTCATTAGCATTCGTTGTAGTTAGCATTCTGGATTTTGGTATATCATGGCTGTTTTATCTGTATTTTCTTGATATATGACATGGTGCAAATTTTCATACGTACCATCTGTATATCTTCTTTGGTTCAACATGCTACTTTTAAGATTTGAACTAGGCCAGGTTGCTCATAAGCTATTTAGTTTAGTAAACATGATTAATTTTTGAGGAATCCTTCAAGAAAAACCATGAAAAAACGATTTCCTTTCTAAGTGTCGTATTTGAACTTCAAGAAGAGGCATGAGGCTTCCCTGGTGGCGCAGTGGTTGGGAGTCCGCCTGCCGATGCAGGGGATGAGGGTTCGTGCCCCGGTCCGGGAGGATCCCACATGCCGCAGAGCGGCTGGGCCCGTGAGCCATGGCCACTGGACCTGCGCGTCCGGAGCCTGTGCTCCGCAGCGGGAGAGGCCACAACGGTGAGAGGCCCGCGTACCGCAAAAAAAAAAAAAAAAAAGAGGCATGAAAGTGGTACAGCCGCTATGGAAAGCAATCCGGCAGTTGCTCAAAATGTTAAACATAGCCTTACCATACAACCCAGCAATACCTAAGAGCAGTGTAAACATGGCCACACAAAAACTTGTACATGCATGTTTGTAGCAACATTATTCAGTTGAGTTGTTGAACCCAAATGTCCGCCAATTGATGAATGAATAAACAAAATGTGGTATATTTCTAGAGTAAAATATTACATGGCAATAAAAAGTAATAGAGTCCTGATACATGCTACAACATGGATGGACCTAGAAAACATTATGCTAAGTGAAAGAAGCCAGACACAAAAAGCAACATATTGTATGACTCCATTTGTATGAAATGAGAATCCATAGATACAAAACATAGGTTAGTGATTGCCAGAGACTCACCTACTGAAAGATGGGGGGTAAAGGGGGAATGGGGAGTGACGGCTGATGGGTACAGGGTCTCTTTTGGGGGCAATAAAAATATCCTAAAGTTAGATAATAGAAATGATTACACAACTCTATGAATACACCAAAAACCACTGAATTGTATACTTCGAAAGTATGAGTTTTTTATGGTATATAAATTATATCTCAATAAAAAGTAATAACAAATGTAAAACTTTCTGTGGGTGAAATGAAGAGCAAAAATACACAGACCATTCATACTGTGCTTTCTATTAGGGTGAAATTTCATTATGTAGCTCATTTTGATAAAACTATTAGCAAAGTGACCTTGCAAATTTCAAATACTAGTCTCAATTCCATTATGCTAAAAGGTCACTAAAGAGAAATGTGAATGACTTTCTTTTTATCCTAACAATGTGTGTCCCTTGGTAGAAATTGTTCTCTGATATTAACAATTTCTATTCAGAGGCAAGAGAGTTGAGTAGATATACCAGTCATAGTGTCTGTTTTTTCCATTGTCAGTAAAAATGTTCCTGCATTTGTAGTCACAGTGAATATTTGAATCTTTAAAGCTCTTACTCTTTGTAATGCCAAATTCAAAACTGCTTGCTAAAATGGTTAATGTGGTAGAAATTAGTTGGGCTAATTAGGTCAATAAATATTATTCTAACTCATTAGGATAAAAGGTCAGATGGTTAAAAGACTGGGAAGTATGTATTAGAAGATGTTGCTTTTGATTGTGAAGACGTAATTTTATTCCTGCATTTTTATACCATGTAAAGCATACTGAATTGTTTCTTTGACACACAGATTAGCTGTGAATGAAATGTCTTCCAGGTGTATTAGAATTTACATGGGTTTTTCTGTGTTACCACTCTGTTCTCTGTCAGAAATCTCTTTCAGTGATTAATGCCTTAATTTCTTCAACTTTGCTACCTTAATAAGTGTACCTTTTTTCCAATTAGTGCCTTGGTTTATCCTCAGGTTTTCCCATGCCCAAGTCCCCTCTGATGAGGTGATTCCCCTGAATGGTCCAAAGAGTGACTTCTATATAATGTTTCCTCAGTGTTTTTCTCACTGCAGTTATGCTTTTCTCTAAATTAACCTGATAAGTCAAAATATTTATGGAGGACAATAAGTAAAAATTATCTGCTTTTTACAAACTAAGTGATGTAGTTTCTTTTTTAAACAGCTTTATTAAGATATAATTCACATGCCATACCATTCATCCATTTAAAGTGTCCAGTGGTTTTTTGGTGTATTCACAGCTATGTGCAACCATCATCACAGTCGATATTAGAACCTTTTTTTAACTTGAAAAAGAAACCCTGAACCCATTAGCTATCAATGCCTTCCCCCATGTCCCCACTCCACGTCCAGCCCTAAGCAGCTAATCTACGTCTGTCTTTATAGATTTGCCTATTCTGGACATTTTATACAACTGGAATCATATAATATGTGGTCTTTTGTGACTGGGTTACTTCACTTTATTGATAAAGTTTATCAAAATGTTTTATAGTGATAAAGGGTCATTTCACAGGAATACTTAGCAGTTATAAACAAATATGCATCTCATATCAGAGCACCAAAATACGTGAGGCAAAAATGGACAGAAATGAAGGGAGAAATAAAAAAGTCAACAATAATAGATGGAAACTTTCAATACTCTACTTTCAGTAGTGGATAGAAAGCTAAGCAGAAGATTAACCAATAAATAGAAAACTTGAACAACATTGTAAACCAACTATACCTAGCAGATATCTGTAGAACACTCTGTCTAACAACAGCAGAGCACAAATTCTTCTGAAGAACACATGGAATATTCTCCAGACTAAACCATATGCTAGGCCATAAAACATGTATCAGTAAATTTAAAAGCATAGAAGTAATGCAGAGTATCTCCTCTGACTACAGTAAAATGAAATTGGAAATCAATAACAGAGAAATGGGAAACTCAAATATATTTGGAAAGTAAATAGCACACTCCTGAGTAACCAAAGGAGAAGTTGGAAAATACTTTGAGATAAATGAAAATGAAGAGACAACATGTCAGAAGTTGTGGGTTGCAGCTAAAGCATGGCTTAGAGGGAAATTTATAGCTATGTCTTAAATGCCTCTATTAAGAAAGAAGATCTCAAGTCAATTATGTAACCTTCCACTTTAAGACACTTGAAAAAGAAAACTAAGAATAAAGATTAGAGCAGAAGTAATGAAATGGAGAATAGAAGAACAACAGAGACTTTAAAACCTTTGAAACTTTACTGATTATAATAAATTATATTAAAATATTTACAAAAGACATGAAGGGTATTATTTCACAAAATAAGTAACACATTGTAATGTATTTTTAAAAATCCAATTTTCAACGTGGCTTCCATACACCTGTTGTAAAAAGCTAGTGTTTGTGAAAATATCCACCAGGCACTCTTTTTTCCAGTTCAGGCTCAGTTTAGAAACTGTCAACCACGCCATGAGCCCATTTCAGTCCTTAGCTCTTGAGCAGTTTTGCCTGATAGAAAGAGCACTGTTTAGGGTGTTGATCAAATCCATGCCTGATTCCAGATACCACCACATCCTGTATGTGACATTGGACAAGTTGCTCAATCTCTTTGAGACTTATTTTCCTCATCTGTAAAATAGAGGTAATTTTCTCAGCCTGAGAAGAATTATGAGATAACATATGTAAAAGAGCCTACTTCAATATCTGGCATGAAGTAGGTGCTTGTCTAGTATCCATTCTCTACTCACTAGTGATTTTAAAATGGAATGACAGGGGACTTCCCTGGTGGCGCAGTGGTTGGGAGTCCGCCTGCCGATGCAGGGGACGAGGGTTCATGCCCCGGTCTGGGAGGATCCCACATGCCGCAGAGCGGCTGGGCCCGTGAGCCATGGCCGCTGGGCCTGCGCGTCCGGAGCCTGTGCTCCGCAACGGGAGAGGCCACAGCAGTGAGAGGCCCTGCGTACCGAAAAAAAAAAAAAAAAAAATGGAATGACAGCCCAAGTACATATATGGCATGGGCATGCATATGTGAATACTCTTGAAAGAGAGACTGGAAGAAAAATAGTCTAATGTTGAACCCTACTGCGTACCAGGCTTAGGGCTAGTCATGTTATCTATAGCTGTACCACATAAAACTTGTTTGACAATTTGGACTGATTTCACTATTTTAACAACCACTGAAACACTCAACTTGAGCAAAATACACATCCTGGCCTAAATTGATTGTTTCAGCAATAGGTTATAATTGTTAAATATTTGAGCCCTTAAAATATGAAACCACTCAGAGTTTATAACTTTTTTGTTGTTTTAACTGGTGTAATAAATTGTATTTCTTGTGTCTTAGGAAAGCATATTTCTTAGTTGTGCAATTTTGTTGCCTGTTTGGGCTACAGACTACTGGCATTAAAACTCTGAAACAGGGGTTTCCCTGGTGGCGCAGTGGTTGTGAGTCCGGAGCCCTTAAAATATGAAACCACTCAGAGTTTATAACTTTTTTGTTGTTTTAACTGGTGTCATAAATTGTATTTCTTGTGTCTTAGGAAAGCATATTTCTTAGTTGTGCAATTTTGTTGCCTGTTTGGGCTACAGACTACTGGCATTAAAACTCTGAAACAGGGGTTTCCCTGGTGGCGCAGTGGTTGAGAGTCCGCCTGCTGATGCAGGGGACACGGGTTCGTGCCCCGGTCCGGGAGGATCCCACGTGCCGCGGAGCGGCTGGGCCCGTGAGCCATGGCTGCTGAGCCTGCGCGTCCGGAGCCTGTGCTCCGCAACGGGAGAGGCCACAGCGGTGAGAGGGCCTGCGTACCGCAAAGAAAAAAAGAAAATTAAAAAAAAATAAAAAAAAAATAAAAAAAACTCTGAAACACATTTATGATTTGATAGGCAAGATAACTGATTAAATTCTGTTTTTACTCAAAGCATATTTTAGCAGGACCTTTTATGCTCATTCCGTTTATTGTGTGGTTGATGGCTTTGAAATTGAATATTTTCACCAGCAACACGAGCTTCAAACCAAGTTGGAGACTAGTGCTTGTCAGAACTTTAACATGAATATGAATCACTTAGAGATCTTTGTTAAAACGTGGATTCTGATTTATGAGGTCTCGGGTGGGGCCGGTGAGTCTATATTGTTAACAAGCTTCCAGGAGTTGCCAATGCTGCTGGTCCCCGGACCACACAGTGAGCTGCAAGCTTGTGTAGAATCCAAGAGGTACCTTGGCTAGAGTCAGAAATGAGACCTCATCTGGCGTTATATATCACAGTCCCAACTACCTATTCATACTCCCTGAGTGGAATCTCCTTCTTAACTGAGCCCTGAAACAAATTAATTAAAAATTTGGAAGCATTGAACAACAGTGATTCTATTCTTATATTTCATGCATTACAGTGATTGAATACGGTAAGAGAATAATACCTTGTCATTCATTTTCTGTAGTTCCTTTGTACTGTCTATTAGCTTGCCCACCTCTTAGGCCCCTTTATACTGTATCTCATTGAATATGAAAAGTGGTGTACATGAAGCATTTCCATTTCCATTCTCTAGAGCTCTAGAGCTGTGCTGTTGGCCTTTACTCCGTATATGGCAAAGAACAATGAATACAAACCACTTAACCCCAGCCAGACTTTTGTTACCGAATGAAAAGAATAAGCAATTGTTTCCCCGAAACTCAGGCCTGATTTTCTAATACCTTAAGTGAGCATTTATGGAAGCTTCCAGAAAAGCTAATTTCAAGTCCTTAGTCATTTAGACGAGAGCGCAGATAGTTTCACCCGGGGAGTCCACAGCGTGTAGAACTTGATTTGGTATGTAATTTGACGACGTAGGCATCATTTTAAGACGTGTCAAATTAAATTCTTAATATGAAATAGATGTGGCTCAAAATGTAATGCATGCCATCTGATTTGTTACAGAACACAAAAATAGTCACAGTAAGGACAAGAGGAAAACGAGGACGAGAAAATGGGGAGAGAGGAGTAGCCTGGCTGATGACGTGGCAGTATTAAAAAGCAGCTTAACCAAAAGGGCGTTTTCTGCCTATGGTAACAAGACGGACAGCACAAGGGAAAAGAGGACCCACAGGAGAACAAAACGTTTTTTATCCTATCCACGGTTTGTAGAAGTGATGGTGGTGGCAGACAACAGAATGGTTTTATACCATGGAGCAAACCTTCAACACTATATTTTAACTTTAATGTCAATTGTAAGTACATTCAAAAGGAGGTGATTTATGATGTCCCTAAATGTGCCATTGGGGAATGGGTTTCCACCCAGTGTTTTGGAGAAACATTCGGGGCTGGCATTTCAGCGATTCAGGCAAGTGACTGAAGAGAACATAAGATTAGACAATGACAATAATGGGCATCAATAGTGTGTGTTTATTCTGTGTTAGACAATGTGCTTCTTACTTCAAAGGCATCATTTCTAATCCTCCTGGCAACTCTGCGAGGTAAATTGTCATTCTCATTTTGTTGATAAGAAAACTGAGCCTCAAAGGAGTTGGGTTGCTTGCCCATGGTCATGTAAAGCCAGTAAAGTGGCTTAGGGACTGCATGTGACCTTCAGCTTGTCCACTTCCCAAAACCAGTGCCCTCTGACACGTGAATTTGCACAGCCAGGTGTGGGTCGCCAGTAAGACTTTTGGATGCTGGTTGTGAATCAGAAGCACTGGTGGAGCTTTGTAAAATGTCTCTATCCCCCTCCCCAGGATTCTAATTAAGTAGCTCTGGGGTGAGTCTTAGGAATCTCTCACTCCCATTTTGAATTTTTCTACTCCCGTTTTGAATTGAAAAAGTAATAAATTTGCATGATTGAAAAACAAATCAAGCAGATCCAAAGACTAGTGAGAAAGCTGAAGTTCCTTTCCCCACCCAGGCTCCCAGGCCCCTTCCTAGAGGCAGCCACTGTGACAAGTTTATTTGCCCGTGTTTCTAACCACCACTGCCCAATAGAAATTTAATGCAAGCCACATATGTAATTTTTTTAAAATATAGATACATGTAATTTAAAATTTTCTGTTAGCCACACACACACATAAAAGAAGCAGGTAAAATTAATTTTAATCATGTGTTTTGTTTTATATCTAAATGTTATCATTTACAAAATTATTAACGAGACTAACTGTTTTTCCATACTAAGTCTTTAAAACCCAGTATGTGAAAAAAAAAAAAAAAAACAAAACCCAGTATGTGTTTCACACTCAGAACACATCTCAATTCGGACAAGCCACATTTCAAGTGCTCAGTGACCACGTGACAAGTGGCTACCATGTTGGACAAGGCAACTCTGGACATTTCTTAAGCAAATATGTATGGATACACTTTTTTTTTTCCAGAGATAGTGCATTCTCATACACGGTGTCACATATTGGTATTTTCTTGAAACACTGGAGATTGTTCCATATAGCCCATGTGCTCTGCCTTCATTCATTTTAAGCCTCAGCATAGCATTCCTATTAATAGATTGATTCTAGTTTATTTGAATGGGAATCTGCTTGTATTAAATTCCCCCAATGAATATGAAAAGCAGCCGTTTGGGAACACTGACTTAGAATTTCTCCTTCCTTCTCCGTGGCCTGTGGTTCTCCTTGTGTTTCCCTGCACTGCTGTGAATCACCCCCCACTGTGTTCCCCAACCCTTATCCCACCTGCCTCCCCTCCCCACTCTCCCTCACCCCCCTTCCTCAAGCTCAGTCCCATGTGCCCCAGCCCTCTCCTGTCCTGGAGGAGGGAAAGGGAAACCTAGTCAGGCCTTGCATAGACTCAACTCCATTTCTAACCCATAAATTCAGACCTGTTAAGGATTTTGATGACAAGCATGGACTCAGTGTCAAATTGACCTTGGCTGAGAATTCTGGCTCTGCTACTCACTGCTGGCTGTTTAGTCTTGGACAAGTTGCTTAACTTCTCTGAGCCTCAGTTTCCTCATTTGTTGAGCAAAGATTATAGTCACACCTAGCCAGAATGTTGCTGTGCAGTTTTGAGCAAGGATCTAGTGCACAGTAAGCATGCAATGGATGTTAGCTCTCATAATTAACAATAATAATGAAAACAAAAAAAAAAAAACAAAAAAAAACAGGTTACCAGGTTGTGGAGAACACAAATAGTTGGTACAACAGCAGTATTAGCAAGTATGTGGTCCATGTGAGATTCCATAAATGGCAGTCCAGCTTCAACTGGGATGAAAAAGCTTGATCAAAAGTTAATATCCAGTGTTTCGGCACAAAGAACTGCTAAGTTACATGGCAATGCAGTTTCCTTGGAAAACACCTTGAAATTTAAATTTGTTTGCATTCATTACTGTCTAAAGCTGCCGTCTGTGAATTTTACAAAGAGACTTTTAAGAATTGTTTGTTGACTAAATGAAAGTTCACAACTCCAAAATGCATATGTTGCATGAACCATAAAAAGAGGTGAAGCCCAGCATAAGAAGTGAATTGCTTATTGCTTACACGGAGTTCACAATTAACTTTGAAAAATTTATCTCGGTTGCAGGTAGCCTCTATCTATAAAGACCCAAGTATTGGAAATTTAATTAATATTGTAATTGTGAACTTAGTTGTGATTCATAATGAACAGGTAATAAAGTTTTTTTCTTCTTTCTTCTCTCTGTATCCGAAATGGCATATCTAATTGGTATTGGTGCAACGGACCAACCATAATTCTTTTCTGTATTTAGGAAGGACCTTCCATATCTTTTAATGCCCAGACAACATTAAAAAACTTTTGCCAGTGGCAGCATTCAAAGAACCATCCAGGTGGAATCCAGCATGATACAGCAGTTCTTGTAACGAGGTATATGGATGTCTATTCCTGCAGTCTTTTAGTTTCTGGTCACGTTGGTGGGATGAGGTCATATATTCCTGGTAGCCAGCCCTTAGCCCAGGGTTTTTCAACCTCAGCACTATTGACATTTCGGATCAGATGATTCTATGCTGTGGGGACTGCCCTGTGCCCTGTAGGATGTTTAGCAGCATCCTTGGTCTCTGCCTACTACCTACCGGTAACTCTCCCCCCTCTTAACTGTAACAACCAAAAGTGTTGTCTAGATGTTGCCACATGCCCTCTGAGGGTGTGTGGTGGAGGAGGGCAGAATAAACCCCCTGTTGGGAACCAGTAACCCATCGCTGCCAAGTAGGCAATACATGTGTTAGGCAGGTCTGAAAGTAAACACCTGTATAGAGCGGGCAGCTGCCATTCCCATTGAGCTCGTTACCATGCAGGATATAAGTCCAATGTTGCCAGCTTTTGTTATTCTGTAAGAAACCAGAAATAAGGATACTTTTTTTGGAAAATATTAAATCTCCCAATTTTTATTTTTATTTATTTATTTATTTTTGTGGTACGCGGGCCTCTCACTGTTGTGGCCTCTCCCGTTGCGGAGCACAGGCTCCGGACGCACAGGCTCAGCGGCCGTGGCTCACGGGCCCAGCCGCTCC